>NC_134403.1:173890001-174200001 GCF_038048845.1 Mixophyes fleayi | reverse complement strand
TATGCACATGCGTGAGTTGGCTTCCAGTTCCAGATTCAGCAAAAAAAAATAATAACGTTTATTATAAAAAAAAGTAAAAAGAAACAGAAAAAAAAACTAAACTTTTTTTTTACTAAAAAAGCATTTTTTTTCTTGTCTGTCCCCCAGCACTCGCCATCTTGAGATAGCAATAGCAATAGTAAAAGGAAGACAGTAGCTGTTCATGGCTAAGCAAGCTTCCCCTTGCTTTGCATGAAGAAGCTTTGTCAGAGGCCACTGATGACATCCAGCGATAGCTACTGCTGGCCTAGGGTAATGTTAAATAGGATGAAGCCATGAGATAATGATAACTTTTGCAAGACACCTGCTATCTATTGTAAACAGGCTTTACTCTTGCATAGGTAAGCTTCTCAGGAGACACCTGCAGTTTTTACTAAGGGGCTTTGCTAAATAGGAATTTTTTGCTGGACCCAGGGCTTTTCTCCCCATAATATACAGTCTCCTAAGTGAGATAGAGGCTTTATGCTGGAGAGCATTCCTCAGTATATCATAATTTCAGGTGAAATTATTATTATCAGCATTTATTTATAGGGTGCCACAAAGTGCCACATTGCCATACATGACATTAGTACAAACATGGTAGGCATAGTTCTCATAAAAAACAAAGTTCACAAAAATTAATAGCATAAATACAACTGAAAAGCATGAATAACACATACAAGTAACATTACAAGAAGGTAACATAAGCTAAGTCATATTACAAAGGGCAATTACAAGGATGGCAAGGGTAGCCGAAGGTGACAAGGGGAGGGTAGGAAACAAATTGGTAAGAGGGTGGAGAGAGAAAACAAGAGCAAGCAAGGAAGGCATACATTTAAAAGGAATGGGTTTGAGCGGAAGAATGAAAGGGTGACACCTGGAGGGGAAGAAGGAGGGAGGAGGTGGGGGGGGGATATGAAGTGGTCTGATAAACTTTGGTGAACAGGTGAGTTTTCTGAGGGAGTGTTAGAAGCTGGGGGAGAGCCTGAAATGGGGACCAGCACTGGAAATGTGTTGGAGTCGGGATTGAGAAGTGTTAATTAGAGGGTAGGAGTGGTGGCTGTTATTGGCTGATCTAAGTGGAGGGAGAGAGTGTAGAGAGAGTTGAGGTTGGAAATGTAGGGAGGAAAGGAGTGGGCATGAGCTTTGTAGGTGAGTGAGAGCAATTTGGATTGAATTCCTTAGGGGATTGGGAACCAGAGGAGGGATTGGCAGAAGGACTATGCAGAAGAAGAAAGACCTGAGAAAAAGATCAATCATGCTACAGCTGTAAGGAGAGATTAAAGAGGTTGGAAACGAGTGAGTGAGAGGTCAAATAGGAGAGGTCTGCATTAGTAAAGGCGAGATATGATGAGAGAGTTGGAAAAGGATTGGATGGGAGGATTGGATGAGGAAGAGGAGTTAAGGGTGTTGCCCAGGCAGTGGATTTGAGGAGCTGAGATTATAAACATCAAACACCTATTATAATTGGTAGTGTATAACAAAACTATATATACCCTTAGTTTACCAAGGACTTAGGCTAGATACACACTAAAGAATTTTCCGACCGACGTGTTATCTGAAACGATTGTACCTACGACTGAAGGTCCAATCAGTCTAATTTATTTTTGTTTTTCCTTTTTCTCTATTTCAAGAATATTTTTTTCACTAGGTATTTTCAACCTATTGGATTGTTGTTTATTTCTATGAATCACAATAATTTTTTGATTTAACATTTGACTTCACCTTATATAGAGTTAGGTTTGTAGTTAGGAACACAGTAAGCCCGTTAAGCAAACCAGGGTATTGCAAAAAAAGATATTATTATTTTATAGGTGTTCCAAATAGTTTTTTTTTGCTTAAATAAATAAAGCATTTTTCATTGAATATTTCTTACATTCCTTGAATATTTCCTGCTATCGCTTCCTAAAATGGCTATAGCAAAAGAATGATTGCAGAGGTATCTCCACAATCCTTGATAAAATAGGCTGAAGCCATGCATTGCTAACAACATTGCTAAACTTAGAAATATAAAACATAGTGTAATAATGTTTTAAAAACAGTTAATTACAAATTAATTAATTAACTATTACTGTCCAGCTTGCATTTAAGTACACTATGATATAGTAGTTTATTAATACAGATGCTCAAACTATTCAAGCCAGTTCAAAATTCATTAACTCCAGCCCAGTTTAATGATTTTGAACATTTGGTCAGACTCAAAAATATTTACAGTTGTTGTGTGTACTTTATTAGTGCTAAGCTGTTCATGTGTGCTGTTCGTGGTTATGAAATGTTAAAGTAAACTATAAATGTAAGGGTTGGCAAAAGGTCACAGTATTTTTAGCATATTATTTTAATTTAAATAGCAAGCATTACTGTGTTCAGATTACATGTTCAAATAGGGTATTCACACAGAATTTTTTTATAAATACAATACAATGTTTGAATCAGCTCAGACATGGTCAAACCTGTTCATATTGTTCACATTTAGCACAAATTGTTTGGTTTATCTAAAGTTCAGGAATATATTACAAGATTTCAAACTTCAGAACGCATCTAGACCAGTGACGGGCAGCAGGCAGCCCACCGAGCCTTCACCTGCATCACGTAACCTCCTCTGCCTAATACAGTTACATCACCCAGCATACCCGTAAGGAGGCGGAGGGAGGGTACTGTGCACCCCCTTGTTCCTCTGTGGGACCCCTTATAAGGCAGGAATGCCATACATGCTATCTCTTTAATTTTGTAAATGACTGATCTAGACCATAGTAAGGACTATGCTTCCTATACTCCTCCTCCCTTAGCTCGCTCCTCTCCCCATCACCACTCTTTCTTGCCCCAATGAGGCTGTCTCCTTTTACAATCGCACTCTTACCACCGCACTTGACTCTGTCACCGCAGCTGTCACCATCAAACTTCGTCGGTCCCCGCCGCAACCGTGGCACTCTAAACTTACCCGCTATCTTCAAAAATGCTCTTGAAGTGCAGAACAACTCTGGAGAAAGTCACGCACTCATGCTGACTTCCTCTACTTCAAGTTCATACTTGCCACTAACAGTTCGACCCTATCGTTCTCTAAACAATCCTTCTTTAAAGCTCTCCTTTCTTCCCAATCCTCCAACCCCCGTTGGCTTTTTGCCACCTTCAACTCCCTCCTCTCCCCCTCTCCCGCTCCCCCCCACGCTCTCTGCTGTCGACTTTGCTACCCACTTCACCTCCAAGATTGAGTCTATACATCATGACATTTTTCCAGCAGTCCCTTCTTACCCACTCTCTCCCCCCTCCCTGCCCACTCTGTCCCCCTTCCCACCCTCCTCTACAACTACTATCTCCTTTCTTCCATCCCCTCTTGCTAGCTCACCCTCCTTCTCTCCGATATCTGCAGATGAAGTCCATATCATTCTCTCTTCCTCTCCCCCCTCCACTTGTACACATGACCCAATCCCCTCCCACGTCCTCCGCTCTCTCTTTCTGGAAGCCTGTTCCCACCTTGCCCACCTCCTCAACCTATCCCCCTCCTCTGAAATCTTCCCCTCCTCATTTAAACATGCCCTTGTCTCCCCCATAGTCAAGAAACCGTCCCTTGATCCCGCCTCTCTCTCTAATTACCATCCTATTTCGCTTGTTCCTTTTGCCTCCAAACTCCTTGAACGGGTTGTCTAAAACACTCTCACCTCCTTTCTCTTTTCTCACTCACTCCTTGACCCACTTCAATCTGGATTTTGCCCCCTCTACTCCACTGAAACTGCTCTCACTAAGGTCACTAATGACCTCCTCCTCGCTAAATCCAAAAGACACTACTCCCTTCTTATCCTTCTTGACTTCTCTGCTGCCTTCAATACCGTTGACCACGCACTCCTTTTGCAAGCTCTCAATTCTATAGGCCTCTGTAACACTGTCCTCTCCTGGTTTTCCTCTTACCTCACCAACCGCTCCTTCTCATTCTCTATACATGACTCCACAGTCCCCCCTCTTCCCTTACCTGTTGGCGTTTCTCAAGGCTTCCTTCTTGGCCCCCTGCTTTTCTCCCTCTACACCTCCTCCCTAGGTGTCCTCATCTGCTCCTTTGGCCTCCAGTACCACCTCTATGCTGATGATACCCAAATCTAGCTTTCATCCCCTGACCTCTCCCCTTCCCTTCTGTCTTGTGTCTCCTGCCATCTCATCTTGGATGTCCCAACGCTTCCTTAAACTCAATATTTCCAAGACTGACCTTATCTTCTTCCCCCCTTTCAGGACTCTCCCACCTCCCCCCCTTTCTATTTCTGTTAATAGCACTACACTCGTTTCTGTCTCTCAAGTCCGATGCCTTGGGGTCATCCTTGATACCTCCCTCTCCTTCAAGCCTCACATTATGCCCTCTCAAAACCCTGCTACTTCCACCTTCAGAATCTATCCAAAATTCGCCCCTTTCTCACCACGGAAGCTACGTTCACTCGCTTGTAATCTCTCGCCTTGACTACTGTAACCTCCTTCTCTGTGGCCTACCTGATTCTTGCCTTGATCCTCTAAGTCTATCTTCAATGCTGCTGCCCGCCTCATTTTTCTCTCCCGCCACTCTATCTTTGCTGTCTCCCTCCAGCAGTCACTACATTGGCTCCCCATAGTCTACAGAATTAAATTTAAACATCTCACCCTCACCTTTAAAGCTCTTAATCAATCCACCCCTCCCTACATCTCCAATCTCATCTCTACCCACACTCCTAACCGCCCACTCCGCTCTGCCTCTGACTGCCGTCTCACTGCTTCACTGATCACCTCTTCTCACTCCCGTCTCCAGGGCTGCTCCCCAGCTGTGGAATGATCTACCACGTTCCATCAGCTTAGCATCTACTCTCAAAGGCTGCAAGCGTGCCCTTAAGACTAATTTCTTTAGTCAAGTCTATCAGTCCTCCTCCTAACTCTCTCCCCCAGTTAGTACCACCCTATTTATGTCTCCCCTTTCCTTTAGGATGTAAGCTCTCAGGAGCAGGACCCTCTTTCAATGTGTGCTCCTTTTACTATTCCGACACCCTCTGTACCTCTTTGCCTGCTTCCCTAGCCCTATTTTCTTAAGCTTCGACCTACTTCTGATTTCTACCATCACTTTCACTCATTGTCCCAGTAATAATTTGATTTGCATTTTCATGTTACCTTTGTCTGTGTATATATTTTTGTTCAATTTTGTTCTTTCTGTATCATGTTGTGTCATAGCTCACTGTTTTTGGTATGTTCAACTTACGGAAGATGTTTCCAATCTGTAACTTGACAGCGGTAAAGTTCAACGGACAACAGAGGACTACAGGTACCAGGTGCATAGATGTAAAAGCAAAAGTTCAATCAGCAGACATCCATGATAGTAGATTCGGCATAGTAAAACTACAGGTACCAGATGCAAAGATGTCATAAGCGGAAGTTCAGCTAGCAGGTAACAGCAGCAGCAAACTCTGTGCACAGCGTAGAACTACAGGTACCAAGTGCAACGATGAATTAAGTAAGTCCAGCCGGCAGGTAACAGCAACAATAGACTCAAGAGGCCCAAACAGAGGAACAGGTAATGGTAACCAGGTGCCAGGCAATCTGAGTAACACAAAGAACAGGCAATGACCCAAAGGTCATGGGTAGTTTAAATAGTACTCAGGACCAATGAGAATCAGGGAGGAGGTCCTGATCACACAACCAGCAGCACCTGTATGAAAGTAGTGTCTCTGAGTGGGAACAAGTCCAAAACATAGTTCATAGGGACAAAGTCACAATGCCAGCACCTATCTACGGGACCGGCGCGTGACAATATAGATGTTATGTTATCTGGGGGAGGACATGACTTTTAGATAAAGTATCTTTGCAAAGTAAAACATGTCAGATAGGTCTGCATTGTTCCTTGTGTACATGCCCTCCCAATCTAATGTTACAAAATTCCAGACCAGCTGGTTACATTTAGAGAGGAGACATGCCTATACCGCCAATCCGGTGACCACTGGTTCCATATTCAGATGACTATTATCCGGAAGTCTTGTTTCTAATATTTACCCCATGAGAAGACATTCTGGACCTGATTCATTAAGGGACGTTAATGCCGATAAGTGCCTTATTTTGCGTAAAATCACACTGCACATACCCAGAACTGGACCATACTCCAGTAAACGCAGCAACATCCAATTTGAGCGCAAAGGACCTATCTGAGAGCCTACAATTTCAGGGACGCAATGAAGAGCGGAATGGGCATATGCATGTAGTCAATGTGCAGTAAGGACGTGCCAAGCTTGAGCGCACACAGCAATGTCCGATTCAAGCTTTAGACATCTCTACGGTACTTGTTTTTCTTTCGTATCACATGCACCAGCTACAGGTCAGGTGCAAGTGCCGAGTGATAGGGCATGCATGCTAGACATGTGTTTGCAATCATGAGCAACTGTAAAAATCCATTTAATGTACCTTACACATTAATGTCATCATAATAATTGTTTTTTATGTTATTTGAACGCTTTTGTCTGCACTGATTCTTCAAAGCCAAGTGACAGCTCCATTCCCAAATTGTTATATTGAATTATAAAGCCATTCTATTCTGAATTTTAGCTGTATTATTTACATCACAATTATTGTTATTTTTTATCTATTTACATTCACCTTATTTTCACTTGTTTTATTACGTTTTACTCAAAGTTCCTAATTCTTTTAAACACTGATTGAAGAATTCAGTACTGTTCTTATAGAAATGTTTTATGGGACCCCATTCATCTGTGTTAGAGAGCACATCTCCATACCTACCTCCCAACATGCCTGTTCCGGCAGCGGGAAAGTGGGGTGGGACAGGACAGCGGGACTGTTCCACTGAAATCGGGACAGTTGGGAGGTATGTCCATACCCTTCACAAAGAAAAGACCTGACTTGCAGAGCTTGCAGCAAATCATTGTATTGTCAGGCCTGCCTCCCACTGTGTTATGCTACTGCTTCTCCAACATCCATAGTTACTATGTAGGGGCCTTTGAATGCAATTATATAAGTGGACTGAAGTTATTTTGTCTGTATCTAATGAATGCTCATATTGCACAGCATAAAATGTGTAAATTTGTATCGCACATGCCCACAAAACAACCCACACGCATATCTAGATATGCATATTTGCTCAAATCTGATACTTGCACAATGGAGGAAGGAAGGTGTGGCCAATCGCAGCCAAGTGTGTAAGAATATCTGACGTAAACCTGGTGCTACCGATGCAGAGCAGCTGACATCTTGCGATTCATCCAACATTGCATGTTTGCGCAATTGCGTTTTTTGTGAACACTTTTTTACATCTGCATTTTTGTTATGCAAATACATTCAAACTCAGCATCAGCCCCATTGTGTCCCTCTTGAGACTCAATTTCATCAGTTGTCGCTGCCAGCACAAAGAACTATAATGGGATGTCAGGTCTTAGAAAATAGGAGTTTAGCCTGCTGGACAACCCTTCCAAACTGTGTTTATTATTGCTAGTATGTTAACCCCATGTGGGGTTGCACACACTGCTATTGTTGTGTAAACATGCCTTTTGGTTGTGTACTGTAATATGCCTCCTGGCTGTTGCATCTATACACCGGCAACAGGCATTCCATTGATTATCATACTGTTTAGCAGACATGTTGGAGCCATACACTGCAGGTGCAAGTGACCTGAGAACTTGGGGAGCTCTACAGGCAGGCACTGTAAGTTAGAATGTGAGAAGGGTTTAAAAGGAAAATGACTAAGATCACAGGGACAGTGCTGACTACGAGTCCTTACTCCTATCAGACTAGTCCAGGATCATGCCTATGTGGACATCAAAGCCAATGTGAGCTGTGCTTTATCTGTCTGAAAAAGTAGGATGACATTGAGCTCAGTTCTTACCATATGGGAAGAGGTGTGAAAAGACAAATAAGGTATAGTGTAGATTGCAATGTGGTGAGCCCTTTGGTATTGTTCGATATGTATGTATGTATGTATATATATATATATATATATATATATATATATATATATATAAAATGAAGCAGTGCATATTTCACCTACTAAGGTAAAAAGAGTTATTTTAACTATTAATTTCAGAATATAAAATGGGAGAAATGGTACTGATATTGGAGAGAAGATTCATTAAAATACATTCAACTTTTCAAGTTATGCAAAATAACATGTCTAGCAAAAAAACAAACAAAAAAACCTGGAATTAATTAGATTGTCTCCCCTGATAAAGTTGGTGTTAATTGTGTAATGTTAATCATATCACTAGAAGGAACAAGTAGATTACAGAAAGTGAAAAATTGAGCAGCAAACTAACATGAAAACATAGTTTCATGGCAAATAAGAACGACATGAGCAGGTATATGAGAGGTATATTGGTCCTGGGGGATGATACTTCTTGCCCCCACTAGGCTAGCTGTGCAAAAACCTGTACTACATACACAGCCTAGGGAGGTGTGTCCACATGGATCCCCCTTAGGCAGTAAGCAAAGAATGAATGTTCAGTCTAGGATGGGGGTCACTTTCCCCACCAGATGATGCCAACAATTTTCCCCCACCATAATCTCCACTGCCAGTCCCCTAGAGGACTTTGCAAATACCTCTCAGCACCAATGCACATGGGCTATCTATTATGTTAATTTTCATTCCTAGAAACATCAGACCCAATTTGATGCATAGCTTTTTTTAGGATAGCTTTATGTTTATCCCTAAGCATGTTTATTTTCCTCTAAACTATTAGCCACTGCAATCTGTGCTGAAAAGCTATTCCATCTATCCACAATCCTTTTGGTAAAGTAATTGTTCCTCAAATTGTCTCTGTTTCTACCATCCTCCCATTTCAGTGCATGTCGTTGTTATAATACTTCCTCCGTGGAGATTCTTTGATTCATGCTCAATAACACATATCTTACCAGGGGAGACTTTTTTGTAGTCCTTCAGAACTATATCAAAGGTTCTCTCCCCAGTCACCTATATAGTAGCATCACCACAACTCTCTCTCTGCTACTAATTCCTCATTTTATGTAATCCAGTATCCTAATGGCCTTCCCCATTGCTTTGCTACATTGCATGCATACCTTTGTCACCCGAAATAGTGACTCCTCAATCCTTGTCCACCTCAGTAGATGCCATTTTTGTGCAGTAAATACTATATTTAGCATCTGGATTTTTGAGCCCCAAGTGCATTATTTTTGTTGCCATTAAACTATAGTTGCCATGCCCTTGACCATTCCTCTAACATATTTAGATCATCAATCACTTTGGTCACCCATTACAGAGGTACATATTGTTTATGGATAATAGCAGTGAAACGTTAGGAAGCAGAAGCAGAGTATTTGTAGAGGGTAGAAGGGGTCAGTTTGGACAGTCCGTACACAAACACTCATGAAAGGGTCCAATAAATGCTCAAACCATCTCCCTTTCAAGGTTCCTAAATTGGGACTATCAGGCTAAAATCTGGAAAATGGGAGGTATGCATTCCTCAATACATATGAAAGCCTCAAACTTAATATACAGTAAAACATCTAATAAATACCAGAAATAAATATATGTAAATACCTCAAAATTAATAAAAAAAAATCCACAATAGTTCACAAATAGCCTAAATATCACCATCACCCCCCTCCCTCCAAAATGTTTAGCACTTATTACTGGTATTATGGTGGGCAGTTGGCTGGAAGTCAGTAGCACATTGCAGTTCATCTTATCAATCCACCAGACAGGTTTCCTGACCCAAATCCTGACACAACCTGGCACTGTGACCTCCAGGAAAGCTCTCTTCTGGGTTACTTTAACATACCTTCTAAATTTAGATGCAGATTGCCTGCAAATCAGGGCTTTTGTTCCGATCCCAGCACAGTTGGGAGATGTGCCCCACTAACAGGTACATGCAGTAAGAGCTGCAATCAGGGGGTAAATGCATCATACCCCGTTTTTTTTCAACTCGCCGGGAATCAGCGAGTTGACAGCTTTACAAGCCAGCGCCGCTTTCAATTTTTGCTGTCAACTCGCCCGGCGAGTTGAAAAAACCGGGGTATGATACATCTACCCCCAGATGTGCTGATTATTGTGCTGCCATGGTGTATGTAACAGTGTTACATACACCCAGAAAACTAGACTTTTTTGTTTGTGTGTTGTAAATTTTCCAGCTAAAATAAAAGAGTATTTAAATTGCATTGTAAACAAAATTAGTAGCCATAAAGAACAGAAGTATTTAGAATGCATTGCAAACAAATTTGCTAAACATGAAGAGATTGTTGTGCTCCAAGGTCAGCTGATAGAGCATTGAGCATGAAGTGCTTAGAACAGCAAAGTGTCCCTGCAAACTATTTTAGAATGTTGGCTACTATGCAAAATGGCCCTGAGCATACCCCAATTAGATTGCAGATTTGCCAACTCTCAAAAATAATACACATACCAATTCCACCTTCACGTTTACATCAGAACACTTAGGGGTATATTTACTAAACTGCGGGTTTGAAAAAGTGGAGATGTTGCCTATAGCAACCAACCAGATTCTAGCTTTCATTTATTTAGTACATGCTACAAAATGACAGCTAGAACCTGATTGGTTGCTATAGGCAACATCTCCACTTTTTCAAACCCGCCGTTTAGTAAATCTAGCCCTTAGAGTTGCAATTGTTAAATAACTTGCAGCCTTTTAACCAGCATAGTTCAGCCTTTGTGAAACTCCTAGAACAGTGGCCGTTATGTTTTTTAATCCTACCAGTGATGGATGTTAGAGCTAAGAACTGTTTATTCAAGCTTTTACTTAGTGGGGTTTGTTTGGTTTGGGCTGCAAGCTGGTTGATATTAGCTGAAGTGAGATTTCTGGAAAATCATTGAGGAAAGGGAAAAACATGAATACAACTGATTTTTCTTGGCAACCCCAGTCTCAGAGGGATAGTAGTATGATATTATTTACATCCCATATGTATGTGTTGAAACGGAGCCTGCTGACATATTCTTGGCACGCTGGCTCAGAGGCCCATAACCTTAAGTTCTAAGCAATGCAAAGACATGCAGAAGTATAAGTTATATAACAATATACATAGCTACTAATGGTGCCTAATTTCCAGGGACAATTCCAGGTTTTAAAGATTTGCCCTTGGAAATGTGAATATTTTTCAGCATTGAATGACAACAATATAAATCATATCTTTTCTGAATATTGTATGCAATTCTTATGAACTATTTTTATTT
This sequence comes from Mixophyes fleayi, assembly GCF_038048845.1. Classification (NCBI taxonomy): domain Eukaryota; kingdom Metazoa; phylum Chordata; class Amphibia; order Anura; family Limnodynastidae; genus Mixophyes; species Mixophyes fleayi. Next base: position 174,188,843 of record NC_134403.1, on the reverse strand, counting down.
TCTGGATTGTATATGTTATTATTAAGAGAAGTATTTAAAACGCATTATAAATGAATTGAATAGCCATGACATAACAGAATTGTAGTGCTCTAAGGTCAGTTGATACTGTATTGTGTATGAGATACTTAGATCCCTAGCTCAGCAGAAAAATGCCCCTGCAAACTAATTTTAAATATGAAAAACACAAACCCTGCACTGAGTATTTAATCATAGAACATGGCAGAAGAAATCACGGCATGAAAGTACTGGCAATAATAAAAATATTTATTAAAAAAGATATACAAAATAAAGCATGTAATAACTATAAATAAAATTACACTGATAAACCCTCTTGCTCAAACAGACTGCGGTATATTTGCCAGTCCGCGGGTTTGAAAATGTGGAGATGTTGCCAATAGCAACCAGATTCTAGGGCCTGATTCATTAAGGATCTTAAATGAAGAGCTATCTTATTTCAGTCTCCTGGACAAAACCATGTTACAATGCAAGGGGTGCAAACTAGTTTTCTGTTTTGCACATAGGTTAAATACTGACTGTTTTTTTCATGTAGCACACAAATACTTGATAGCTTATTTGTACACTGAAATTTAAAGTTGATATTTGTGTGCTACATGAAAAAACAGTCAGTATTTAACTTATCTGCAAAACAGAAAACTAGTTTGCACCCCTTGCATTGTAACATGGTTTTGTCCAGGAGACTGAAATAAGATACCTCTTCATTTAAGATCCTTAATAAATCAGGCCCATAATTATCATTTATTTAGTACATTCTACAAAATGACAGCTAAAATATGCTTGTCACTTTTTCAAACCCGCAGTTTAGTAAATATACCCCTTTAATAAGGGGTATATAAAAGCAATAAGAGCGATCTCCACCTGGTAGAAATAGTAATATGCGTTTTAAACCATGTTTCAGGGAAAGACATTTTGCAAACCATCATAAACACTCTTTCTGAATAAGTATTTTGTTTCAAGGATGCAATTCCATTACGAAAAGGCTACATAATAGTACTGTGGTTCAGACGAGAGACCTAAACTGCGGAGTGATTAGCTGGTATTAAATTCACCAACACTCAGACCTCTGTACGATCCACGATAGGCATATATATATATTTATTAGGGTACCTTTTGGCAGCAACCATAAATCTTCCTTGCACTTATGGGCTCCTCCTTGAGGAATCTAAGTATAGTCAGCCAGCTAGCGTGTTGCCGGTGAAATATGTCTTATGCTCTTCCGGAATCTCTGACACGTTTCATCTCTCAGAGAGACCTTTTCAAAGAGTGTTGGGGCTATATTTAATGTTGGGGGTATATGGAGGGAAATATGCATATTTATTAAATGAGTATGCTACTAATGAAATTCTGAAGTTGATTGGGTGAATGGAGGCCTGCTTATTAAATAGAATAGGCTAATGATTTTACGTCTTTTTGTCAGGAGGGAGGCCTCGATTGTTCACTCACTGCTCAACTTTCCAGGAGATTAAATGTAACATTCTCTTTTCCAAGTAGGGCCCCAATATTCCAGGAACCAACCAAGGATCATCAAAGCATAAGATTCCAGCAACAACACCACGTAGTCAAAGCTACAAGATTAGGTAGGAGAGTGCAGCACCGTGTTGGAGAAATGCATTGTTCTAGTAAAGGTCTAGACACATCCTATCCAGAGATGGGTTAGCGCTGAGTGGCAGCATCTACTTCCACCAAGGTGCATTTGGGAGAGGAGGGGCTGCTTTATCCGGGGTGCTAAAATGTCTAGTTACAGCTCTGTACTGTAGACATCCGTTGCATACTTACACAAAATAAAAACAACAGTCTAGTCCACTCATCATTGCAACTATTGTATGAGTATAATGGTTATGCACTCCCAGCATTTCAGGATTTAGGTTTCCTCAGCAAAAACATGCAAACTATAGGAATCCTCTCAGATAAGAGTAGTTACAGTTGGCCATGTGAAATACAGTATTACTGTACATGTAGTGGGAAGGTTTAATGAGATGCAGTTTCCTGGTGACTATACAAATACCTGCATATTCTAACTTTCATACAGTTTCATAGTGTCCCTAATTTAAGTCCTTAATCACAAGTAGACTTCATCCAACTCCAATCATTTCATGTTTTATATTTATAGCTACTTAGTAAAAGCTTTAGGTTGTTTTTCATTTTACATTTAAATATTTCTAGCACACAGTATTAGTAAATGTTTAATCCATAACATTGAACCCTGTCAAATACATAGAGAGTGTTTACATGCTAGATGCATGAAAATTCTGTGACTCCATTCAGTTCAAGTCATCTAGATATTAAATGGAACATTTCAAATGTATAATACGCAGAATATAACAGTAGCTACTGGTAAAAACACTGTAATATTGTATTACCATGCATTATAGAGGCTGGCTTATGACTCCATAAGGAGCAGTTTGTACCTTTTTTTCTTTTCTTTTCCTTTGGAGTATGCCATGGAACAAGATTCCCTATTGACTACTTCAGCAAAAAGAATTCCTTTGAATCTAAGTGCTTAAAATAATGGTTAACAAGGGCTTGGTGGAGTTTTTATTTAAATAATAGTACTTTAATAGCCAGTTTGTGTGTGTTTATTTACCATTAGTTCAACGTGTGGAACTGCAGGTTTCAAGGGGCCCTAGCCCCTAGCTGTCAGGGCATGCTGGTGTTTGTACTTCTCCAAGCGCCCGTATGTTCTGGCAGCCAATAGCAGCCATATGTATGCTTTGCAACCACCAGAATATCCAAGCAGTTGCTTGTTGTAAGGCTTGCTGTGTCTTGTATTTCCACACTAAACTAATTAGTTTAATTTTCATTACTGTATCACCATCAGGGAGGTCCATAAAATTGGTAGCAGCTGCTTGAAGCATTGTTCTTTTTTGCCCTTTAACTGCTCTGCTACTTTCATAAAATTTTACTTTTTCTTAGTCAATTATTGCAATATGAATACAATACTAATACTAACCACTGTTGATACATGCTGATGCTTTCCAGACTTTTATGAAGGTGAAAATAATGTGGATTGGGGACTGCGAGTAGAATTAAGGTAAATGCATGAGCCTAAATGATATGTACTCACAGTGTAACCCTCCTTCCTGTCCCACAAGCAACACTAAATCATAATTTTGATCCCCTGGATGGTCCAAAGCAAACCGTTTCCTAGATCAAAGCTTAAAATGTTATTTCTTACTACTGCAACAACACAGTCTAATATGAATTGTTGTGATTTAAGTTGGCAGCAACAAATATTGTTTTTCACTTACATAGGATCAGTAAGTCAATTCCAAAACTGTTCAGTTTGACTTTAGCATGGAAATTGTGCTTCCTCAGTCTTCCATGTAACAGAACAACATCTGTAATTAAGGCTAATTAAATTATTATTGACACAAAATAATCAGTCATCTTCATGTAGCATTACCAATCAATACAGCTACCCTGAATCAGGTAGCATACGAACAGTAGCTTATCATGTCATTCTGATTAACTTTTTCAATTATATAGCCAGCTTGAGAGCTTGAAGTGTCAATTAAAATCATATGGGCATTAGAATGTTCATATGCTCCAAGACTTGAAGTGGCAACTATGTGAAACAATGAAAGAGCTTTCTTAGCAAAGCAGCTGTCGTAAGTAGGATCTCTCTAAAAAAAGTCAATATTCTATGATTTATTTACAAAATACTTTTAACATATTAGCCTCTAATACCAGTGACTTAGAAATAGTAAACTAATGGTGGGGATAGCTAAATTTTGCTACTAAAATATATATGTTTTCTGGTATTTACAAACATGAACATTGGTAGATTTGTAGATGCAAGTTATCATAAGAAACAGGTTATCATGTACATGTCACAAACCATGGCAGTAGTAGCCCCTGTGCATGCGCAGCATAGGGCTACTTATATTGTTAAGACTACTCAGTATAGAAAGCTGTCAAAGGTATAAATCACATACTTGTCCTACATTAGCTTTCAGGTGGGAACAGGTTAACAGAGAGTGTCCTGATGAGGAGTGATGTCATCACAGGTGCAGGACATTCTAATGTCTATAAATATCTGGCAACAGCAGCATGAGTTGACAGATTATTGAGTCCCTTGGGTAGGTGTCTAGCATTTCCAGATTCTCTGCAAATGTGTACCAGACCTTGGCTGTGAACATGACCTTGGGTTATTGTATTCAGTGTACCAAACCATAACCCTTTAACTGTGACTACTACTATAATGCTGTGAATAGAAACATTGGATGTGAATTTGATTGCTGATTGCTCATCGTTTCAAACCCAGGACTTTGACTATGAGATTGAATTCATTTCTTATATGTGTCCTGAGTATCCAATCTGGGCTTTACATTCTGACTTTTAATTATTCCAAACTGTGAACTATGAGATTAACTGTCACCAAATCCTTGCTTTAAGTATCCGTCTTTTCTAAAAGTTTAACTATCACTTTGTCTCCTGAGCATCAGAACTTGGTGTTTTATTCTGATGACTGTTTAACTGCACTAGTTAACTGAAGACTGGGTGTGAGTCTGACCACTGACTACTCATTACTGAATCCATGGGTCCTGGCATTGAGGCCACTATTGGTTATTTATTTTCTGTATATTCACTTCCTGTTGTAAACTCTGACTACTGCTCATTTAATATTTATGTATTTAATGAAGATTTCAATAATACATTTGGACACCACTCTGCATTTCATTTTGTACCAGACTTCCACTGCAACCTACACACTGCTCATTTATCCTCTGTGTGGCAAACTTGGATTTTAATTGTTGTGCAGACTGCTGTACAATAATTGTCCTATCATACTTTAGTTAAGAATAGAGCTGATACTTTTCTGAAAGTGACGTGGGCTGCTGAATTTATTTCTTACTGCGTTATCATTGGTGCTTTGGATCCAGCTTTTTGTCTTTCAATGTTGCTATATTATGCATTTATGTACTAGTCTTCTGCCTATCTTTTAGCCTTAACAAAATTTGTAATAAGTGAATCAGTGCACAAAATCAAAAGCAGCCCTCTGTACCTAGGTTTTCTGATCCGCTGAAAACCAGAAATTTATATTACAACAAAAACTCAGGGACATAGATGGCGCTATTGAACATATCCTGTAAAAACGCATACAAATATGTACACCGCTTAGGAAAACAACCTCAAACTCAACTTAAACTATATATTAAATATACAAATAATTTTGGAAGTCCATTTTAGTCTATTCTAATTCAATTCACAAATAACGCAAGGAACGATATCATAGATGTCATCAAGCAATCTGTTTTCAAATCCTTTCTTCAATATAAAAAAGAAACACGAAAAAACACATTATAGTGTAACACTGTTAAATTTCGTGTTAAACAACGTCACCTCCTCTCAATCCAATATAAATAGATAAAATAATCACATGCTGAACCATCAAAAAATGGAAACACTTGAATCTCTTCCACTCCCATTGTGAGTGCACTTACAAGATATCTGTTCCTAAACAGCATTAAATATCTCATCAAAAGTATCTTCTCAATTTGAAGTGTAGAGTTCTTGTAAACTTCATTCATTGACTCCATATATAAAGCAAAGAATAGTGCTGATAGTGCATTAACTTTTGAATCATTTATTTAAAATCTAAACTGCACACTCAGGGGTACATACCCCAAAAATCAATACACTCTAAAATCCAGCAGCTCATATGATGGTGAATTCTTACCCTAATATGGATGTTTATATGTATGGAAAGGTTGATTACCCCATGATGGTATTCGGGTCAGCCAGCACTCTCTTGCACACACCATCTCTTACATATCTGTTTTCTATATTTATATTTTTTTATGCAGGTGGAGAGGGTAAAAAAATCATCAGTAAAGCTGGTTGTTATATAATTAAAGATAACATACATTTAAACAGTGAGGTGGTTTTATTTCTCTCTTTTAATCACAGAGGGGTTTACCATTATACCCTTCTATTGTGAATAAGAATGGAGAAGTTGTATGATTTGATCACAGAGACTCATATTTATTTCTAATAAGAACTTCAGCATATGACTTACTAACCACCCTTGTTGATGAGTATCCCATCAAAATAGTAGATAAGTGTTTAGTTTATTGGGCTTTTAAGATCATTTGAAAGTAGTTATTATTTTGACTCCATGACAGTGGCAAATCAGGTTGCTCTTATGAAATCAGATGGTTTTTAAGTGATTAAGTGTTTAAGTATACATTTATGTAGCACCACTGAGAACGGGGTGATTTTATTATTCTTATTTAATACACCTCGGACAGTAATTGTAAGATCTATCATTCTCCATGATAGCAAATGTATGTTAATATGTTGCATACCTTAAGAATATTATTAACCCCAATGATTCAGCATTTAAAAGGTTGTACAAATGGTAGAATTTATTGAAAAGTTCAACATGCTTTAAATATGGAAGGTTTAATAACAATAAGTGCCTAACAGTTATGGGGCAAGTGATGTATAATGTGGTTTTTCTCTATTAGGAAAAATATATAAGGTATTGAACACATTTTTAGGATAAAAAGATGTTAATAACTATACTCACTAAGCACGAGTACTATTAGTTTATGTCGTATAAGATGTAATTAAACAGACCCGTAAAACTCTAATAAGAAAATAAGTAGGTTCATCTGGGTTGGGCGGCTATTGGGAGAAATGAATTAGGAGCTGAACATGTCCTGAGGATATAAGGAGGTTAACGACAATACTGCCTGAGCCTGGAAGATAAGAAATTTGTTTAATAGAATATGGTATTAAGAGCACCTATAGTATACATCTTATATGGAGGAATGTTTGGATTGAATCTCAAACCTTTAGATAAACTCTGTAATTATATAATACAAGTTATCCCGTGCATGATACTCATGCATTCTAGTCAAATCAAGCTACTTAAGGTGTTAAAAAGGTTCTTGTCATGCATTTGGGCCATAGCCCAAGCCTCAACCACCAACCACTCCCCACTGTCACCCCCGGCAAACACCAACCACTCCCAACTGTCACTTCTCCTTCAAGAAATATATATATATATTTTTTTAAATCTTTATAAACACTTTTAACAATTAACAAATTAAATTAACAAATTAAAAACATCTTAGTATACCAAATTTCAGCCCTTTCTGAATTTTTTTTTCCACACACACTAAGAATTTATTAGGTCAGTGTATAACTCCACCCAGCAGGTGGCGCTGCAGCTTGGTTTTATTTTTTCCTTACACACACAGACAGACTAACACACGCCACTAGACATTTATATATTAGATGAGTATGGGTACATACGACCACTGTTATTATTATATTCTGTTGAATAAGATGTGAAAAATTATAGTTGTTTAATATCAGATTAGGTAAGGAAACTATGAAGAGTAATGATGTATAAATGTGCATATAAATTATTTTATTTTATATCAAATACAAATATAGATGCTTAACATTGATTGTATGTGAAAATTACACCTGTTTGTCTCAACTATTATTGGACACAGGTTCTTTTAAAAGTTTGTTAACATTGTACAATCCCCAAGCCTTGATACAAATTGTTTTAATCAAAACACGTCGGCAGCTGGGGATTACACACATTGAGGACCTGGGGTTATCAATCTTTCCACGCGTATAAAAATCCACCCTCATATGTGCTGCTGGATTTTAGAATGTATTGGTGTTTTTGCTGTTTGTATTTTAAAAAATTGATTTAAAAGTTAATGCACTATCAGCGCTATTCTTGCTTTATATATGGAGCCGATGAATGAAGTTTACAAGAACGCTACACTTCAAATTGAAAAGATACATCTGATGTGATATTCAATGCTGTTTAGGAACAGATATCTTGTAAGTGCACTCACAACAGGAGTGGAAGGGATCCAAGTGTTGTCACTTTTTGATGATTCGCAGGTGATTATTTTATCACGGTTATTATTGGAATGAGAGAAGTTGTCGTTGTTTATACACAAAATTTATACAGTGTTGCACTATGATGTGTTTTTTTGTGTTTCTTTTTTATACACACAATTCTTGGGAGTGAATATTAAGGAAAGGATTTGAAAATGGATTGTTTGACATCTATGATATAATTTCTTACGTTATTCATGAATTGAAATATAAGAGACTATAATGGACTTCCAAAATTAATTGTATATTTGGGATATTTTTTAAGTTGATTTTGAAGTTGTTTTCATGAGAGGTGTACATACTTGTATGCATTTTTACAGGATATATCAATAGCGCCATCTCTGTCCCTGAGTTTTTGTTGTATTATATGTTTTAGCCCTGTTCAACAGATTACACCAGTGCCTTCTACTTGTTACCAGAATTGCTGTGTTACAGTTAATTGCATGAACTTGGACTTCTGAGCTATAGAATTGTTCTTTATTTACTAGTCTACATTATGACCAATAGTGGGCACACTCTTTGTGCTGGTGCTATAAAAAGTAGCAGTGACTACCAGTCATTGGGCTCTATCTCTTTGACTGAGCAATGAGTTTGTGACAGTACAGTTACTAGCACAACAAAGCACTAAGATGTATTCTATTATATCTTTAAAACCAAACGCATGGGGCGTGGCCTGGACGAGCATGGAGTAGCAAGCACAGTTACGAGCTCTCCATCCCAGATATCCTGTTAATCTCCATTATAGTGGAATAAAGAAACTTTTGGACCCAAAACTGTGCATCCGAATAGTTGCTGTACATAGTGTACCTGTTTTGATAGTGCTCTTGCCATTTTACCCGAGACTGGGAGAGAAAGAGTTGAGCATCTGGGTAGAGGAATACTACAGGCAGTCTGTGGCAGTTTGTGGCAGTTGATGACTGCTGGGACATAGCGCCTCTGTAATACCACATACTGACCTAGGTGAACACAGCCTGTGATATCCATCTGATACAGATACATTTATATCCTTGTACAAGTGAGGAGTAACTGAATTGGGCTCTGGACTTACTTGATTATCATTATCATTATCAGTGTTGTTGGAAGAGATATACCTTTCTCTGTGAAGATAACTGGCTGCAATGCACTGCTAGCAATACAATCTGAGCTATACATCTATATGTAATTAAAGCTATACAGGTTACAGGGTTGCATATAAGCTTATAGGATAAATATCATCCCATCTTTCCTGTGAAATTATGGGCAAACATAACCAGTCCACCGGAGCGGGAAAATTGGACCGCTTTGCTCGCTCCTCCACTACAGCCTCTGGTTCAGGAGATGCATCACATCCCGTTACCCCCCCTTTGTCGGCTCCACTGGCGGACCCTGAAGTTACATTACAGCAGGTCCTGCAGGCCATTGGGGCATCTGAAAAGTGTGTTACGGATAAAATAGGAGAGGTGCAGATGGACCTCTCTCTTCTCCGGCAAGACGTGCAAAAAATCAGGGAGAGAGTGGGTGAAGTGGAGACACGTGTGTCTACATTGGAGGACACTTCTGCACCAGTTGCGGGCCGGTTGGAGAGTCTGGAGTCGCAAGCCTCTCTGTTTAAACAAAAGCTTACAGATATGGAGGGGCATTTGCGTCGCAGCAACATTCGGTTGGTTGGATTGCCCGAGAAGGCAGAAGGTGTCGCCCCAGAATCCTTCTTGGAAAAGTGGTTAATCCAACTGTTTGGTACAGATTCATTTACAGCCCAATTCGCAGTGGAGCGGGCTCACCGTATTCCAACTCAAGCACCCCCTCCTGGAGCCCCCCCACGCACCTTCATAGCCAAATTGTTGCACTATCGTGACCGAGATACCATTCTACGCTTGGCTAGGCAGAAAGGTTCAGTGGAATACAATGGTCAGCGAGTAGCAATGTATCCTGATTTCACTCTGGATGTACAAAAGTACAGGGCTCAATTCATTCCGGTGAAAAGAAGATTGAGAGATTTACAGATCCCATATGCCATGATTTTCCCTGCCCGGTTGAGAGTGGTTTCGGAGGGCCGTACATCCTTTTTTGATACTCCCCGAGAGGCTGCAATTTGGTTGCTGCTGGACGCTGATGCTGGATGAGTACTTTTTTATGTCTCTCCTGATAGTCCTTTGGACATTGCTGATTTGTCATTGATATTATGCATGGTATTTGCTATACATAATGTAATTTCTCTTCTGTGGTACAAAAAAAAAAAAAAATGTATTTCGCTCAGGTGGGGTTTATGATTTTCAAACTAATACTGAAAGGCCCACTGTAAAAAAAAAAAAAATGTAATGGGCTGGAGAGCCCATGGCTTTAAGGCCGTTCTTTTCCTCTCTTGTCTCAATTCGCCCCTTTTCCTTCCTTCCTTTACCTTCCTCTATCTTCTGGTATTTTGCGGGTTGGCGGGTGACCTTTTTTGGTAGTGTGCTGGCCTGCTGAATATCTTAAGGTAATTTTAGTTAGGGTTTAAGGTATACTTAAGTTGGGTGGAGTATACAGGGTGGGGGTATGGGTTTAGTATTAAAATTATTTAAGTTGTGGGTAGTTTTAATGTTATCGCAAATATATAGACAAGGATTATATGTGCTTATAAGTATGTCAATGTATGCTCTGCAGGGGTGTGGGATGCGGGGTAGTGAGATAAGAGGGACTACTATTATATGTATTCTGGTACATCTGATAAGGAGCTGAATATTCTCTCCTGGAATGTGCGGGGCCTAAATAATGCTGTGAAACGTTCTCTTGTACTAAGACAAATTAGAAAAAATTATCTTGATATTGTTTGTCTATTGGAGACTCACTTACACAGTGATAGAATACTCGCCCTTAAAAAAGAATGGGTAGGTAGGGCATACCACTCTACGTACACGACTAATTCTCGAGGGGTCTCTATATTGGTACATAAACGTCTCTGCTTCTCCTTGGAAAAAAATTCAAGTGGATGCAGGGGGAAGGTTTGTACTGATGAAGGCTGTCATTAATTGGGTTCCGGTGATTCTGTTAGCTGTATATATACCCCCACCGTATAATGGTGAGGTGTTAAGGAAATGTGGAGAATTCATGGCATTGTTCCCAGATGTTCCAGTCATTTGTATAGGGGATTTTAATAATGTGATAAATGGAGAGGTGGACAGATGGCGAGAGAAAAATGCTGTAGTTGGCAACTCTAAGTCGGCTTTTTTTGCTCTGGTTGAGGAAATGGGGTTAGTAGATGTATGGCGTTTGAGGCACTCAGAAGATGTCCAATTCTCCTGCTTTTCTACATCACATAATGCATTTTCAAGAATTGATCTGGCTCTGCTGTCACACTCTGGTACCGCTGGTAAGGAGCGTGGAATATAGGGCTAGGGGAATTTCAGACCACTCACCCCTCTGCCTATCTATTGATTTTGCAATTGATAGAGGCCGGTCCTTTTTGAAATTAAATCCCTTCTGGCTCTCCTTGATGGGTACAGGAGCGACCTTGGTGACACAGTGGGAAGGCTTCTTTGTAGATAATCTGGTAACAGCAAGGCCACCTATAGTTTGGGACGCTTTTAAGGCTTTCCTAAGGGGGACATTAATTGCTAGCATAGCTGAAATTAAAAAGTTGTCCAGACAAAAAGAACAGATATTAGAGAAAAAGGGGAACATGGCAGTTGGCCCAGAAAGAGTGGGTAGAGTATGTATTTGAGAAATCCAAACGTAAATTTCAGTTTTCTAAGCACGTACGATATGCAGAGGGCGATAGAAATGGTAGCTTCCTGGCTTATCTGACAAGGGCGGAGAGGGCGGATGCGGCAGTACCGGTTATCTGTGATGACAGTGGGGTTAAGAAGTATCTGATGCCTGATATTGTTGAGGTATTTCATAAATATTACACGAATACATATAAGTCACAGGTCAGATATGACATGGATACGTTACAGCAGTATTTGAATGGTATCTCCCTTCCTGTCCTCTCCGATGATAGCAGGGAGTTTTTGGACTCACCCTTTACTCTTGAAGAGATTGATATAGCTATTATGTCATTCCCTAATGGTAAAGCCCCTGGAGTAGATGGAATCCCAATTGAATTATATAAAAAACACTGGCCCTTTTTTGTGTCTAGGTTGTTGGATACATTCAGCGAGCTGGGTGAGATTGGCGCTCTTTCCCCTTCAATGGCAGAGGCAATAGTGGTGGTGCTGCCTAAGTCAGGGAAAGATTTGTTGTACCCTGAGTCCTACCGCCCGATTTCACTTTTGTCAAATGATGTTAAGATTCTAGCAAAATTACTGGCTTTGAGGTTAAGTAGAGTGGTGCTGGAATTAATTCATCTGGATCAGACGGGATTTATGCCGGGCAAGTCCACGTCTATCAATCTTAGAAGGCTGTATATTCTCCTGCAGGTGCGGTCACCCTCTTCTGAGAGCGAAGTTGTGGTGTCCTTGGACGCAGCCAAGGCGTTTGACTCGGTGGAGTGGCCATACCTGTGGGAGGTATTGTCCCGATTTGGATTGGGCCCGGAATTTATAAAATGGGTTAAATTTTTGTATTCACATCCAGTGGCGCGGGTTTGTGTCAATGGGCATCTTTCTCAACAATTTCAATTAGAGCGGGGTACTAGACAGGGATGCCCGTTGTCTCCGGCCCTGTTTGCATTAGCAATAGAGCCGCTGGCCTGTAAGATCCGGCATGATAGAGAAATTGTGGGACTTAGATCAGAGCACAGAGAGGATAAGGTGGCATTATATGCAGATGATATGCTGTTGTTCCTTTCAGATCACGACACTTCCCTAAAACATTTGCTGCGGGTGGTTGATGGATTTGGGTTTTTTTCCGGCCTAAAAATTAATTGGGATAAATCTAGCGTGTTCCCTCTGGGATGGGAGTGTCCCGTGACAATGCCAGAAGGCTTACAGTTAAAATGGGCATCGAAATTCAAATACTTGGGAATATGGATCTCTAATACCCCCGCTGAATATTTAGAACAGATCAAATACATTAAAGAAAAAACTCATGTATGGAAGAAGCTCCCACTTTTGTCTCCGGTAGGATAAATTTAATTAAGATGATGGTGCAGCCAAAGTTTTTATATATACTCCAGCAGTCACCTGTATATATTCCACCCTCCATTTTCCGATGCATTGATAGCTATTTGATTTCATTGGTTTGGGGAGGGGGGAAGGGCTAAGGTCAAGCTCAGCTCGCTGTATAGATCCAGATCGTCTGGTGGATTTGCACTTCCTAACTTGAAATTATATTATTTTGCCTCTCAATTGGTCCATCTTAAGGCATGGGTTTGGGACCCCGATTACCATGAGCTACATTGGGTGTTGGTACACCAATTTAATTCTAATCACACTCCCTTACAGTCACTGCTGGCGGGGCGGCTTGGTATGCGGGCTCCTCCGCTCCTGATTCAGGCAGTTAAGATTTGGACAATCTGTAATAAAATAATGAAACAAACTGACATTGATCCATTTACTCCTATATGGGGGGCAAAGAAATTTAAGAAGTTGAATACAGTGAAGAGGGCCAGGGAGTGGTCTCGGTTGGGTGTGGTGTCGGTAGGTCAGCTTTATGATACATATGTATTTAAATCCTTCGAACAGTTGGTTGGGGAATTCTCTGTACCCAGAACAATGTTTTATTCTTACCTTCAGTTACGACACGCCCTAAACACACAATTTAAAGGGGAGACTTTGGTGTTTGGGGTGGATCCACTGAGGAAACAATTACAGACCTTGGGCTATAGAGGTCTGATCTCTCGAATGTATTCATGTCTTCTGTATGAATCCACTGCAGATGATTTGGATGGTTTGAGGAATCAGTGGGAAATAGATATTGGCCCTTTATCAGACAAGGAGTGGGAAATGGTTACAGACAGTACTAAAGGTTATACTTCATCATTAAAATTTCAACAAATACAGGTGTTTATCTTACACAGGGCCTACTTTACCCCTATTAGATTGGCAAAATTTCGCCCGGATGCTACCCCTAACTGTCCGAAATGCAATTCGATCAATGCTAACATTTGGCACCTTCTATGGGAGTGTTCATGTATACAAATCTTCTGGCGAAGGATCAGGAGATGTATTCAGGTTACTGGAATTGAAGTGTCTCTTAGTTCACCGGCCACTTGTCTCTTTGGGCTCCGATTGAAGGGAAAAGTTAATAAACTGACAAAAATGTACATTTCACAGTTATTGATGTTGGCTAAGGTCTGTATAGCGAGGCTGTGGTTGGCCCCGACGAGTCCCACGGTTAAAAATTGGAAGGCACTGGTCAATACCACCATAAGGCACGAGAGATTTGTTTATACTAGCAGACAGGCTCTGAAGGAATTTGAGAATATATGGTACAGATGGTTAGAGTCTCCATTCTATCCTGTGTCATCTAGTACAGATGCTCTATTTACTTAAATGTATGGCTACCGCAGTTCTTATAATAAGTATCTGAGTCCATGTAATAAACCCTGCATGTGTAACATACTTATGTATAAGCATTTACGATGTATGATCCTGAATGAATATAGCAGCACATTTATTATTATTATGCTTTAATGTAATCTTGTAAATTCCGTCATTTAATTCCGATATGTATGCGATTGTTTTTCTTTTCTTTTTGTTGCTTAGTATGTTTATATCTTAAAAAATTTCAATAAAAATACTGGATTTAAAAAAAAAAAAACCAAACGCATATTGTGTGACAGCAGCACATTTATATATTAGACCAAAGATGATTGGTTTGTGAAGAATGGGGAATGGGCTAGAGTTTCTCCAAATGGACAGTTGAAAGGCGTATGTAAAGCTATCTGATTATATTGGTTTATAAATAAAATATCTGGTTTGCTTATATACATGAGTTGATAAGCATACCATATTTTCTCCATTCTCTATGCAAACTACGTCTAAAACAACAGAACACACAGTACCCTGTGTAATCAAACAAATACATTCCCCAAGGCTCCAACTGCTTCTGTGAACAACCTAAAATGATTTGTTCAATTAACAGCCAGAATGCATTTTAATTTCTAAACAGAAAAACTCACAGAGAGCTTAGAATTTTCAATATGTCATAAATCCATTCCTTTATTTGTTTGGGTTCAGGCACTTGTCATCCACATCAAGCATGTTATTTGCTTTGATATTCATTTAGTGTTTAAACAGGGTATCATTTGGCCTTGAAGAGCATTGAAGTTCCCCAGAGAAACTTTTTACACACAAACCATAACTGTTCCGTTACAAGAAGCTTTAAGCATGAACCAATTGCTAAAGTAACATCAGAGTATCGTGTTGAAGCAACCATAGATTTATTTTAACACTTGAAAATAAACCACTATCTCAGTATCCGAAGCAGTTTTCTAAATTATGAATGTGTATATTTTCTGTACTTCAAAGAACAATTTATGTAATCAAGTGTAAGAAGTTTTCTAAAGAATGTATAAAGAGAACCGCTTGTCTGCAGATAACTATGCAGTTGAATAAAGTCATTTGCATATAAATATCATGATCATTCTCTGCTAATATCTAATTCATTGCCCATTGTTCCACAGCCAGGTTTGCTTCCAGGAAAGCACTGTTTACATAATGTGAAAGACATAGTGAGACACATAAATATCACTGAAGTAAGATGATAGGCACATCAAGGATTTGTGTGGGAAAAGTATATCCAAAACGTGTCATTCTCCATGTGCTTGACAAAATCAGGGACAGGATACACATAACACAGTGGCAGGGTGTATGGACGCTAAGGGACTCGGAAATGCTAGGTTCCCCCTCCCCACTAAAGCCCAGGTACAAATCATACTTGCCAACTTACTTAAGTTGGCTTCCTGGAGCCTGCCAGGGAAAGGTGGGCATGATGGGGGCGGGGCTCCAAAATTTGCCTCATTTTGGCCCCCGTGACGTAATGACGCAAATGCGGGGCCAAATGCTGCGATTCCCGGTGAATCGCTGCGTTTTGGACCTAATTCTGCCCACTTCACTAGGAAGTGGGCAGAATTCTGCCAGATGCGGGAGATTGCCACACTCTCCCGGGAGTCCGTGAGACTCTCGCGAAATGCGACATTCCGGGAGAGTTGGCAAGTATGGTACAAATATATTTATGTGATGTGTCAGAGAAAGTTGATGTAAAAGAATTCCTGACTAACAAGTAGTTTGTGAATACAGGTTATAAGAGTCAATAACATACACACAGCCCTTTTCAGTGATCTCACAAGTAGGGGAGTTGCCGGCAGAAAAAAATGTATTGAAAATATCCATAAACACTATAAAATATTGCAATATTCCCAGGGGGCCAAACTGTAGCGGGGAAATTAACCATGTTTCTATGTCCTCCAGCAATAGATAGGACATTGCATATATGTTTCCATTTCTGCTTTTATTTTAAAGAAACATATTTAAATTGTAATACTGTATGTCACATTGTTAACTTTTTATTGTTAGCTTAAATATTTTGAGTATTGTGTCATATTAAATTACATTATGTATTTGTGTTATTGATGAATTCCCAAGTTAGTTAAGCATTTGTCAGGATTTGAACCCAGGAATTCTGCTTCTGTAGAATGCTGCTCTGTTGACTGAACTACTCTGGCTGCTGGATAGTGCAATGCCTTTACTCTGTGTTCAAACTCAGTTTCACTGATCTCCTGATGTTTCGGCATGTTCTAGCTCCTCCCATTGACTATAAAAGCCTGGCCTGTTCCTGTCTTCCTTACTACATTATTGTGCTCCTGCCAGTAATCTATCTCCTGTTCCTGTGCTGCTTTCTGCCTCCAGTTATCTACTACCTGTGTACCGACTTTGGATTGTCCTTAACTACACCTCTGCATGAACCCTTTGCCTTATTGTCTTACTGTGTACCGAACTTGGCTATTGTTGACCAATCTTTATTAAATAAGTTCTTCTGGCCTGTCTTCCTTCTTGCACTGAACTCCTATTCAGTCTCCAGACCATTACAGTCATTCATAAACAGTACAGAACTGAAATACAATGAATTTTGTGGGTAATGATAGATCTGGTTAATTTAAAGTTTGACTGAAGTTTTATAGAAGTTTAGGGAGACCCTAACAGCTCCTGCAAAGTGCTAGCTGTATAAATGCCTTTTGTTGTTGGTAATTTTAGACAAAGACAGTGAGTGTGCAATAGCAATTTGAGGAAGTTAATACATTTTAGCTTTTGTTGTGATTAACCCCTTGTCACATACACTGCACTCAGGATCAGGTGAGTGCTGATTGTGCAGGAGACTTCTTCTGATTGGCACTGTCCTGCCACTGACCTGCCATGTAGGCCAACTAAGCTCATGCATACGCAGCACTATTCAGGGGGTAGTATGAAGTATGCATGCATCTATCCATGCATCTATGCATGCAAATTATCTTTGTCAACCACTCATCTTCCAGAGTAAAAATAAAACATAATGGAAGAGGTTGTGCTGGATAAATGAGCATCATAAAGTGGAATACACAATTAATAATTTAGGTTATATTTACCGAAAATCACTAAGGTAGAGTCACCTTTAAATACAGTGCTGAGCACAAAGGGAATACTGACGCTGAAGTTCTGAACCTCTATCACCAACTACACCCATGAGATCCAGCCACAAGAGAAAAACATGTGTCGATACATATATATATATATATATATATATATATATATATATAATTGACACCATGAACATTTCACACCGTTTCTTGAGACCTTAAATGCTAGCTAGACAAAGACCAGCTCTGTAAAGACCAGCCAGCTTCCCCAGCGTTGGTCTCCCTGAACAATTAAACAAGCAAGGTTTTATATATATATATATATATATATATATATATATATATATATATATAGTGATGACTATGTCTGCAACATTTCAATACTTCGTATAACAATTGGAGTAAGCCCATTGCATTCTACATCATCAGGTCTGTGGTGAATAAACAAACATTGCAGCTTAAGTATTATGGGGACAAGCTTATTCTCCTGTATGTATTTGAGCCTTATATACTACTAACGTAGAATATAACAGATCTTCAGCAAGCTTTGATTTCTTTTCCTTTCTTCTTGTGAAACAAATGTGAAAAGATAATAAAAAAGGGACAGTGTCACCTAAGAATTATGTTGCATGTGTGGCCATTCCACAAATCCAGGCCTGCATTTAACTCCCCTTCTGTCTCCATTTCTATGATCTATGTCCCACTTCACTGGATGGGGCTGGCAACTCCATGGAGCATACCTGGGACTTTTGAAGGATGCCTGAGCACTGCTCATGGTCCCACTACATAATTCTGGGACCTTCCACACTCTTCACCAACACTTTAGCATATCTCCCCTCTCACAACCAATGCTCCACTCTTACAAACAAATCAGCTGTGTTTCTCCATTATAGGAGCTGTAAATCTACTTTTCGATCCGTCAGTAGCATGCTAATTGTGATGGACTCAAGGCCATAGGAGCCTATTCTCAAGGGCTTTTACAAACAATCTAGGATTTGATTCCACTGCAATTAGCAGTGATGGGAACACACTAAGTAGATGTGCTGCTCATATAATGGAGGGACATATGAAATGAGTGTGGGTACACAGGGTGGATGACAGTGCTAAAGTTCCAGTGAAATATTGTTAAAGTACAAGGAAAGAGTGTGGAAGGTCCCCAAAATCTGAGGATCAGCAGCGTAGTTTATAGATCACCAAGCGTAGTAATACAAAGGTCCACTGTCCCAATTACATTGTAATAGGGAGCAATAAACTAAAAAAAAAACAAAAAAACAATCAGATTAGTCAACAGGGTGGGTAAAACAATCGCTATACCTCATCCATTGGATCCTATCCCCTAACACAGTCACCTCTACGAGAAAGGCAGCTTACCATAGGTTAAGACCTCTAAACAGGTGTTCTAGAAATGTACCTTTTGTCCATAGGGAACTATTATAGGCCCTAGCCAATAGTATTGTGCCCAATAAAATGGCCACAGTGGCCACCATGTATCAAGAGAATTATATCTAATTTTTCCATATTTTCCTATTCATGTTTTTTTTTTCCATGGAGTTCAGTGTGTGTATTCTTGCACACTATCTGTGAAACTGAAGTGACTGCTTGTTACAAATATTGCTATATACCCTCTGGTTCATTCTAAAATAATTAATCTTCAAAGCATAATTTGTATTATTATTTATAAATATTTAACATCCTTAAACTATAAACACAACTATTTTTATTCAAAATTTTGTTATAAAACAATAATTGTATCCATGTGTTGCTAATCTACTTTGCTTACTTAATATTGGTAGTAACATTTTCTATTTAAATGGGCAGGCGGAACAGGGCGGGCAGCTATAGGCTGAGTACAGTAAAGATGTGTTCATGTATTTGCGATAATTAGACATGTATGCATCCACAGACACTCGTTGTACGAGTCATTTCTCTTGCAGAGGCTAGAAGACAGGTGCAGCAATATGCAATGATGATGTTGACAATCAGCAGCTGGTTTTGATTAGTTGGATGTGTACTAACCCCTCTAGCTGATAGTACCTAATTCATCTGCATGGCGGCTATATTATATGAATTCATGGTCGTCTCTTTGCATTACTTAATTGATACTTTCATTTTGACTTCTGCATGGAAGAAGATTCCAATTTGATTTTTAATGGGGAAAAACAGATGTGATTAGGGTGCTAAGTGCCATATGGTGTTATGGACCAGGAGGGATTGTCAGCCTAATTAAATGAACCCATTCCATTCTTGCGCACTATGGGCCTGATTTTGAGTTAGGAGGAAATCAAAAAAAAAAGGAGCAACTTTGCCCCTGGACAAACAATGTTACAATGCAAGGGGTACAAATTGACTTACGGTAATTTTTTATTTTTTTGCACATAAGGAAAATACTGGCTTTTTTTTATATAGAACACAAAAACTTGATAGCTTTATTTTTACACTGAAATTAAAGTTGACCTATGACAGGCCATATCCCAACTATAAATCTGTCCTTACATTTTAAATTTACCTTCCCCTCTAATGCAACATGGTTTTGCCCAGGTGCAAATTTGCTCCTTTTTTTTTGCTTTGCTCCTAATTCAAAATCAGGCCCTATGCGTTCACATTTTAACAAAAAGAAGAACAGACAATATACTCCACACTTTATCTAGAGTATTGATCTAAGGGGAATGTATAAAAAGGAGTAAAAAATATGTAAAAGTCCTATGAAATAGCATTAACTGTTTACATAGGGGATTTCATTATTTTATGTTCAAAAGAGTCCAACCAAAGTAAAATCTTCAGTGATCTTACAGAATTGCAGAACAACAGAGAGATAAATGAAAGACCATGGTTTTCTGGGCAGCTGGGAATTTATGGCATTCAAAAATACTTGCTCTACACTGACTGCTGGCAGCACTGCATATAATCATAATAGCAAATGTACTACCTTATTTAAAATGTGCATAAATCAGACAAAGCATTGACATAGAGTTCTGTTTTCTGGATCCCTACATTTAAAATGATCTAGACCCTCCTGAGTTGTGTTGAAATGAGAAGAAATTGTATTACATTGTGTACTGTCTGTCCTGAAACTGGTATTAAAAACCTATTAAAGCATTTGGAAGAATGATGTTTTAACAGGATGTGAATATGTAATGAATTCAAATCTGTCACTTTTCCCCTGATTTTTCTAGTTTTCTATGTGATGCAATATTAATCTTTTGCTTTTAGAGTTATAAAAATAATTCAGTGACAGACAGGTAGCAATCATATGTTTTATTCCTGTGAATTCCTAAAGTTATAGTTATCATGTATCTTTGCTATCCAGTTACCAGTTTGTGGGCAGACTGTTGTCTCCACAAGTGTCTATCTTTTACATTTCTTAATAAAAATATCTTTAAAATGTATCTATTCAACTGGCACAAGAATAGATCATTTACATATTGCACCACAAAATGCAATGGTTTTGCACGAATACACCTAGATCACTAAGCCCATTCTGGAAATGCCTACTCAACCTAGGACTGCATCTAGGTGTGTGGAGTGCCAGGAAATTCTGAAGAGACACAATGTGCAAAACTTGATATACATCACATGAACTTGATATACATCACATGATAGCCAAAACACCAACCACTTTAGTACCATCATATTTTCAATAAAATACATATTCTACTTGTCACCTATAGTGCTTATTGGTTTAGATTCATTTGTGACCTATATTAATGATTGCAGGATGGCTTACATGCACATGTAGGTGAGGCATCCAGCAGAGTCGGAAAGGCTTCAGCTGGATCCCATTGAAAATGACAGATAACGCCACCTTGACATACAGAGGTTTTCACAGCTTAATAAATTGGATAATTTCACATTCTTCATCTTAATATATCAGGTCTCCATTAAGTTAAATGGCTTATGACAGAAGATCTTAAATTGAACCCTTCATAAATTATGCAATAGACATTTTATGGAGAAAACTGATGTTTTGTCAGTTTTTATGACTGATTGCACCTTAGTAAATATTCCCCACAGTGTGGTACTAATGTAGTTTACATCATTTGAATATAACTCCTAATAGTATTGTAAGTACTGAAAACAAATTCAAGGATACAGTTATTCTGTTCTATATTCATTGTACAGTCATGGCCAAAAGTTTTGAGAATGACACAAGTATTGGTTTTCACAAACGTTGCCGCTTTAGTGTTTTTAGACCTTTTTGTCAGATGTTGCTATGGTATACTGAAGTAATATTACAAGCATTTCATAAGTGTCAAAGGCTTTTATTGACAATTACATTAAGTTTATGCAGAGTCAATATTTGCAGTGTTGACCCTTCTTTTTGAAGACCTCTGCAATTCACCCTGGCATGCTGTCACTCAACTTCTGGGCCACATACTGACTGATGGCTGCTCATTTTCGCCTAATCAATGCTTGGAGTTTGTCAGAAATTGGGAGTTTTTGTTTGTCCACCGGCCTCTCGAGGATTAAGGTCTGGGGAGTTTCCTGGCCATGGACCCAAAATTTCGATGTTTTGATCCCCGAGCCACTTAGTTATCACTTTTGCCTTATGACAAGTTGCTCCATCATGCTGGGAAAGGCATTGATCATCACCAAACTGTTCTTGGATGGTTGGGAGTAGTTGCTCCTGGAGGATGTTTTGGCACCATTCTTTATTCATGGCTGTGTTCTTAGGCAAAATTGTGAGTGAGCCCACTCCCTTGGCTAAGAAGCAACACCACACATGAATGGTCTCAGGATGACATGACACAGAATGATGGCAGCGCTCACCTTTCCAGATGCCGCAAATAATCTGAAATGTGATTCATCAGAGAAAATGACTTTACCCCAGTCCTCAGCAGCCCAATCCCTGTACCTTTTGCAGAATATCAGTCCGTCCCTGATGTTTTTCCAAGGGAGAAGTGGCTTCTGCTGGCCTTCTTGACACCAGGCCATCCTCCAAAAGTCTTCACCTCACTGTGCGTACAGATGCACTCACACCTGACTGCTGCCATTCCTGAGCAAGCTCTGCACTGGTGGTGCCCCGATCCTGCAGCTAAATCAACTTTAGGAGACAGTCCTGGCGCTTGCTGGATGTTCTTGGGTGCCCTGAAGTCTTCTTCACAACTATTGAACCTCTCTCCTTGAAGTTCTTGATGATCCAATAAATGGTTGATTTAGGTGCAATCTTACTAGCAGCAATATCCTTGCCTGTGAAGCCCTTTTTGTGCAAAGCCCTTGAAGCTAATCATGGTTAACAAAGAAAGAACAATGATTTCAAGCACCACCCTCCTTTTAAAGTTTTCAGTCTGTTATTCTAACTCAATCAGCATGACAGAGTGATCTCCACCCTGTGTTAACAAGAGAATCCCTGACCTGATGTCAGCTGGTCCTTTTGTGGCAGGGCTGAAATGCAGTGGAAATGTTATTTTGGGATAAAGTTCATTGTAATGGCAAAGATGGACTTTGAAATGAATTGCAATTCATCTGATCACTCTTCATAACATTCTGGAGTATATGCAAATATGCCATCATAAAAATTGAGGCAGCAGACTTTGTGAACAATAATATTTGTGTCATTCTTAAAAGTTTTGGCCATGACTGTACATAATTAACCTGTCCTGAAGCTCATCTCTGGGTTGACGTAAGAGTCTTCTGTCTATTGCCTGCTCCCTCCAATGCATCATCCTGCTGATTTAAACAGAGTAGCGCAAAAAATGTATTTCCGCTACTCAGTTTATGATTGGAGGAAGGGGGGACCAAAGAGAGTGAAAACACTATGACTGGTCCCCTGAAAATGGCAAGAGCATCATGATAGGCATGTTTCATCTTTAGAGTGTATGTAAAAAAACTTTGATTTTTTTGTTTGGGGCATTCTCCTTTTAGTCTATTTTGCATTTATGTTTTGAGCTTGGACCCAGCTTTACATGAGCCCTTAAATCTCTAATAGCTACCATGTAAATTAAATGCATTCTATGTCCTCCCTTATCTCTACAAATTGTTTTATGTGAAGATTATATTTTTATTATTATTTGAAAGAGCGTGGCTTATCCTGTAACTTCTAGTGTAAACTAAATTTCAGACAATATATAAAGGCGATATTGTAAGATATCAGATGATTGACCTACCAGCACCAAAGCAAAATTAGTTTAGGGATGGCAGAGATAGATAAGAGATTATGATAACAGTGGTGAAGATGATGACAGCAACATCTTAACATTTACCAAGAGAGACATAACATTAAAATAATTTTGGACATAGCTATAAACATTGACTTATGTTTTCTAATATAAAAAACAACAACACAATAATAACATAAATAAAAGAAAAAAATGGTTTGTCTTTTTACTAAATTATGTTTCCATTTCAGTCCTACAATGCTGTTAACTGCAACAACTTTCAAATTATGGATCATGTTGGCTGTAAAGCTGCCGTTCGCACAATTATTTTTGGAATGATGGTAGATTTATATCAATGTCTAACAGGCAGCTGATATCAGAATTTCTGCAACATGTTGTCACTGCCAGAGGCATGAATTCAGTTTTCTCTCAGTTTCTGATTTTTGTATGTGATCTTATTTGGAACACAAGTGCGCTCAGAGATTCATTGGTTTAAATCATCAAAGTCTCTTAGATCTTCGACAGATACAAATTCAGTTATACCTCTTCGGGCAAGAAATATACGCAGGGTGTTAGAACTAGTTACTGACACAAGGAGCCAAACAAAAAAGTATTGAGCACTTTATATCTAAATGTTTATGTCTAATGGATCCTTATCTTGGCAAATCTATAAATACGACCTTCATAGATTTAGCTCAGCTTTCTTTCACTTTTGACTCTCCAATGTAAGAGGTTATGCCCTCAATAGATTCATTCATATAGTATAATGCCTCCAATATTTTTTTATTCCCATAATTCAAATTGTAACTGTGAAATATAAAAAGATGTTTATATATCATAATTACTATTTCTTCCAAGATTGCTTGCATTTTATTGCAATTTGTGACCTGCACTAATACACAAGAAAATATCCTTGCTTGAGAGTTTAAAACTGGGCACATATGCTGCTACCTGATAATTCAACAGACTTAAAGAAGAACTGGCTCTGTGTTAAATCTAAAATGGTCACAAATCCAGTTTGATGGGTGACTTAATAACTGGATCAAAAAAGACACAATGGAGAAGTTTCTTATTTAAGTCTCCTGGACAAAACCATGTTACAATGCAAGGGGTGCAAATTAGTATTCTGTTTTGCACATAAGTTAAATACTTACTGTTTTTTCATGTAGTACACAAATATCAACTTTACATTTCAGTGTACAAATAAGCTATCAAGTATTTATGTGCTACATGAAAAAACAGACAGTATTTAACTTATGTGCAAAACAGAAAAATAATTTGCACCCCTTGCATTGTGACATGGTTTTGTCCAGGAGACCTAAATAAGAAACTTCTTAAATTTAAGTTCCTTAGTGAATCAGGCCCAATGTGTCCTACCATTTGATTATCACAAACACAGGCTGAAGAGGTTATAAGCCGAAAGTAAGTGAACATTAAGTGGTTTTATATTTTGTTCCTATTAAATGCATTTATTATGATGTTATTAATGTCTACTGTACATAAAGTGCATTTTTACAGTTGCAAGCACATGTCCTAGCATGCATCCACAACCGTCATCAGTATCAATCCACACTTGCACCTGCCCTGTAGGTGGTGCAAGTGACATGACTGAAAGACACGTACCTGAGTGACGCCCAAGGCTTGAATCAAACACTTCTGCGTGCGCTCGAGCTTGCCACGCAATTACTGTATATTGACTATGTGCATATACCCCTTCCAGTAACCGTTCCAGGGGAAGGGTGACATTTGCGTTCAAAGATGAAGTTGATGTACTTGCATTAATTGGTGTATAGTCCATTTCTGGGCATGCCCAGTGCAATTTGATGCAAAATATGGCAGAGATTTGATTTTATGTTCCCTAATGAATCAGGCACTGTGACTAAAAAAATGAACAATAATTTGCTAAATAATATGTCAGTATACTATTGAGGATTTTCTTACAGAAAGTGCATCCAAATATTCTGAAATATATTGATTTGGAAACTTCAGGTTCTTGGTGCAGATTAGGCTTCAATTTTCAATTTGTTCAACTGTAAAGCACCAATTTATCAATAGGTCCCCTTTAGCACTGATGAGGGGAAGGAAGGAAGTTAGATGTGTTTACTTAATGCATATTACAGATGCACAATACAGGTTATACACTTTATCGAGGCTCAAATGTTATGAGTCATTATATATTTTTTTAGTTTTGCTTAATCGATTTAGTAAAAATTGTTTGTTGCAGATATATCATTTTAATATGCCAGATTGAGATATGCTGCCTTGGCTGCCTCACTAACCTATTTCACTACCCAGTTTTCTGATTATTTATTGTTTAATTATAGTACTAATTATAACAATGGAGAATTAGTCATTTCACCCCACTGACAATCTGGCACTCAGGCTTCCAGCAGGAGCTTCAGCGTGTGTCCAGAACATGGCTAATATTTAAACAGTGAATTTATGCACCATCTGTTTGACCACTGCTGTCCTTATCCTTTAATTTCATAAAGAGTAGCATATGTGTATATATATATATATATATATATATATATATATATATATATATATATATATATATATTATTTATCATATCATAAGGTCATGGAAGATCACTAATAAAACCGTTTTGTTATCCAGAAGAAACGCTCTACTTTTGAATGTTGCTGTGAAACATTTTGGTGGATGCCATATTTATTTCGGAGATTAAGTCTCTTGACCAGGCATGAGATTTGCTAGGAATATAAATGATAATTAGGAATGCAAGCGTTAGGATACTGGGACTGCCTCTTCAACTCAGGTGAGCATGAATCACTGACTGTGTATATTTTCATTACCTCTTCAGCTGTGGTGATGATGATGAGCCATTCAACACCTGTCTCATTAGTTTAGGGTTTGTTTCTCTCCTGATCTGATTGGACCTTTGTAGTTTAAAACCCCCTCCTGTTCTATGCATTCTTTATCAGTAATAGATGTTACTCTGAACTTCTGAACAGCCTGCTCTTTGATATTCTTCAGTTACCGGTACTACAGCTTCAACATAGAACTAATTATATTAAACAATTGTCAGGTGACTTGGAAATAAATCTTTCTTTATCACTCTGTCTGCTGAAACAGCACTGAGGGGCTACGGGCTCATCTAAATTGTGCTTAGACTTTTGCTGCCTTCAAGTGATCAGGAAAGTTGGATACCCTTGCCTTCTAAGATTGCATCTGTGAGTGCTATTGTCTGCTATCAGAGATGTTATTATTCTGTTTGAAGTACTAAAGACTGCCAGTGTCTCTGAATATCTTTATTACTACAGTTGTTTGAGACTACCATAACTAGTGGCTTTTTTCTGTGCTCTTTAATCAGTTGCAAGCTGTGTTTCCCTTGTATCTGATCATCGATTACTATGGATGTTTTCTATATATTCAAAATAAATTCACAGTTTGAGCTTCTCTCCTGCCTCTATCTTGTCTTGAACTACATAACAGCAAGTGCTATTTGTCCACTGATGAATTCTTAATGAGAGTCCTCACCCCATCCTAAACATCCTCCTCTCGCTCCTTTTCCATCATCCTCTCACATCCTTCCACCCTTATCATCTTTACTTATCTGTTCCTCTCAGAAGTATTGTCCTCTCTACTTCCTATTTCTTTATCCTCTTTGTAACCTTTACTTTTGTTTGAGTTGCTTGTTGTACTATCTGTTCTTGTACTGATTTTTACTCTTGCCCCTTACTTATCTGTATTTTATTCTGTTTATTTTTGTGTTTGTTACGAGATGCTGCAGAATCTGTGGCATCTTGTAAATAAGCTAAGATGATGATGATAAACTGTTATGCATGTTGGTAAATATAAAATTGATGTAATTGCAGCAAAAAGTGTAACCTTGAATGTACCATTTCCAGCAGTCACTCTGAGATGAAAGAAAAAATTCCCATTCAAGTGGCACAACAAAGAGCTAATGTACCTGAGAGTGAAGAAAGATCTGACAACAAGTGATTTATACAATGAACCTGTTCGGAAGGAATGCTTACTTTAAATACAGACCACACGCCGAAACAGATTAATATATCATTAATGGCCAAAATAAGTGCTATAAAAATTACCCCTTGTTTTTTTTTCAGATATAAATTTCTAAGATGCCAAACAAGCACCTTTCTCCACAATAAAGCAAAAGTGATGACAGCTGGTCAATTGGGTGAATGTAGAGTACGTAGAAATGTAATTAGTTTACCTTGACTAGTGCAATGATGAATACAAATGGAAAATGGCAACTTAAACTGTGATAAAAAATATACAGAACATAACCTGAGAGGCACAATTTTTATGTAGAGTCCATTAGGTCATATGACTGAACTAGCCTATGATAAAAGAAGACCTATATGGGGATGAATGCTCTTAAATTCCAGGCCTGTAAGCTTACAATGGACTTACCCTTATGAGTTAAAGCTTTCTCTGGCTTGTTTGAAGTAGCCAATAGGGATCAAGGAATATGTAAAAAAAAAACCTTCATAAGTTCCCAAGGACAGGATGTCTCCCTCTTGTAACTCAGGAAATCTCTCTCTCCCACCCTACATGATATGTTTGTTTATCGTTGCAGTTGTGTTGCTCACCTTGTTTCCTCTCCTTATTCAGACGGGACACAGTCGGCGGGAAAGCAGTGCAGTCAGCGGTTAATACGTGGGGCAATAGTTTATATTTGGCCGCAGGATTCTTCCCCCTTCGATCTTGTCTCTGTCTGGGTCATTTGTGCATATTACCTGTGTATTGTTTTGTACAAGCGTGCCCTTTCAGGCCAGAAGGGGTGTAGTCCCTCTGACTCCATAAGTTACCGCCTGGGATTCTGGGCCGGCTGGCCATCCCTATGTTCTGTTTGGTGTTAGCTGGTGGCTGAACCTGCATCTGCTTTAGTTAGCTAATCCACACAAATCTGCATAAGTGGAAGCAAGATATGCTATATAAACTGGCATAGTACTGGATCAACATCACAGAGTATTTTTTAAAGGTGCACTACCATCTATAAAAAAGGGAGGGGTGGTGCTGCTGCCCCCTCCCCACCCCCCTACTAGATCCTTGGGCTTTGCTTCATGCAGCAGGTTTTTTCCGTTGCTCCTCCCTAACGGCCAAAATCCGGTGGGCGTGTGT
The DNA here is from genome assembly GCF_038048845.1 of Mixophyes fleayi. Classification (NCBI taxonomy): domain Eukaryota; kingdom Metazoa; phylum Chordata; class Amphibia; order Anura; family Limnodynastidae; genus Mixophyes; species Mixophyes fleayi. Next base: position 174,160,292 of record NC_134403.1, on the reverse strand, counting down.
GGGAGGACCTATCACATGCTTTAATCACCATTTACTAGGTGGTAGTGTAGCTTAAATGCGCTATAGCCAGACAAGTATGCATTAGGTTACATTCACATTGGTGTTTGCAATGATCACTTGTTAAAACGCGAGTAAAAACACATATAAACCACACTGAATGATGTATATGCGTTTGGATGCTATTGCAAATGTGTCCATATCTATATTTTTATCATGCATTTGTGACAAAAGAGGAAGTTGTGTTCTTGTTCAAACCAAACGCATGTGGAAACACATTTGTAAACACTGCTTAACCACATCTCATTGCTTTTACGCTGCGCTCCTATTGAGATGAATGTTTTCAACTGTGTTGACACTTTTTACTCGCGTAAAAATGGATCATGAAGCATACAGAGAAAAAAACTTAACAATGTATTGTGGCATTTAGCACATTTTTTTTCTTTTCACATCCATTCACTCTGGCTTGATTTGCGTTAGAAACACATCTTAAACACAGAATTTGAATGCCAGTGTGTATTCAGCCTTAATACGACAGCTGTTTTCAGGTGTTTTAAGTTACCCATCCCCACAGATCAACCAAGAACAGTTGTTGAATTTATTAAATGTGACAAGGAAGCTCAAAATGAGTTTGCCTACTTACTGAGAGAGCATATTAAAGCATATGGCCGCAGGCAATGACAAGTGGCTTTTTACTGGGCATGAAAATCTGAAGCAACCTCTAACATATCAAAATAAGTGCTGCATACTAAATGAGTAGTACATTTTGAATAATAAACTAAACATTGTAGTATATGTCATATTTTATTTGTTTTATATTATATTTACTTGTTTTTGTTTTTGTAAAAGTTTTGAGTTTTCCAGTGATCATGGATGGAGGTGTGACTTGGTTGGAGTTTACACTTATTATGAAACCACTTGTATATAGTATGAGTGGTGTAGGGTTTTGCCACAGTAACTGAGATAGTGAAATAAGGAATGAAGCAGGAAAGTGGTAGGAAACCCATTGTATGAACAACTTTGAAATATATTGTCATCTTTCCCACTCCCTGACTAGTCACTTACAATATATGAAACCCCTATTATGAAATATACGAATATTTGAAGTCATCAAAGAGTTTAGTGACCGCATAAAGGCACAAGGCTACAGACATGGAATGCCTTGTGATTTCTATTATTCTTATGTCCCAGTAGGGGATGTATTACTACTTATAATATTGGAGTAGCAGTTTTATGAGAAAAAATGCAAAAATATGTGTTTAAATTACAATTTTATTAACTTTTTATAACGATAGAGAGGAAAGCTGTCAGCTAATCGCCATGTGACATGGACAGAGGCTAGGTGCAAAATATCTGATAGAGCTATTGAGATATTGATGAATGGAGCAAGGAATGAAACAAATAGTCAGTATTTAAACATAGCGAGCCTAAATCATCTTTGGACACAACCTGCATGTAAGTTATGTTTAAAAAAACAAGCATATTTCTGACCATAATCAACTATAAGCGGATCTAAATATATTTTACTTGCCGTATGTAAACAGACAGAACAGTGTGTAGAATACGCACATGCATATGTGCAAATAAAATATTTTAGAAAAATGAACAACTCAATACTATAACCTTTAATAATTATTTTTTTTTAAAAGTAAATAAATAAACTTTACACACAATGCATTTTTATAGTCTATGTTCCTTTCAGACACATGTTTGTGCTATCTAGTGGCAAGCATATGTGTAGTGCGCATACATGTAGTTTTTTAATACAAAGACTATGCCGTGACAGTCACCACAAAGAGTTGGCACTTATACATGCCATCAAGCTGGAGCAAATTAAAAGGCTAAAATACACGTACTTTAGAGAGACCCAGGACTTAAATCGGCAACATCTGCATTGGCACGACCTCAGCACTCCCTTAGTGTACATGGCCTAAGTTCACCAGGAACCTCCTCTCCCCCATTATGTCCTTCAAGTCATAGGTAGGCGTTAGTGTCATTTGCATTCAGACATGAATTGCATGCAATTGCGTTCATTTGTGCAAGGTCCATTTTGAGCATGCGCAGTGCTATTTCTGGCAAGATATGACATAAAAACTTATGCCTAAGGATGAATCAGGTCAGTGTGTATATAAATGTGACATCATTCACTGCTTATTTTCATCAATTTGTCAAATTCATCAAATTGTAATTGTGCATTGAAATGCACATAAATATATCATGTTTAAGTCTTACTTAGCAGGGGTAATATTAAATTTCCAATTAGAGACTCAGGGCCTGATTCATTAAGGGTCTTAAACATACATGCCAACTCTCCTGGAAAGTCCGGGAGACTCCCGAAATTTGGGTCAGTCTCCCAGGCTCCCGGGCGAGCTGGCATTTCTCCCGCATCCTGGATTTCACAGAGAATCGCGTTAGTTGACGCGATTCTCGGTGATTCACACCATTTTGGAGGGTGGGAGGGGGCGGGGCGAGGCCAATTGCGTCATTTTGGTCCCCCCCCCGGCGCGATGTAAATTACGGTTTCGCGTGGGGCAGGGCCAAAATGACGCGATTGGCCTCGCCCCACCCCCTCCCGCCCTCCAGTCACGCCCCCTCTCCCGGAAACTTGTTTTCCGGGAGTTGGCAAGTATGATCTTAAATTAAGAAGTATCTTACTTAAGTCTCCTGGACAAAACCATGTTACAATGCAAGGGGTAAAAACTAGTTTTCTATTTTGCACATAAGTTAAATACTGACTGTTTTTTCATGTAGCACACAAATATCAACTTTAAATTTCAATGTACAAATAAGCTATCAAGTATTTGTGTGCTACATGTAGTTTTTTAATACAAAGACTATGCCGTGACAGTCACCACAAAGAGTTGGCACTTATACATGCCATCAAGCTGGGGCAAATTAAAAGGCTAAAATACACGTACTTTAGAGAGACCCAGGACTTAAATCAGCAACATCTGCATTGGAACGACCTCAGCACTCCCTTAGTGTACATGGCCTAAGTTCACCAGGAACCTTCTCTCCCCCATTATGTCCTTCAAGTCATAGGTAGGTGTTAGTGTCATTTGCATTCAGACATAAATTGCATGCAATTGCGTTCATTTGTGCAAGGTCCATTTTGAGCATGCGCAGTGCTATTTCTCCTGGACAAAACCATGTTACAATGCAAGGGGTGAAAACTAGTTTTCTATTTTGCACATAAGTTAAATACTGACTGTTTTTTCATGTAGCACACAAATATCAACTTTAAATTTCAGTGTACAAATAAGCTATCAAGTATTTGTGTGCTACATGAAAAAACAGTCAGTAGTCAGTATTTAACTTATGTGCAAAACAGAAAACTAGTTTTCACCCCTTGCATTGTAACATGGTTTTGTCCAGGAGACTTAAATAAGATACTTCTTAATTTATGATCCTTAATGAATCAGGCCCTCAGTGAAAGTTATTTTTTTGCCAAACTTTTGCGTATACTGTATGTCCTAATGTGGTCACCTTAGGGAAAGGTAGAATTGTCTTGGCTGACTAGTGTTATCAGAGTTTGAAACAGATAAGGATATATTTCACATCTGTCTATGCAAAGTTTTACAATACAATGCAAAGTTTTCATACCACTAATGTGTTTATAAGAATATATTTGAAAGTTGTTTATACAACTATTTGCAACACTCATATTATATTCTTATTTTCCTCTTAATATGCACCATTTGCCCCGATTTAGAACAGTAATGCATCTTACATGTACTTTTTTATCTATTTGTATTTTAATTGCCAAAACATGTATAATATAATAGAAATACAACAAGTTACATATGTTCTAATGTGAGTAATGCATTATTGCAGCAGGAGCGCAAATATAAATTTAAGGCACTAAAAACCAGACATGCTTTTCTATCTGATCATTTGTTCATTGCAGTTGTTGAGGGTTAATTAGACCATCAGTTATTGGCAAGTTTACAAAAATTCCTAGTAAGTGTTAATGCTATGAGGGTCTATTTATGAAGCTACGATCGGCCCAAAATTTCAGACTCTACACAATGGCTATCACCGTCCAAATACTGGAAAGTGTCAGTGCCGGAAAAATCAGCAATTTCTCCAGCCTTAACCTATTTACCGCTGATTAACACCGTCCCTATAGAACTCAATGGGGACAGCGACTGTGACCATCTTATGCCATCTCAGGATGACGGTACTCACCTTTCCAGAGTTGCCGAAAAGGTTTTGCTGGATCCCATCATTATGCGCATGCTCCGTTAGTCACCCATCTGTAGTAACTACACAAGGAAGTGAATGTTAACTTCCTCCTTTCGCCTCAGTGTTAAGTTGCCAGCAAAAAGTTTTCCCACGTTGGTTAGGAGGGGGTTTTCACTGCGGCTTGCCATGCTCTCTGGCATGTTAAATAATGGTATTGCAGCAATATAGAATGATAGCTACCGCTGCCCACTAGCCACCAATGATAAACAGCCCCACCCTGAAGTAATGATTGAATAATATACTGTAAACATACTTGCCAACTCTCCCGGAATGTCCGGGAGACTTCCGGATTCCGGGTGGGTCTTCCGGACTCCTGGGAGAGTATGGCAGCCTCCCGCATCTGACCACTTCCTAGTGAAGTGGGCAGAATTAAATCCAAAATGCCGCGATTTTGTAAGAATTGCGGTATTTTGCGGCGGGGCGAAAATTACGCAACTTTCTAGGCCCCTTCCCCCGCACTCCCATCTATCTCTGGCAGCTCCTGGGCACAGCCATAAGTTGGCAAGTATGCTGTAATATTGTAGTTATACCTATAAACATTAACGGTAGACAGAAGGTTAATACCTAACTTGAAACAAGTTACCTACCTCTAATTGTGAAATAAAGCCAAGAAGCTTCAGAGCTACATGCCCTAGGTGACACTTTTTCTGATTTGCTAAGTAAGAACCTTTTTCCTTTGCAGTTGTTTAATGCTGTGGCTTGGGAAACATTTTGATTTGTAAAGCGACCTTGTTTTTGATCATCTTAGTCAGTCATGGTATTCATAAGGGAGTACACACTAGTGACAAGGAGATGCTGCTTGAAGTTGGTATGTGCTACAAGTCATTGATAAATGCTTTGCTCTCAAATATAAACATCAAACAATGAGCACATAAGAGATGTCAAACTGAGAGGTGCTGTGAGTGAATGTTTATATAAGATCAACTTTTAATTGGAATAGTAAATTGCAGTCTAGTCAGTCACTACACTAGTCATTTTTTTCAAATGTATTGTATACGTAATAGCACACTTTGTGCTGCTGTATTGGAGACCATGTCCTTGATGATTTTTGTTTTAAATATCCTTATATTGTACTTTCATTTCCTTTTGATACTGTTGTTTGTAAGTAAAGTAAATAAAACAGAACAGAAGTATTAAGCTTATATTAATATAGGCTAATTAATGATTATTTGGTAGTACATAATAGGCTAGCAATAACAAAAATGCACTAACATGTATCTTTCACTTGTTTCAAAATATCTCCCTATCTGACCACTACACATTGCTACCACACTCACTACCTGCACTCTTCCTGATGACAGGACTTTTATTCAGGCTGCTCCCACTCTGTATAAATCACTCTCTCATACAATAAGAAAGCTCATCTTTTCAGACAAGCTTATCGAAAGTATAAAAACTAGGCAGCTCCAGGTTTAAGATAATAATAAAGAATATATTGTACAGTATCAAGTATGTACAATGCAGTAGTACAAATGTCGGTGCATAACTATACACATTTATGCACCTTGTTCGCATTAATCAGGAAAATCCTTATATTTCCATCTCCTCCCATCCAAAGATTATCATAATCATTGTCGTCATCATTATCAACTATTTATATAGCGCCACTAATTCCGCAGCGCTGTAGAGAACTCACTGACATCAGTCCCTGCCCCATTGGAGCTTACAGTCTAAATTCCCTAACACACACACACACGCACACACAGACAGAGAGAGACTAGGGTCAATTTGCATTTAATTGCTCCCTAACAAATGATTGCTGTAAGTATTGCTTTGTTTAGCACTTTGTACCCTTATTGCATTTTTTTCTATTAAATAAACTGAATGTCATAATATAATAGTAAATAATAATTAAAGCATTCGAGGTCATATCTATAATCTGCATTTATGTGATTATTCTGCAATGAGGTTTAAACTCTTGCCTCACTGGTTGCTACTCTTAATAATTTTCAAAATTATATGTATTACATGAATTAATCATTAACTTGTTGAATACATTTATTATCATTGCCAAATGTAATTGCAACTTCTGGATGGAAGCCATGATTTTTTTGGTTAAAAAGGCTAAACATACAAAGAAAATTGATAAAATCATGTTTTATTTGGTACAGCTTACTAGCAGAAGTGCTTTTTAGGGAGGTCATTCAGGGTTGACAACCAGTACAATGTTACAAAAAGAATCCCCAAAAGACCACTGAAAGTAATGTTTTATAAGAATTATTTATGAAGCGACCCAATTATATTTCACATAAAAAAAGCATTACTACTTTTGAAGCTCACCATACAATATGGTCAAATGTAAAAAGACATTGTGTAACATGTAGACAAATCAAATGTAAAAATGTTCATGTTGCAAAAATTAAAAGAGTCATTCAAGTAGGAAACTCTGCTGGTGTGGTTTGTCCAGACAGGAACTTCACACTGTACCACTCAAATAATACCTCCCAATAGCCTTGATTTTGGTGCAACTGACATGATTCTTGGAAGTGAAAGGGGCAAGGCCTACCAGAAAGTGGGTGGGGCTTCTTTAGAATGTGGGAGTGGATAGGATGATTTAAGCATGGATTGGGGAGATTGGGCATAATTTGTGTCAACCCTTTTGTTCTCAATATGCTTTTATTAGGAGGTATGCTCAATTTCAATCTCTCCAGGTTGTTTTGGAGAATAGCTGGGGCATAGATAACTCCATAATCGTTTAAACTAAAACAGTTCCCTTTAAGAACTTTCATGTGCCTTTTGTATTTAGCTGTTATCCTAATACAGTATGTAAAGAGCAATGTGTATTTAGGTTTATTTTAATACTGATAAACTGCCTGTTAAATTGTCTGATAGATAATACCAATGTAACGGATAGCCAGGAAATACAATACAAAGACACATGGGACATTAATTTTTGGTTCACACAGCCTTTATGGGCCTGAGTCATTAAGGAAAGCAAGTAAAAAAAGGGGTAAATGTTCTCCAGGACAAACCATGTTACAACGCAAGGGGTGCAAATTAGTTTATTATTTTGCACATAAGGTACATACTTTTTCATGCAGCACACAAATACTTGAAAGTTTTATTTTTACACTCAAGTTTAAAGGTGATCTAGGACATGCCCTATCCTAACTATAAATCTTCCCCCACATTTTAAATTTACCTCCCCCTTCAATGAAACATGGTTTTGTCCAGGTACAAACTTACTCCTTTTTATGCTTGCTCTCCTTAATGACTCAGGCCCTATACGTCCTTTTATAACTTATCTTTTACATATTGTATATTTGTTTATTTTATTGCAATGCCTATTCTCCCAGTGCTCACATAGGTTTCCTTTAGGTGCTCCAGTTTCCTGCCACAGTTCAACACCATACTGGAAAGTTAATTGGCTTCCCATCAAATTGGTTACAATATAGAGAACTACATTGTAACTGTACTGGGACAGGAACCAATCTTAATGAATGCATTATCTGTACAGCGCTGCATAATATATCAGCTCTATATAAATAAAAGATAATAATGTCATGTACACATGTTAATGGCAAGCTGTCTAGTTTCTGATGATCCTTAAGTGTCATTATATTTGTTTTTTTCTGTGCATTTTAAAGCAGCAAATTGAGGGGAAAAAAGAGTTTGTTTTATTCATAAATTACTGTGGTAGACTATAAGTATCCTGGCATTTAACATATTACCTTGGTTTGTTTCTTTGGAATGCTATCATTTAATAATTCTGCACAGTGTCATGGACTACCATGGCAGCCTGTTACACATCACATAGAGCCTGATTACTCAAGGAACGTAAAAAAAAAAAAAAAGGAGTAATTTTGCACCTTGACAAAACCATGTAGCATTGGAGGGGAGATAAATTTAAAATGTGGGGACAGATTTATAGTTGGGATGGGGTGGGTAGATGATAGCTAACAACTAAATTCCAAAAGGAGTTAGAACGATATGTTAATCGCGACTGATGTAATTGCTGATTTGAGGAAATTAGATGTCTTGTAATACTGACATTAAAGAATTCATAGAAACACACAAACCGACAGTGAGATTTACGCCACTTCTAAGGGCGACAGTTACATTGATGCTATTAAGGGGGCAATGCGAGGACCTGTCGGCTCTATAATGTGCAATGTTCATAAAAATATTATACAGCCGGCGCATCCTCGCATTGCCCCCTTATTAGCATCAATGTAACTGTCGCCATTAGAAGCGACGTAAATCTCAGTGTCGGTATATGTGTTTCACTGAATTCTTTTATGTCAGTATTACAAGACATCTAATTTCCTCAAATCAGCAATTACATCAGTCGTGATTACCATATCATTCTAACTCCTGTCGGAATTTCGGTGTTAGCTGTACTGACTACCACCGATTTGGGGTATGGCATGTCCTAGATCGACTTTAAAGTTCAGTGCCTGGCTTTAAAATGTGAAATAAGAGATAAAAATCTATCTCAAGAGATGAAGTTATTTAATAATTTAATACAAGTTGGTAAAAATTGTCAAACATTTGCATGATTAATTTTTACAACATTTAATCATTTTGCTATCAAAATGTCAAAATGGCTCTGTATAAATTGTAAAAAGGCTATAAATGTACATGATGAAAACATACTAACTCAAAAATAGTGGCTTAAATTAAAATAAATTTAATAAATGTAAGTCTTGGTATGTATGCTTGAAGGATTGGTGATGTATGCTTGAGTCTGTTAAGACCAACAGCCAAAAGCAGTCAGATTAATAGCTGTCACTGTTACTATCTCTAAACAATGTAAAAAAAACACAAGTGCACAAATCAACACAAAGCTCAACTCAAGCTGAGTGAAAGGTATTGTTTCCTTTTTACATAACTCACCAGAGACATTCTCCTGACTATAATGAAAATACAACAATGTTTTGACATAGAGTAAATGTCTTCATATTTCTTCTACACAGTGATGCTATAAATATTAGGGATATTTTAGTGCAGGCGTACCAGTGACTCAAAGGAGAACAATAGCAATACATACAGAAAGAAATATACAGTCATGATATAATATAGTGGATATTGAACAAGCTGTGCTCTTCTGAGCATATTATACTGGGCACTGATGGGTATGTATTGCTGGACTCTATTGAGCATAAAATGCTGGACTCTGCAAGGTATTACACAGTGTATGAATATATTGTGGCAAGAGCACACTTCTGGTGAAACACACGTGAACAACATCTTGTCTTTTTAATGTCAGGATAGTAAAGTACGTGACAACATAAATATTCTATACAGTTTCTTGTGACTCTAAACACTAAATAAACAAAGACGGGGAGTTTGTATGTTCTCCCCGTGTTTGCGTGGGTTTCCTCCGGGTGCTCCGGTTTCCTCCCACACGCCAAAAACATACTGGTAGGTTAATTGGTTGCTATTAAATTGACCCCAGTGTGTGTGTCTGTGTGTGTGCATTAGGGAATTTAGACTGTAAGCTCCAATGGGGCAGGGACTGATGTGAGTGAGTTCTCTGTACAGCGCTGTGGAATTAGTGTCGCTATATTAATAAATGGTGATGATGATGGGCTCTCTAGACATTAGCCAGCTTTTAAAGCATCGGTCACCCTGACCAGTGAATCAAGGTTTTTATACCTATACTCCTCCCACAGCCACAACCTGATGGGGAAGTGACACTCCCACTTTCCCTTTAAAAGGAAGTTCTCATCGGCTGCTTCTGTTTTTATTACTCTTACTGCAGACAGGCCATGTAGTTGTAGGAAAAGGCACTTCCAAACCATGTAAGTTAAATCAGACTCTATACCATTATTTTGTCACACATGTCTCTCTGCCTGGATCCTTTCTCAGCAGATTGTCAGCTAAATGCCTCCTTTTGTTACTATATATAGATATAGATATATGAGACACCCAGGAGCAACCCCCTTGTATCAGGGGAATTAAGCAGGACCCATAACCCCATCATGTGCTTCCACCTCACTCACTGTTGCATAAGAGAAACAATGAGTTGACAACCCTAGAACTCACCACCAAAAACATTTAGCTTCTGACTGGAGCGGACTTGGAATAATTAGAAGTACACAAGGACGTAATGATGGAGAATGTTCGGCCTCTGACAACACTGCCACACATGAATGCTGGATGATTTATTCCTAAACACTGATTCACTTCCAGGAAGATCTTCAGTGAAGCCTCATTATTTGCACTCGCAGCCATTCCAGAGACATTTTCATCTTTTGTTTATATTAAGTGTACACCCTTGCACTGTCTTGCTTGTTTAACAATTTTTTAGATGAATCTGCTATTAGCAGAGTGTAACAAAAAGAAGCTGCCATCAACCTATACAGCATTCACCTTATCTACATGACTATATTTTGATGAGAGATAGATAAAACTTACACACACAACTTATCACTGACAGATAAATATTTATTTCTTCCTGAATACCTTACTTTACAATTAAGAATGATTGGTTTTACTTGTAAATTATGTATATATTTAGGTAACTTGAGTCCAGACTTTAAATAAAGTAATAAAACATTTAAACTTCTTTGCTATGTTTTACAGCTTCCAAGTAGTTTGAGTATTACATTTCAGACTCGAGATACCAATATGTATTTATTGTCTGTTTCAGTAAGTAGGTGAACACTCCTTAAAAGCTGATTCACCTGGAATTATGTTTTACTAGTTGTTGAAATATTTTGTGGATGCATTGCATAAGTTGACACAATACCACTTAGCTGTTCTGTATGCTTTAACATTATTGTGGTAGCAGAGTAGGCCTGGATGGTCCTGTCCTATGAACCTGTAGAATGAAGGTGAAGCCAGGCTTATCCTATGAGGTTGGCCCGCTGGTAGTTTTAGTTCCCACATTGGCTCAGATGATGGTGGTCTCTGCTAGTTCTCCCTACTCTGATGTCTATCCATATAATTACTCTATTTGTCAATCAAACTAGTTGTAGCTAGTTAATTTATACGTAACATATTTCTATTCTTACATAAGTTTCACAAGTTCCCAGTATTTGAGGTACTGTCTCTGTTGGCTCCCCCATCTTACTCTTTCCCTCCATAGTGCACATTGAAATCCCTCTCTAGATAAAGCTATCTCTTATCTTTTACTTATTTGTTCCTTATCTTATTCCTCCTTCTGTCCTTTTCCCATGCTTAAGCTGGTCTACTCTGTCTTCCCTTCTTAGTTCTGAACTACAAATCCTCTCATAATTGTTGCTTCCTATCTCTCCCTATTCCCTTCACTATTCTCTCTCCCTAATTCTACTTCTCTTTACTACCTCCCAGGGCCATAACTAGGGCAGTACTAGGGCCAGTGTTCTAAACAGCCCCTCTCTTGTGAGGAGCACTCACTCTCGTCTCCCGCTCAGTGGATGGTTGGAGACTTGCTCTCATTCACGTGGGGGGCATCAGCATTGCATGAGCACATGGTTCATAGCGCAGGGTAGATTTTAAAGGGATATAGTAGTTAATTTTTTAAAGGTAATTTTTTTCTGAGGTAGGGCTTTGCCCCATACATCAGTTGGTGCTATTGTCAGCGGTAGCCTCCGCTTCAATATCCTCTATAGACTATTTAACAAGGGTCACAGCATACCCATTCTTCTTCTGTTATCGTCCATCTCTTAGAATCAAGCATTTTATTCAATTGCCAATATTTCTACAAAAAATAAAAAAGGTATATTTATTTTTTTTTCACCATTAATTTATTTATATTTTGATTAGTGGAACTGAAAGCCCAAGTACACTGCGCATGTGTAAACCTGCTAGCCGGGTCACACATGCGCATAGCCCCTCAGACTGGCTCAGCAAAATGGTGAGTTAAGTCTTCTTGCTATGTATTGCTGCCTTGACGCAAATTAAATAAAAATGATGGTAATAGGTGATGTTCTGTCACAGTAAGCAGCAAGAGAACAATAGAAACTCAGCTCTATAACCAGATATTAATATATAGACACATCAGTTCAGTTTACAAATCCTATCAATTTAGGGCAATATATCTTGGTCCATATCATAAGTGGGCTATTTTCAAATAATTCTGTGTGACAAGATTTCAATGAATTTATCCTAGGATAAATCAAGTCTATTCTTGCTTAATGTGGGATCAATTGAGGTGTCAGAGTAGAGGAGAGGTTAAGTTTATAAAGAAACTACCTACCTGTTAATTTTGCAGAAACTTTGTTTTAAAGTCACAAATGTAAGAAAATGATGTAATCTTTTTCCTTCTTCAACCTTTGAATTCTGCAAGCCCCTTAATGTGACAAGAGTTCCCAAGGAAACAAGAGCCCTCCTCTTGTCTCCATAGGAACCAATTCAAGACTCAAAAAATCTATTTTTGTAAAGCAATGTATTAGACGTTTCTCTATAGGGCGCCACAGTGAGCTTTTGCAGTCCCACAGTTACTGTACATCCTTATTACTTCAATTACCTCATTACACAAATCAATTGTTTTCCACTTCGCATCCTCTTGGAGTTCTGCCTTTATTGAGATCTGCAGTACTGTCTGTTTGCTGTTCATTACATAGGAGAATATACTCTACATAATATAAGGCAACATTAATGATGGACTGCAGCACAGTCTTGAGATACAGCAATAGTTTGATGAATTTGATGAAATGCTTTTAAATGGACAGCAACCATTTAATGTGTATGTTTTTTCTCTCCAACAATTACAGAAAACAAATCAGACACAATTCAAATTTTTTACCAATTTGCAGACTTTAGTCTACTATTCAGAAGTTCTACTAATATACGTTTACATCCAAATCCAACAATTGGGTTTAATTCCTCAGTAGTGATCCCTCAAAATACATTATTTTTGCTGTTTTAATAAGATGAATTATAACTTTAATGAACTACAGAGAAAACCAATTACTAGTTGAATCAATTTGTCCTACAGATCAATGTAGTTTGCCTAAACAAGCAATGTGCTGAGGAATTAACATTTGATCAATCAATTGTACTCAGTAATATAAAGTAATACACATTAGGCAAACTAAGTTAATTTAAATTATGTTGGCATCTAGAGAGCCAATTATTTAAAATAACTTAAGCACTCCCTGCACCCTTTCTACTGTGTGCTGTGATGCTGCAGACACTTGCTCCTTCGTATCAGTGACAGGGAGGAAGTTTAGCCATGCGCTCTGATATCACAGCGCACAGCCACGCTAGCAGCCCGCCATAGACACAGATGAGCAGCAGCACAGGCAGCATTGACTTCCCAACACTTGTTCCACACAAAAAAGGGTGCTTTTTAAAGGGGGACCCAACACCTGAAGATTGCATCATGAGAGGAGCTAGCAACTGAGGGGAAGGGCTGCATGAGGCACCCATTACCCTTCCAATTGTTCGGTATAGTTCATCCTAATTGGGTGATCATTTTTATATTACTAAATATACGCACGTTTCCCTTATGATTTACTTAACATGTAAATGAACCTGTTTGTAATTAATCCTAATGTCACCCACTTCATTCCATCATTCTCAAGATCAAATCAATTTTGCTGATTGCTTTAAGCTGTGTTGAAATAACTGTACTGGGAAATAACTTACTAAAAGTTACTTCTATAACGAAGGACTACAATATTATGTTAGGGCATGTAATACATGTTTTTTTGCTTCTACAGAAATCAATTCTGAACCTGCACTTACTGTGTATAAAACTGCATTAGTAACAATACAAAGTTATTGTATCGATGCAATGTCACAACAAGATATACTGTGTTCTTAAGATAGCTTTAGAGACAGAAGCTGTGATCACCAACCACTTGAAATTAGAGAATATAATGCTATATTTATAAAGTAACCCCAGTTGAATCAGCCAGTAAGTGCATGGTAAGAAGGGGGTTGCACTAACAACTGAATAATTGCAATGGTTGTCAAGGGATTTCTGAGCTGGAAGAGAAGGTTTTATAAAGAAAAAGAACCAGCACTGAACAGAGCTAAGGATCTTATAAGTATCTTCTTTTAAACACATCATACTTAAATGTTAGATTCTCTATGGTGAACATTTAACTAAATCTATGTAGGTGGGCATACAACCTTAAAACGAAAAAAAAAAAAACACACCTGAAAAATCATAAAGTCTGACATTCACAATGAACAGTGTTATGCTAGTTTTTTTGATAGGAGTTGTATGTATGATATATGTAAATGTTTGTGAACAGGACCAAATGAAGAAATATACCACTGTGAGAGTTGTAAGTTTTTGCGAGGTATATTTACTAAACTGCGGGTTTGAAAAAGTGTAGATGTTGCCTATAACAACCAATCAGATTCTAGCTATTATTTTGGACAATGTGCTAAATAAATGATAACTAGGGGCCTGATTCATTGGTGATCTTATCTGCCGGTTTTTGCGTATCTTAAGCAATTCCACTCTGTGCATGCTCAGAAAAGGGAGATACGAAGCAAAATCCACTGCGTAAGTGAAGAATTTCTTAAGTTAAGATGAAAATCCATCTTAACTTCACTCTTATCTCCCCGTTTCTTCTTAAAAATAAGCATCTTAACTTTTGCACAAGATAAGATCACTAATGAATCAGGACCTAGAAGAGATGTTGCTATAAACTCGGGTTTGAAAAAGTGGAGATGTTGCTATAGGCAACATCTCCACTTTTTCAAAGCCGAGTTTAGTAAATATACCCCTGCATGTTTAAACAAAGTAATTAAGTATTAAAAGTCTGCTTTTACTGTATGGACAGCGGAGACCTATACAAAAAATGTTCAGTATAGAAAAAGAAGTTGATTGGATAAACTTAATTCATTCACAGGTGCATTTGACACTTGTCTTCTTATATCATTTTGACAGGAGCCTCACATCACTTCTCTGTGCAACCAAGATACTTTTTGAGAACCCTGTTTTCAGAACACATCTTGTTCTTGCCAAATGCGTTAATCACAAGTAAACACAATGTGAAAGTCAATAGAGAATTCCAAGAGGGCTCCAAACAATTTCAAATGATTGTTTGATGAGCGTTTTCATTGATATTAAAAATGCAACGCCAGTGGACGACCGGTCTAAGGGATTTTTACATCTTCAACAAAGATTAAACAGATTTTGTTTAATACAGTATTCTAAAATTGCTCTGTTATAAAATTTTTCATTTATTATGTGCATATATTGTCGTCGTTTTGTGAACTGTTGCAGATGGTTAAACAAATGTGGTAGTTTAAAATCTGTTGGTGAAATATGCTGCATAAAATGTCTGCAAACTTTTGTCAACTGCTTTTATAAAAAGTAACATTTTTAAAGCAAGATTTCCAAATAATTAGAAAATCAAAAGGCCACATTTAATAACAGCTGTGCTGGCTGGATCACCTGTGTAGCAACCAAGATACTTAAATTCTCATAAGTAAAACGTGGAAACCCCAGTGAGATTTGTTCAGCTTGGCAAAGCTTCAAATGTATTTCTTAACGTTGAGAAAACATAGTTCATGTTGCACATGGCTCGATTCAATCTAACATGGTAAGCTCAAACTACACAGTATGTAAAGGAAATGTGACACTGTTGGGCACTATTTATCAAGGATAAAAAAAACGAAATCACAAATATTATCCGCCCTAATCACAACCAGATTCACCTAAGCCACATCTACATTATCACAAAGATAAGCCTCCTTCAGGGTCTATGAACTGAGACAATCCTTCTAAAATAGAGACTATTGGGAGGTATGCATGAGTCAGCCATGGAACATACCAACCTCGAGTGATCCTTCTACCATTTTATTTATTAAACATTATTTCTATTTCACAACAGTGCACTCAAATATATATCCAACATGTAACTTCACAAACAACATACAAAATAAAGAACATTTTATACAGTGCAAACGAGTGTACGATAATTCTACATTGTCTTGATTTACAATTTATGGAATTACATGAAGGGTACTAGGGTAGTTTGGGGGTCTTAGAGAAAGCAGGAGAGGGGGAGATAGAAAGTAAAGGTATAGTGTTGGAAAACTTGAGGGATATATAAGTGGATATACAAGAAGGTTATTAAGTAAATCGCAGACTAAAAGGAGGAAGTGTTAACTCCATCCAGAAAAGCACAATTAGGGAGTATTTGCTTTTCTTGAGTTCTAAGTAAACTATAGCTCTCATAGTTGGTCAAACTTATCCCTTTTATTGTGGATACAGTGGGCAATTTTTTTCTGTCCTCACTATGAACCAAATCTTACTTTTAATTAAATGAATGGGGATTGGTAGTGACTGTTTCCAGAATTTTGCTACATAGCATTGGGCAGCCTAAAGGACTTACAGTATTGATTTGTTAGAACTTTTAGATAGACCTGAGACAGGGAGACCTAGGAGAGTCGTTAAAGGACATAGAGGGATATTAGTCTGTAAAATCCCACCTTGAAGATTTTTAATGTCAGACCAGAAGTTAGATATCTTCGGACCGTTAAATGTGGTACGTCAAATGTGAAGAAATTCACCCCTCTGACAAGAACCCTCACCAAATAAAGGGTAGAGGTAGAATGAAAGCTCTTCGTTAATCTAGTCGGGATCAAATACTGTCTTCTGTAGATATTCTACAATTTATCCTTAATTAGTAGCGATAAAAGACTTTGTTAATAATTGTCTAATTTTTGGCCAAGGGCCCTCATGTAGTGGGGTGTCTATATCCTGTTCCCAATCATGCTTCATTAATGGTTCCATATTAAAGGAGCGAAGCCTGCTATATAACAAGGAGATGATGCCTTGCCTCATGGGGAATGCTAGCAGGCTGCTTCAAAAGGGGTGAGATTTTCAAACATTTTGTCCCTTTTGGAGAAAGGACTGTACCTGAAGGTATTCAAATAGCTCTGGCTGTGAGATATTGTGTCTCTGGGCTAGTGAGTCTAAAGAATACTAGGTTGCAACGTCTGTGAAAT
Organism: Mixophyes fleayi; assembly: GCF_038048845.1. Taxonomy (NCBI): domain Eukaryota; kingdom Metazoa; phylum Chordata; class Amphibia; order Anura; family Limnodynastidae; genus Mixophyes; species Mixophyes fleayi. The sequence continues at coordinate 174,143,204 of NC_134403.1, read as the reverse complement.
TATAAGCCTTGATACCATTTTTGTCAACAATGCTAACATCTGCCAGTATTTATAAATATCAGATATAGAGTTTTTATCTCCGTTCATAATAATATATAAGTCCTAGTGAGCGGCATACATTGTGTTCAATATTGTGATGTAAAACTGGAAATTCCTTTCATTCCATGAGTGTATATAATATCAAAGAATACATCAAGTATAAAGTAGTTACTTATTTCATGATAACAGTTAAGGACAAAGTTTTTTTCTGTACAACAGTGTTTGTCTACATAATTATGGGATATTTCTAATGTATTTTCACTTCCATCTTAAGTAATGCACGAATAGCAATTAAAATCCTATTAAAATGTGTTCATTGACATAATAAAGAAAATTGTTGTTAGCACAGTGGGTACAGTTGTCTAAAGATAGGTAAACTTCTGGTACAATGTGATTGCTGCACCTAAGAATATAGCTGGCTGCCCTGCTTCACTGTGCAGCTATCAAATTGGGTGTGCTTCATATTAAAGCTTATTTAATAACATGGTGCAATGTGAGTAAAGGTGCTATAACCCATACTAAGCAATCATTTTTTGTGAGGCAATTTGCAAAATGAAAGCATTTCTGCATGGAGCACTAAGATAGAGAACATGCCCCCTCAATGAAAGACTCTCTTTAACCAAGCCCAACAGTATGAAGTTATATACAAAATGTACTGTAAGGATGCATGCTAAAATGCTGTTCTAGCTTAAACCTTTTTGGATTTATAATTATAGTTGCCAGCTATGTTGTTTTCTCACTGTATCTATGTTTCTGTTCTATTAAATACATTATCACCATTACCAACCAGATGCAGGCCCGGCGCTCCCATTAGGCAAGGTTAGGCACTTGCCTAGGGCGCCGGGCTCTGGAGGGCGCCTGGAGGGTGCCACAGAATAATAAAATACTTTAAAACTGTGCGGCGACTGCTGACCATACCTGTCACGGCCGCCGCACAGCATCAGATGCACGGGGAGGGGGGAAGAGGCTATTTTGTCACCACCGCCGCCTCTCTGCTCCGTCTCCTCCCCTCCACTTACTAGTGTCAGTGAGTGGAGGGGAGGAGACGGAGCAGAGAGGCGGCGGTGGTGAGACAAGGTAAGGAGAGGAGGGAGGAGGGCAGCGATTTTTGCCGGGGCGTGGGGGCTACGGCGATTTTTTAAAAATGCCTAGGGCGCCGTGGACCCTAGCACCGGCCCTGACCAGATGGAAGCTTTATTTTTGAAGTTGTAATCATAACATGATGGGTTAGGGGGGCTGAGACTGGAACAACATGGAAAAAGAAGCCCAGTGTGGAACATATTTGAATTCAAGCTTCAACTTTTGCTGCTACTATTTCTCCTTTTCTCCATACCATTACAATTTTCTGAAGTTCAAACTATTCTACCTCTCAGCCCACAATTGTGTCCCAGTTACAGGGAAACATTAAGGTGATGTATACCACCTATTTTGTAGTTTTACTTATTTCTTATTTACTGTTGATACATATATATCCACAAACAACTTGTTATCATATAGGTAATTGTTTGAAATAAAATAATGAAGTGTGTAGAATTATAAAGAAAACTGTTTAAAATGAAATAGTATAGATAATGATATATAGATATATATGTATGTGTATATATATATATATATATATATATATATATATATATATATATATATATAGATATATAGATATATAGATAGATATATATGTTGCAAGAAGTAGATATGTTAAGATATAGTTCTATGCATAAATGTATCATATAGAAACCTAATTTTGGATGATAAAATCTGTTACATGATTTTCAGCAAACAAATTAATGTTTGAAGCAAAGCATTTCATCCTTACATATAGGAGTAGCTATTGAGATTAGGCCATAAAATGCAACTTACATTTAGTTAGAGGCTTTGAACAACTAGAACAGTTTTTTGTCTATTGTACTCAGCAAATGGTCTCAAGTAAGATGATGCTATCACAGTCAATTTAGTGCTGAAAAGGCATCTTACACTATACGACATCCTTCTTCCTTATCAGCTACAGGTGAAATTTTTTAGGATATCTATTTACATCAAAGACATCCCCCTTGCCTGTCACCTTGGGGGCAGAATGATCCAAATTGGTTTTATGATTCTTGAAAATCATTCAGGCAAGTTTATATGGTACTTATCTACTTCAAAAATAGCCTTTATGACCTTTTGTTTATAAGGGCATCTGGAAGGTAACATAGAGAGACATTATTGTGGGAAAAGACAGAGTACATAGAAACAAATGATGGGAAAAGTTTCAGTAATGTAGGGTAGTAGGGGCAGGTATGATGTATAAATTTGTGACAGTTAAGTTAGTTTAGTATCTAAGGAGGCGGAGAAGGAAAGATACTAAGTGCAGTGTAGGAGGAGATTAGAGTCAGTTGGAGGTAAGACAAGAAAAAAGGATCCTATTATGATATCAACTAACAGCTAGCTATACTTTTTATTTTCTTAATTATTAAGTGTTTTGTTAAATAGTCTTGTGTTTTGTGTTTTGTTATGTAGTTAAAGAAGCATAAGTAATTAGAAGACTTATTATCCTTGTGCTTTTCATAATTTGTAATCTGTATAACCGAAAAAAAATATTAGTAAATAGAGCTGAGTTTCCATGTCGAATTACTTTGTTGAATCATTAAAACCATAGATATATAGCAAAATTGCATACAAATATATTTACGTCAAAATGCAAAGGTTTGGACAAAATTCCACATAGTCAATGAGCTAAGATTATATATTTGTATATTGTATGTTTATTATTGCATATATTTCTTGGACCGTAGTAAAATAGATCCCCTTTTAAAAACATATGAACCAGTCATATGTACATACGTGATAAATGTGTTTATATAAAATATGATTGGACTAGAAGTAATTTCAACCTTTTAGTTTTGAGCCAACCAATTGCAAACCTGATATACTATATTTGCAGACATATAGGAGAGACATACAAGATATATCTATATAGATACATATTAATACTTACATATTAAATAGAAATCATAAATATATATATATGTATATATATATATATATATATATATATATATATATATACATATACAAGTTAACCCGTGCATGATACTCATGCATTCTAGTCAAATCAGCTACTTAAGGTGTTAAAAAGGTTCTTGTCATGCATTTGGGCCTAGACCAGGCCTCCTCAGGGGAAGAGCGTTACTTCCCGACGCAAGCGCCCTTTTTAACGTGGTTTTGTCCACATGTCACCACCTCATCATTTTTCTCTATCACCTCATCCTTCATCTTTATCGCCACATCTATCCATATGTCTATCCAGACACAGGGATCTCTCTCAGCGGTCCTGAGTATCACACTCCTCTCACTCTGTCAACCCCGGCAACCACCAACCACTCCCAACTGTCACCCCCGGCAACCACCAACCACTCCCAACTGTCACCCCTGGCAACCACCAACCACTCCCAACTGTCACCCCCGGCAACCACCAACCACTCCCCACTGTCACCCCCAGCAACCACCAACCACTCCCAACTGTCACTTCTCCTTCAAGAAATATATATATATTTTTTTAAATCTTTATAAACACTTTTAACAATTAACAAATTAAATTAACAAATTAAAAACATTTTAGTATACCAAATTTCAGCCCTTTCTGAGTTTTTTTTCCACACACACTAAACATTTAGTAGGTCAGTGTATAACTCCGCCCAGCAGGTGGCGCTGCAGCTTGTTTTTTTTTTTCACACACACACACAGACTAACACACGCCACTAGACTTATATATATTAGATATATATATATATATATATATATATATATATATATATATAAAAATAATGACTCCGCAAAAAAATACACACTATGATAACACTTTAGTAACTCACAGGTCTTATTTTTACAGTCATCTTAGTCGCTTCTTTAGTTCTTTAACTTACTGTCTCTGTTCTCTTATATGAGATTTAATCTCATGGTCCTAAATGCCTACATGGTTTTTTGTATATGTCCTCCTTCAGGTCCCTTTATCTTTCTGCTTCCTTTTCTTGAGTTTTTGTGAGTTTTAGCCATTTGTTTATACCAGTAATGGGCAACCTGATAGACCTCAGTGAGTCTAGGTACACACTACTGTGTTTTCAGCCAGGTTTTGGGCCAATCAAACGATAAACAACCATTCGGGACGATATTGCATTAATGTATTCACTAAAGCGATTAACGAGGATCGATCCAAGGCACAGATCATTGTTTGATTCGATTATTCAGCAGAACTATAAATCTCATTCAGCTATGTCCTTACAATCCTGCAGTGTGTATGCACTCACAATCAGGATCTCCATAGAGTTTACAGAGTTATGATCTTTTCAGTCGAACTTATGACAGTTGAAGAGCACAGATCTGAGGGTAAATCTTTTAAAACATGTATAATGTGTACACATGAATCGGCATGCTGATTGTGACTTTTTTTTTTCCAGTCATTGATTCAATTGTTGTTGATAGTGCATTGGTGACTTCTGGATGACCAGATTTTCCACCAGCTTTAGAAAGTTAGGCAAGAACAGGCACAATCCAATTCTGCAGAGACGTTTCCATCCATAAATCTGTTGCTCTTAAAATTTTAATGTGCCCCATTACAGTGAATGTTTGTTCATATGTGTAAGAGGAATCAAAAATAGATGGCAACAACTTTGTAGCACACTGGTGCATAACAGGATTCACCTAAATATTCCTTACATTGCTTTACTGAGGAATCATGTAGCTCTTTCCCACAGATGTATTAGGGAGACCACATGGTGCAACTCATCCTTCCTCCTCTCATCCCAGTGCTATGTGATCACCCATTGTGCGGAGCAGGTGAGATCATGAGGATGGTCGCTGCTCTGGCCATTCCTATTTTTTGCTGTATGAACCATTTAGTTTCATCCACTGATTTAGCTTTTATTAAATAAAAGTTGGGTCCGCCAGTGGAAATAGGCAGAATATAAAGCAGAGAATAAGAGCTGGTGCCAATGGAGCATATAGCAGAGAAAACGTCTGATGGTGTATTAAGCAAGAAGGAGCTGAGGGCAGCAGCTGAATGTTCATGCAATACTAGAAGCGTCTCTTACCATCAATGGTTTACAACATCCAAAGTTTATTTTCATGCCCTTCAATACAAAAAAGCCTGCTCTGTGTAGATATATGTAAACAGTACACAGAGCATAGAAGCATAGACTTCTCCCGTGCAGACCCCCTTTACTGGAACGACCTCCCTCGCTCTATCCGTCTCTCTCCCAATCTAAACTCCTTCAAACGGGCACTCAAAACCCACATGTTCCTTAAAGCCTACCAATCTTCCACCTAACCCGTCCTCCTGGCCCCTTTTGTCTCCCTTATACGTCAACTAGCTCCCTTTGTGCCTGAGTTTTGTTCACCCTCCCTTAGGATGAAAGCTCATTTGAGCAGGGCCCTCTTCCCTCCTGTCTCCATGCCTGTTCTTCTGCTCCATCTTTACTGCATTAGCCTGCCTGGAGCTTCCGAAGTTTTGGTATTTATTGTTTATTGTTCAGTAATGTCTTACCCTGTATAGTCTACTGTTTTTGCAGTGTATGGCGCTGCGGAACTCTTGTGGCACCTAACAAATAAAGGATAATAATAATAATAATAATAATAATAATAATAATAGAAGTGTCTGTTGAATCCAAGGACAACCACTTTACAAGTTTTCCCTTATTTGCTAACAATAATAATGGCAAGATAATAGAGTTATGGAGAGAAAAGAGAAAATTGAGAGCTTTCCAACCAGATAGATGCACAGGTAAAAATATATTGCAGGGCCACCAGTCAGACTAGATGGGGAATTTATAAAAGCAATCCCCCTATTTGCATTTAACATTGATTGTATTTGTAGCTATTGCCATGTTTCATTTAATCCCTTTTACATTTTGTGTTTGTGTCACATAAAAACTTAACTATTAACCCAACAGTCTAATACACAATAAACAATGTTTCTCATGGGTTGAGAACTAAAAGCCTAAACAGTGGAAATTATTTTTATGTGTTACTAAAAGTGTAACCGCAGAGTGTATAATCTAATGAAAATGAAAACAATAATTAATCTGGAAGACTGTAAGTATTGCTCTAAGAATGATGTCTTGAAGAAATAATTATATACTAAAAAAAAAAGGAAAAAAAGGATAATTGGTGGAATAACTGAAATTGACTACATGTCGTGAATTTGATTTATACTCGCACAATTTACAGCAATTATTTATGATGGCGTTGATTGTAGATTTAAGCTGAAAATGATAATTAAGCTTTAACACCAATACAACCAGCTCAGCTAATTACAATCATGGTTGTAACAAACAATTGATCATATGATGGAACAACTGATAGCTTTAAATTGCTAAATATATTTAAGCAAGCTCCATCAAAACCACAGGGAGATCATACATGTCTATATTATATAATACTATGTACAAAGCCATTTAGCTTAAAATCATGTAATCTTTCTGTCGTGATAATTTCATTACCTTCAGTGGTTACAAAAATGTAGGTTCTTTGGCTTTTTTGCACACTTTATTTTCATTACAGCATTACAGAATTATATGGGATTTCTTACCACTGCTCAACAACACATTGTAATGTCAAATAAACTCTAACCATTTAATTACTAATAAAAAAACAAACAAACAACAATTGAATACCTAAGAATATACACAACTTGTTTTAATACTTGGTATAAGCGCATTTAACTGCAAATGCAGCAAGTAGACTATTCAGGTAAGTCTCTAACAGTTTGCTAATCTGGACACTGCAATTTTCATTAATTTTTCTTTGCAATTTTGAGTCACAACACATCAAATGCTCTGAACACTTAATTAAGGAACTGGGAAACCGGGAGAGATGTGGGAGGGTGGCCTTCCATTTTGGAGTGATATCAATATAGATAGATAGATAGATAGATAGATAGATAGATAGATAGATAGATAGATAGATAGCTATATATAGATACATATACATGTATATGTATATATATGTATATATCTGTATATGAATATATATATGTGTGTAAATGTATGTATATATATTTATGTGTATATATCTATATTTATGTGTATGTATGTATATGTCTGTATGAATATATATATTATACATATACATATACATAATCCAAGAGGGACAGCACTCAAGTCCCATCATTTAAACCATGCACAGCCCACAAAAATAAATCCATCCGCCCCAGAGGAAACGATCATTGGGCATTGCTCAGTAACGTATTTTATACTTCACTAAATGTTTTGATATTTTTCTTCTAAGCCTGTGCTGGTTTGTTCATAAACACCGAACATCCATCAAGATAAATATATATATATATATATATATATATATATATATATATATATATATATATATGTATATGTATATATATGTATAGATATAGATATATATGTATCAACTTATATCTCAATGCACATTGGATGGGTTATGGGTTGGTCCCTGGCTACCTTGTAGTCTGCCATCATATTTCAAACCTTTAAATAAGTTACCCCATACTTGCCTACTTTTTAAATCTGTACTCTGGGAGATCCCGGAGATGTGACGGCGTTGTTGCATCACTATAGCCCCGCCTCCATAAAATTACAGAAATTCAAGGTATTGAATAGTGGGGGCGAGGCTTAATGACACAATTAAGCCCCTCCCGCTATCCAATGCCGTGAGATTCAGCATTTTTTAGGATCCGGGAGTTTTGCCTAGTCTTCCGGGAGGACTTCCCAAAATTCGGGAGCCTCACGGAAATTCCGGGAGAGCAGGCAAATATGAGTTACCCCTTAAGAATAGTGAGAATTTACATTTTTGGTTGTGTTCACAGATGTACTTATGCTTTGGTAGACTTCCAGACACCTGTTAATTTAAAGCACTTACTACAGTACAAAGAATGGGAACACACAATAGTATATGTAAATAATGTTATTACATGGAACTAGAAAACCAAGCTAAGGATTAAGGATGTCATTAGACTAGTTAACCCATAAAGATCACTAAATGAGACCCAAAAGGACAATTCTGAAACAGACATTGTGAGATTGGGCTCAATTCTGATTGGATACAGCAGGACACTGATGGTAAAAAGCAAGACCACAGCAGAAATATATATATGTGTAGCATGAACATGGTTATAGCTTTCAGTCATATTATTGTAAGACAGACTATATTTAAAGAAAAATATAAACTATAAGATAAAATATAGATCTGAAAAATAAAAGTTGGAACAGTGACTTTCTAGTGTTACTGATCTTTTTAGTGTTTCTACACATTTTAGCTGCATGGGAACCAAATATTTAAATGTGTGCAAAAGTTTTATAACTACACTCTGCAAATCTGTATCATCCTATGCAATGGTGGAGGAGGTTAGCAGTTAGACTTTTTAACCTTACTTTAATGTACTTTCTTGTCGGTATACAAACTGTATGTGCACAGATAACTGGAGTGTTGGTTTCCCTGAAAAGCAAATAATCGTTAAATCCTAAGGCATTAATAGAACAACTCCCAGAAGCCAGGTAACCACAATGTCTATTAAGGTACAACTGGCTGTTAAAATTGTGCCATATGTTTCATAGAACACAGTAGATTGTGCCTTTTGAAAAGATAAACTAGCTACTAAATTTATCTAGTTTATAATGTCTACTTAATTCCGCTGCCCCATGGCTTACATACAAGTAACAAAGATATATTGACGGCTTATAAAATATACAGGGCAATAGGAAAGATTATAGCCATGGTTTACCTGTTACCACCCATCATTCATTTTAAATGAAGTGGGTACTTCTAGCACATTAAGAAAAATATAATGCACTATTAATTTGGCATTAAAAAACTGACACTGACACCAAAGGGACATTGTTAAATAACTGAGCATATGTTCCTTTGGATGAACCCTTAAAATTAGTATGTTTAATAGCTGAACATGCATTATAATATACTCTGATCAGAATATAAATAATCCTACCATAATACTGTTTAACTTATTGCTGAGGAGTCAAGCTCCCTGCATGACACACTTAAGATAAGGCTGCAGAAATGCAAGGATTAATAGTTATTAACTTTTAAACTCTCTGGCAAAGCAGTAATGCTCTGTCACTTTCATTTGCATGAATGAAATGGGAAACATGACACATTTAAATGACAGGAGTGGACAATTTTATGACCCACTGTGAACATAGCAGGTTTTCTGGCCCAATTCTACCTACTTCATGTTGGCTGGCCACCCAATGGTGCCTTACTATGCCTGGGAAGCCTACCCCAGTACCTTCTAAGGTTTGTATAGTCACTCAGGCAAATGCAGTTAGAAAGTAAAATGTAAAACAATACATTTATTGTAATAAAAGCAATCACTAGAATATTACATACACACAGTAATTAAATGCCAGGCAGGTTCACCACATTATCTGTCCCTTACACTACTAGCTTAAGGAGTTGCAGTCACCTGGCTTTCCTGAGTTGATGACCCATGGATCTGCCGATGTATTTCATTCGTAGCGAATGGCAACTAAACAGATCTTACACCATCCAGGTATCAAATGAACATCATCTCCCCCCTGGAGTGGTTCCTTATATCGCAGGTTAAATTTTCACAGTGTTTTCCCCTCCTTGGGCAAACCCCTGGCTCTCTCCCTCTTTACACATTGGTAGATGCTGGATCAGGGGGTTGGAGGGGGTGTGGAGTTGATCAGTGCTTCCACAGAAGCCCCCTGCTGGGATGCAGAAAAAATTGTCTGGACTAGTCCTATGTAGAACAATGGACACTAATTGGCCTCCCTCACCTCCAAAGATAAAGTAGCAGTCAGCCCCTCCTAAAATTAACCCCTTACACAATTTTGTAATGTCACAGGGTGCCCAGCTGTTCCTTGCTTCCTTTAGAGAAAGGAGTGGGTGAATGAATGTAGCTACAGCCCCCTCATCTGTATCCTGGAATCTCATCCTTACGCATAACCCACCTGACTTCGATTTAAGAACAATAAATAACAGCTTCACTAAAATATCAAGAATATACAATAAACAATATACATATTTACAATAAGCTACAATGCCCCCTTATCCACATGTAATTAGACACTGCAGTTGTACTCTTGAGCTGGGGAACAAAAGCAAGGGCTATAAAAAGTACATGCTATAGTCCACATTTTGTGAGAAATGAGGGACATGCAGGTTAAGGTGTTATCAAACTCGTTTTGTCGCACCCACGTTATCCATTCTCTGCAACTTCAGAGACATGTCCATGCTTGATAATTCTACAACTTTCTCTTGCTAAAATAGCTGTGATACAAAAAAGGTTTACTGTTAGAAATTAAGCAGAATGTTCAATACATCAGAACTATAAATAATCAGCAAATAGCAGCATCTTATGTCTTTAGACCAAAAGTTCATCTTCCTTTGCGATTTATGTTAATTAAGTGGAAACGTAAGTAAAATATGTACCTCACATACATTGCTTTCAATAGACTGACAGTAATCCTGGTCAAGTGTAGTTTGATATGACCCTGCAGATACATAACCCATCAGTTTCCAGTGCAATGGAAATTCTATTGCTATTCTCTCAGGTCTTTGCAGGTCTTTTTAATATATCATATAGAATTTTTCTAGTGCTTCACAAACATAACAGCATGCAGTAAATCAGGAGAAAACTCCGATATTGCAGAGGGCACCTTGACCGACAGAACCTACTATGCAGTTGTAATCTGGAAGAAAGCAGTCTATATTTATGTATTTTAGGCATGTTACCAATAACCATTTAAAATCCATTCCACAATAAAATCCTGAAATACATGAATGGTTATAGAAGAAGTTATCTTCAAATTTTCCTTTTTTGGACACATGTTTTTTTATTCCTCCCTTTTCCTATTTTCTACTGCTGATATGGATACTTATTGATATGTGTTTTAGAAATTCTTCTCTTACTGTGCTCCAGATTGTTTGTCATGTTTCATATTCACAGTCATTCTATCGACCCCCAGTATTATGGTATTAGTGTCTTACAGCATTTGTAGGTTTTTTGTTTTACTTTTAAGTGTGCTAAACTAATACTTAGAACATTTTGCATAAATTGTGGTCATGGTTCCCTAAATGTTTTATTAACTGAATAGAAAAAACTTGCTTCTTTTTGAAGGTCTAGTTCTTTGACTTCCATTTGGCATTTCTACCAATAGAATCGTGCAGTTTCTATCATAAAAATGTAAACCTTTAAAAAACCCAGAGCCACCACCACTTCTATCCATTATTAACTGGGTATGGCAGGTTTATCATATGGAACACATTGCGAGCATATTACGCCACTCTCCTACTCCTTTCACCTGTGTTTGAAGCTCCTGGACTGAGCATTATGGCTCTCACCCACCTCAGGCATTCTAGATTTGATGCCCCCTCCATATGAGTCAGTACCTTTCTCATTTCGCATCCTCACATATCTGTAAACCTTGGTGAACAGTGACTTCCCCCTATCCCCTTCTCTTTCCTCTATTTTGTTGTCCCTCTTTTCCATCTTCCGCCCTACCTCCCATTGTAATAATGACCGTGCCGTATTTAGTATGTATCACTTGGAAACTGAAAAATCAACATTATTGATCTTCAAGTTTTTTTCTTCCGTTATATACACCTCATTCCTTTTTTGTTATCTTGCATCTCCTTATATAAAACCTAATAAAAATTGTTTATTCAAAAAAAATTAAACTTTTAGTACAAATTGGCAAATTAGTTAAAATCAAATTGCCTTCATATGTTGTATTTGTATCATTTTAAAGCACCAAACTTATTCTGCAGTGCTGAGATTTCAAATTGTAATTTATACATGCTAAGTAGAGATGCTTGGGCTTGGATTTCTGAAAACCAAACCCACCTGAACTTAGAGGATCCGAGTAGGCTCGCGAGCTGGCTCGGTACTTTCGTGTGTTCTCGGATTTGAATCAAGGGAAAATATCATTGTTGCGTTGTCGGATCTAACGGGTTTTGAAATTCAATAAGTACCTCCCTCCCCAGGAGATCCAACGCCATTGCTCACACAGAAACAGGGGTAGCAGTGTTCTTGTCACTCTCCATTCTCCAGTAACATTGCTCAGTGCTATTGCTCACACAGAAACAGGGGTAGCAGTGTTCTTGTCGCTTTCCATTCTCTAGTGACATTGCTCAGTGCTATTGCTCACACAGGAACAGGGGTAGCAGTGTTCTTGTCACTCTCCATTCTCCAGTAACATTGCTCAGTGCTATTGCTCACACAGAAACAGGGGTAGCAGTGTTCTTGTCACTTGACAAAAAATTACTGTAAATTACTTGAAATTAATCTTATTGAGGTTAATAATAATGTAGGAACAAAAATAAGAGCCAAATTATATGATTTTAGAGAAAAAAAATAGGGATTTTAGGATAAAAATAGGGATCTAAAACCAAAACCCCCGAGGGCGGTTTTGCCAAAACCAAAACCAAAACACGGAGTCAGTAAACATCTCTATGAGTTATGTTTAGTGGCACAAAGTGTGAGAGAGTGCTGCAGGTGAGAGCTTTGAATCAAAAGATATCCAAATCATATGAGACATAAGGACTGTTTAGGGTAGTTGTGTAGAGGTGCTAAAAAGAGGTTGAGAAGAAACCTGCGACCAAGGGAATAAGTCTCCTTAAAGGGATGCACGATTCCCTAGAATTCCATTAAAAATGCACTGTGGTAAAAGTCTTGGAGGCATTGGTGAAGAGAGGTTATAAGAGAATAAGAAGAATAAGTCATTGTTGTAGTTCAGATGGTGTGTGGGGGTGTATTTGGAGATCAGATTAGTGGTAATGGAAGAGAATAGTGTTGGAGGCCTTTGCAAGTAAAGGATATGGATTTTAATTTGATTTGGGAGGTTATAGGTAATCAGTGAGCTAGTGACACCCCCTAAATTGGGCAGCATTGTGGCACAATGGTTAGAATTGCTGTCTCACAGCACTGTGGTCATGAGTTTGATTCCTGCTATGGCCCTATCTGTGTAGAGTTTGCATGCTTTTTCTGTTTTGGAGTAGATTTCTTCTGGACACTCTGGCTTCTGTCCACAAAGTCCAAAAACATACTGTTAAGTTAATTGGCTTTCAACAAAAATGTACCCTAGTTTGTATGTGGTAGGGGGGAAATTATAATGTAAGCTACAATGGTACAGGGACTGATAGAAATGATTCCACAGAATGGCAGCTAAAACTGCCAAAGTTGTCTGCCTCACCCTCTGCAACAATGTAAAGTGCTTTTAGTCCTTTTGGGAGAAAGACTCTATATAAATTATTATCATTATTACTATTATAGCTATAGGTATGAATGAGTCTCGAAGCAGAATTGAGGACAAACCAGAAAGTGTATATTATAGGAGAATGGTTTAGATGTTTTGTGGATTTCTAGTCTATTTCTTTATAAGGCGCAAACATTATGGCACACACCAGCAACCAGTCATATCTGCAAATGTACAACTTCACTTCTGACATGTGAACATTGGAAATATCCACTTGGTGCCTTTGCTAATATTAAAGGATATTTGAATGGTTCTATGGTGTGAGAAAGAGTTGAGAGGCCTGAAACACTATTTGCTGGTGAATAACATTTGTAACAATATGATTTTATAATAAAGGCATATGATTTATTAAGTAAGTTTTACCTCTGTTTCCTGTTATGAGCTATGGTAGATATAAATGAGAAGAATCTATATTGTACCCTGCATATGAGATCACTGTTTTTGTTTATATTGAATACATTACTGGTGACACACTACATTTAAAGTTATTTTACTTAATACCATGGTGCAAATGTGCAGTAACCTATAGCAACCAGATATTATCTGTGATTAAATCAAACACACATTAGACTAATTGAAAGAAATGTCTACATTGGTTGCTATGTGTTACAAGATGCCACACCTTTGTTCTCAACAGTTTACCGGTAAGTAAACAAGCCTGTTAGAAGATAATATACTTTTTATATCATGTACTGTATCATCTCTAAGTTGGATTTCATCTAACACACAAAGAAAAACAAAGTTATTCCAAGCCTTGAAAACATTTTAAAAGCAGTGATAAATGTGAAATACTTTACTGTAATGTAAGTTTAATATATTTTCTTATACTTAGCTACTGACTTTAAGTCACATTTCTCATAGCTGTCTTTTTAATAGTGCTGCTGCACAGCTACCATATTATTATTAAATTTAAGTCAATTTTGGTAATTTACAGAGTACTTTTTCTTATTACTTTAAAAACTAGAGATGTAATACTCCTGGAATATTACACTTTTCTTTACGATAATTTCTAATTTAAAGCTCCATAGTATAATGTGTACCTGAAGTTGCATAAAAAGCATAGACCTACAGCCAGATATTAAATTTTTTAAATTTACACGCTTGAATAGGCAATTAGTATTAGTCTTTCCAAGGAGACCATGGGGTAAATGTATTAATGTCCGGATTCTTCAACTCCGGTGTGTTCAGCATCTTCGGCGATTAAATTTAAAGCGGCACTGCATTGTAAAGGGAAACTTCCCTTTACAATGCAGCGCCGCTTTAAATTTAATCGCCGAAGACGCTGAACACGCCAGAGTTGAAGAATCCGGACATTAATACATTTACCCCCATGTCTGCAAACCTCCTAGCTTATAGATGTAATATGAGTAATTGTACACTTGAATAAAACAAGGTTAATTAAAATGCTGTGATGCTGTCTGCACAGATACTTTTCTGTAAGCAATTCTAAAATATTGTATCAGCACTGAAATACAATATACAGTAAACTCACCACTTGAACGCCCCATCCATCTAAAGTCAGCACCTGAGTGGCTATTGCAGGGGGCAGACAAGGGCTCTATTAATTTGTCTTTATCTTTCACTCAGACAGTTTCTCTCTAGTCTGTTATCTTGTGTACTCCCTATTTGGTATTTAGTCCATTAGTTTATTGTTCTTGGCAAACTTGTATCTTGTTTCAATTTAAAGTGTGTCTGTCATGCTGGATTATTAAGTCTAAAGCTAGGTACACACTACAGAAAAATTCTCCTAATGAGGTATCGTTAACGATTTTACCAACGACTGAAAGTCCCGATCATCATACCAATTGATGTGTACACACTATACACGTTTTATACGACTTACCATCAGATTTGTGATTTTCATCTGTCATAAAAATAGGCTCAAACTAATGCAATTCCGCACACACTGTACAGACATATGACCCGTCAGAAATATGCTAAAATAGTTTAAAAAAAGGGCTGAATCTCAACGCACACAAGACCCACAAACTTACATCCAGAAACAGGAAATACCATCATCACCATTCATTCCATTGTTTATCTTTCTGTATAGTGTACGTTCGGCAAATCCGTTCACAACTGTATACTTGTTACAATTTATTGAAATATAATGATCCCACCTTCAAACAAACAAAAAGCTTGTGCTTTACTGCTGTTCGCCTTGGCAAGAGCACTGAACCGAAGGGAAAGAAGAAAGAATCGAACTTGTTGGACCAATGAGTGGTTTCAGAGGAGAGCCACCTTTTCACATCAGACCCTGCTACAGGAGACACAGAACAACAATCCTGATGACTTCAGGAAATTCATGCGGATAAATGATCCCACATTCCAGGAGCTGCTCCAGCTTGTCACCCCCTTATCCAGAAGGAGGACACCCATTTAAGGGGACCCATATCTGCAGAGCAGAGACTGGTTTCTACCCTTCGATTTTTGGCCACAGGAAGTACACTGGCTGATCTCAAATATAACACAGCTGTTTAACCGCAAGCTCTCGGTTCATACCTGAGACCTGTGAGGCTATCATACAAGTTCTCCAGGGACAATATATGAAGCTTAATGAAAGAAATAGTCTCATTTTAAACAATTTGCTATAATTACAATATATACTGAACTTAACAGCACAAAAAACTTTATATATTTAAATATATATATATATATATATATATATATATATATATATATATATATATATATATCTACTATATAAATGCCTAGTGGCGTGTGTGAAAAAAAACAAAACAAGCTGCAGCGCCACCTGCTGGGCAGAGTTATACACTGACCTATATATTTCTTGAAGGAGAAGTGACAGTTGGGAGTGGTTGGTGGTTGCCGGGGGTGACAGTGGGGAGTTTTTAACACCTTAAGTAGCTTGATGAAGGATGTGGCGATGAAGATGAAGGATGAGGTGATGGAGAAAAATGATGAGTTGGTGGGTGACATGTGGACAAAACCACGTTAAAAAAGGGCGCTTGCGTCGGGAAGTAACGCTCTTCCCCTGAGGAGGCCTGGGCTAGGCCTAAATGCATGACAAGAAGCTTTTTAACACCTTAAGTAGCTTGATTTGACTAGAATGCATGAGTATCATGCACGGGTTAACTTGTGTATATATATATATATATATATATATATATATATAAACAGGGATACTCTGCATTCTCCAAACATATAATTAATGCTGTACCAACTATTTTTTTTATTTTAAAAACAGGGAATCCTAGTTCCACATATTTTTATTGTTTCAAAAAGCCCATTGTATCATTTGATTTTATAAATGGACTATAAATCTCTATAAACAATGGGCAAATTCTGCAGTGTGCATGCACCCACGACCAGCAGTGTAGGCACTTACACATGTTAACAGACATTCTCTATCAAGGAACATTAAAAGCAAAGGCATATTGACTGATTGAAATCTCTGCAGAATTGCATTGTGCCTATTCCAGCCTTGCACCTAACTTTCAAAACCTGCTGAGAGTTGAAACAGAAGACACTCCAGTCCAAAAAATGTCCATACTATTCACAGTGTAAAAACCACATTTATTAATAACAAGTTAACCCGTGCATGATACTCATGCATTCTAGTCAAATCAAGCTACTTAAGGTGTTAAAAAGGTTCTTATCATGCATTTGGGGCTAGGCCAGGCCTCCTCAGGGGAAGAGCGTTACTTCCCGACGCAAGCGCCCTTTTTTAACGTGGTTTTGTCCACATGTCACCACCTCATCATTTTTCTCCATCACCTCATCCTTCATCTTTATCGCCACATCTATCCAGATGTCTATCCAGACACAGGGATCTCTCTCAGCGGTCCTGAGTATCACACTCCTCTCGCTCTGTCACCCCCGGCAACCACCAACCACTCCCCACTGTCACCCCCGGCAACCACCAACCACTCCCAACTGTCACCCCCGGCAACCACCAACCACTCCCAACTGTCACCCCCGGCAACCACCAACCACTCCCAACTGTCACTTCTCCTTCAAGAAATATATATATATATTTTTTTAAAATCTTTATAAACACTTTTAACAATTAACAAATTAAATTAACAAATTAAAAACATCTTAGTATACCAAATTTCAGCCCTTTCTAAGGTTTTTTTTCCACACACACTAAGAATTTAGTAGGTCAGTGTATAACTCCGCCCAGCAGGTGGCGCTGCAGCTTGGGTTTTTTTTCCCACACACACACAGACTAACACACGCCACTAGGCTTATATATATTAGATAATTTTAAAAATAATCACACTTCAAATTTCACCAGGTCCTTGATGGCGAAATATTTAAAATTTTACATTCGAGAAAAGAATAACTGCTCTAAAAATTATTTTGCCAAACCCTTAGTTTTTGTTAAATCTACATATCTCTTTCTTTTGTAGTGTGAAAGATTTCCCTTTCCACATATGCCAAAATATTTACTCCATTGTGAGTTTATAAGGATTGGAAAAGTTTGTTTATTTCTTACTGTTTATTCATATTCATATTATGCAGCACTGTACAGAAAACATTTATCATTCACATCAGTCCCTGCCCCATTAGAGCTTAGATTTTAAATCCACTAACACACAAAAACAAGATCCATTTTAGCCAACAGCTAATAAACCTATCAGTATGTTTGTGGACTGTGGGAGGACATCGGAGGACATATAAACTCCACATAGATAGGGCCTTGGTTGGATTCAAACTCATGACCCCATCTCTGCACCACCATGCTGCGCAGTTGTCTGTTGACAATAGTTGCAGGAATAAAAGGAAATCTATGGGCCTGATTCATCGAGGCACGCATTTTGAGTGCAACATGCTTTTATTTAAGAAGAGACGTATATCATCTCTGTATACACCCGAATTCAACAAGCAACGGATTGGAATATACGTGTACTGATGAATTTGGGTGTATGTCTACTCTGCTCTACTATACAATACAATGCAGGATAAGTCCAAGGCCTATGTGGATTATACACTTGCAAAAGAACACATAGGAAAAAAAAAAAAAAAATTTAGTGAATTAATGTTACCTCTTGAAAATACAAATATTAATGAAAAAACAGTTTAAAAAAATTATCTCTCTCTCTCTCTCTCTCTCTCTCTCTATATATATATATATATATATATATATATATATATATATATATATATAGCAGAAAAACAAGTAAATTTGAGACGGCTTCATACAGCACGGTAGCTTAGTGGTTAGCACTTCTGCCTCACAGCACTGGGGTCATGAATTCAATTCCCGATCATGGCCTTATCTGTGAGGCGTTTGTATGTTCTCCCTGTGTTTGCGTGGGTTTCCTCCGAGTTCTCCGGTTTCCTCCCACACTCCAAAAACATACTAGTAGGTTAATTGGCCGCTATCAAAATTGACCCTGGTCTCTCTCTCTCTGTCTGTCTGTGTGTGTATGTTAGGGAATTTAGACTGTAAGCTCCAATGGGGCAGGGACTGATGTGAACGAGTTCTCTGTACAGCGCTGCGAAATCAGTGGCGCTATATAAGTAAATGGTGATGATGATGATGATGAAGTCACACACACACTATTTAGAAAGTTATTGTCAACTTTATTTAAAAAACAACAACATTTTCCTTTAACCAGACGGTGAAATTAACAACAGTGTTTGGTCTCCATAATCCATTCTTTGCTAATACAGAACTTTTTTGTTTTTAATTCTGAATTTAATATTATATAGAAAATGAAAAGTGATGGCATAGATAAAATTGACATCCTAGAATTAATATTTGGTAACACATTCAAGATATCAGATGCAGCACAGCCATCCCAAAACATCACTAATTCTCTTCCATGTTTGACTGTAGGGAATGTGTCCTTTTTATCTTACTTTCTGTAAACAAAGAGCTGAGGTGCTTTAGCAAAACACTCTAATTTAGTCTCAACTTTCCACCGGACATTCTCCCTGAAGGAATTGGACTTCTGTTTTGGCAAAATCCAGTTTCTTGTGCCTCTCTCAGCAGTGGGGTCCTCCTTGGCCTTCTACCATATAGCACCCTTTCAATCAATAGGCAGGGATGGTGTGAGTTGTAATTGTCATACCTTGTGCCTGCAAGTCAGCTTGAATTTGATCTAAGTGCTTTCTCCACCATTCAAACAATCCTGAGCTGCAATCTTCAATCATGTTTTCTCTTCCCAGGGAGGTTGGCTGCAGTGCCATGTGCCTTAAACTCACATTACGTATGTTGGAATTATGAGTGAGGCCATTAGCCGAAGGAGTTTAAAATCATGTGGTGTGAAGCTGATAATGTTACTCACCACTGGGGGGTTTTAAGGCTGTAGTGTAATCAGCCAATTAGGAAGGAAGTGGGAGTGTCGTGGAAAGAATATCAAGCAGTGTGAGAAGGAGAGAGCTTCCTGTTTCCTGGATCCGGAGAAGCTGCTGCATCAGGCTTAGTATCTGGCTCCTCTGTATTTGTAGTTTTATCTGTTGTGATTTGTTTTTGCTTTCTTTACCTCTCTCTCTGTTTTCTCCTTCCGTTTGTCTGCTTCTCCTGTCTATTTTTTCCCCTTTTTCTGTACTCTGTCCTCCCTTCCCCAGCATGGCATCATCCCGCCCCAGAAGGTCCCGCTCCATTCCCGCCAGGTTTGCGGGGTCCCCTCCCCCCCCGTCGTCGCTGGCTGCGACTTCAGCCCCAGCAGTCCCCCCTGGTCCCCCCCGTTCTGCCCAGTCGCCTGTATGCCCCCCGGGTCCTCCCGGCGGAGGCATTAGTATGTCCAGGAGGGCAGCCGCCCGCCGCCCTCGTGACTCGGCCGCCGCGAGTGTGTCTCGCGGGGCGGGGCCGGGTCGCGCACGTAGGTCCAGGGCTCCGGAGCGGGCGGTGAGGCCGCTCGTATCCGGAGCCGTCCACCGCATCAGGCAGGCTGCCAGAACCCGAGGCAGGGGATCTCCTTCCCCCGCGCCTGGGGTTCCCTCCGTGGCCTCGCCAGCTCCAGCCCCCCCTCCCTCCTCCGTTGGGCCTACTGTCTCCCCCTCCATCCCTCCTGGTCATGTCGCCAGTAGTGTGGTCCTGGGCCAGCCTGCGGTGGAGCAGGGCCAGGTGTCCCCTTACAGAGGCCTGGGGCCCGTTATTGTTCATCCCGTTTGTTCTCCGGGGTCTCTAGGTTTGGGGGCGGTTTCTGGGTCCCCCTCCGGGGTTTCTTCCGGGCAACTGTTTCCCGGGTCCCTTCCTCATTCCCTCCACTATTCGTCCCAACTGGCCACCCCCCACTCCCTTCTCCCTCTCAACCCCCTTTCCTCCCTGTCCTCCTCCCAGGCCAGGGACCCCCCTCCTCCCCCCTCCTCATCCTCCCCCCTCCTTTTTTCCATGGACTCCTTGCATCAGGCTGGGGTGGGGATATCTTCCAACAGGGCCCCTGGTTTGCTGGGCCCAGCCCCGGTGGGTTTCCCCCTAGGGATGGGGGGTTCAGCCCATCAGCAGTCCCCTTCTGTTTGTTCGGCTCCTAATCGATCACTGGCCTCTGACACAGCCGTGATGTGGCCGTTGCAGCAACATGTCGGCCAGCAACACAGGGTGGAGGGACCCGCCCCCTCTTGGTCATTACCGTATCCCCCTAGAGGTTATGGGTCTGTAGTGGAAGCGGGGAATCTGTGGTCGGCCCCTTATCCAGCCCTTGCGGGTCAGTACGTGCATTCTTATCCTCAACCCTCCTTGTTTAATAGTTCTGGCGTTTCTGGTACGGATACGTTTTCTCTGGTTAGACAACAAGGAAGTAGGGATCAAGGGGTTCCCCCTCAAGCGGGTTTCCTAGGTCACCTCATGGTTCCCCCCCCGGTGCCTACCCCGGATGGGGTTCCTACTCAACAGTTGCATAACCTGTCTTCCCCACGTGCTAACATGCCTTCTTATCCAGCTTCACAGATGCAGCCATCTTCAGTCGCAGGGCAGACGGGCGTGGACGGAGCAGGGTCGCAGCTCCAACAGGAAGAGGCAGCGGGGACTTCGACAGGGCAGCAGGGGTCGCACCAAGTTGTTTCGGAAGGCGAGGGCGGAGCGAGATTGGATCTGCAGGAGGCGCAGGCAGCGGTCGGTGAGTATGATGGTTCTACTGTAAGCAACACCTACATGTCCAGTTCTAGCATAGCCACCACCAGTGATGAGTCTGCCCCATCTTCTCCCAGGCAGGGTCAGCGCAAGCTCATTAAAATTCTTAACACCCACTTCGGGGGAACTAAGAGGAAGAGCGTAGATCGGCGGGAGGCAGCGTCTCCTACTCCGGCTGGAGGTCCCCTGGTTAGATGTGAAAACACGGCATTGTTGATAGGAGTTAGGCGCAGCATGAGGCACAAGATCAAGAGAGGTCATTATGTTGATATATTTGAACTGACGAAGGTCGCTCAAAAGGAGTTGGCGGCTGCGTGCATGCGAGGGGGAGTCGGGGAGGATGCTTACAGAAACTTTTCGAACTGGGTGACAGGGTACTCCGTTTTCTCAGCTTGTTATTTGGAAACTAGACCTGATGCACTTATAGACGTATGGAAATACCTTCACCTTATTAATGAGATGCATAGTTGTGAACGCCCAGGTACCTGGAGATTGTACGATAAGCTGTTCCGCGAGAAGGTACACGGTCAGCTTTATATGCCCCTGGCTTTTAAGGATGTTGAGATCTGGTTGAGATTAAATAGAGCCCAGGTGTGGGAGGTGAGCATGGGGTACGGTCCCCCTCAGTTAGCCAGGTTTCCGTATGGGGGGAGACGAGGTGCTCCCCAGTCTTCCAAAAACCGTTGTTTCGCCTTTAACAATTCCTCATGCGGGAGGGGGGATTCGTGCCGGTATAGACACGTCTGCACCAATTGTAGAGGCAGTCACCCCCTTAAAGAATGCCCTAGGGGCTCCGTCGGAGTCGGTAGGGGACGGGGAGGGGCGGGGGGTTCTGTCTAAAGCGGACTCCCCCATTATATTCCCTATCCTCTGCAAATGGCTGTCCCTTTACCCAGATGCGGCGCAGGCCTCTTTTCTCAGGGAGGGTTTTCGCCTTGGTTTTCGGCTTCCCATAAATAGTGGGGTGGCGGGTACTGCCGCCAGAAACCTTCGCTCAGCGTATGCACACCCCGACATCCTAGCGGAAAAAGTGGGTAAAGAGATAGGCCTTGGGCGCATGGTGGGTCCTTTTTCATCTCCTCCCATTCAAGACTTAGTCATTTCCCCGGTGGGAATAGTACCTAAGAAGGCCCCAGGAAAATTTAGGTTAATCCAGCATTTATCTTACCCGGCGGGTAAGTCAGTTAATGATGCTATTGACCCCCAAATTAGCTCAGTGGTGTACCAGTCCTTTGATGATGCGTTAGCACTAGTGAGAGAATTTGGCAATGGTGCGCTTATGGCCAAGTTGGACATAGAATCGGCTTTTCGCCTCCTTCCATTGCATCCAGAGTCCTTTAAATTTATGGGTTTTAGAATTCAGAACCGTTACTATGTGGATCGGTGCCTGCCAATGGGCTGTTCAGTATCGTGCGCATATTTTGAGGCTTTTAGTTCATTCCTCCATTGGTGTATCGGGGCGGGGACGGGACATCGCGGCATTGCGCATTATCTGGATGACTTCCTGTTTATAGGTCCGGCTGATTCCCCTAGTTGTAAGGAAACACTGTATGCTGCGCAGGCGTTGTTTCGTGTGATGGGGGTGCCAGTAGCTGCAGACAAAACGGAGGGCCCGGCCACATGCCTGAGGTTTTTAGGTATCGAAATTGACACAGTGGAAGGTTGTTGTCGTTTACCATTTGATAAAGTGGCTAAGTTACAATCCCTGATACAAGAGGTCTTGGCTGTTCCATCTTGTACGTTGCGTAAAGTTCAATCATTGCTAGGTTCTTTTAACTTCGCCTGCCGAGTAATACCCATGGGCCGAGTATTTTGTAGGAAGCTTCAGCTAGCAACGTCAGGCTTGCGTAGTCCCCATTCTCAGGTGCGTTTGTCAACAGAGATTAGGGAGGATCTAGGCATATGGAGTCGTTTTCTAGGGGCTTTCAACGGTGTAAGAGTATGGCCAGCTCACGCAGTAGCTAGTACATCTTTGGATTTGCATACAGACGCATCAGGCTCGAAAGGTTTTGGTGCCTTTTTTCAAGGGGAATGGTGCGCGGCACCCTGGCCGGAATCATGGAGATCCGAAGGCCTGGTGCGAAATCTGTTAACGTTAGAGTTGTTTCCCATCGTTGTGGCTTTGGAGCTGTGGGCTGTCCGGTTGCGCGGCAGGAGCGTGGTTTTTTGGTGCGACAACTTAGGTGTGGTGCAGGCTATTAACAAGCAAAGCGCCTCCTCACGCACGGCGATTAATTTGCTCCGTGTCCTGGTGTTGAGGTGTTTAGAGTCTGATATTACCTTTCGGGCACGTCATGTTCCTGGAGTGGACAACCAAATAGCTGATGCTCTTTCCCGCTTTGAATGGCAGCGTTTTAGATCTCTGGCTCCACATGCAAGTTTAACTGGCTTACAGTGTCCTCCTTATGTTTGGCAGATGGTTCGTTAGGGATAAGGTGGCTAGCAGAAGCGTCCCTGGCTCCGGCAACTAGGAAATGTTATCAAGGGGCATGGGAACGTTGGTTGAGTTACTGCGCATCTTGCAACAGCGACACTTCAGGTCAGATTCCCTCCATTACGGGTTTTATGTGGAAGTGTTACAACGAAGGGGTTTCTAGAGCAAAGATGGGGTCCCTTTTGGCTGGTATTTCATTCACGGCTAAGTTGAACAGCGCGCAGGATCCCACAAAGTCATTTATCATAACTAAAGCGCTGAAGGGTTGGTCCAGGATTCAGCCTATAACTAGCGACACACGCCGGCCGATTGACGGGCAAATTTTAGCCAGATTGATTGCGGCATTGCGTTATTTAGCTACAGATGACTATGAGGCTTTGCTATTCGGGCTGGCTTTTTCAATGGCGTATCACGGAGCCTTTAGGGTTAGTGAGTTGGTAGCCAGATCTAAGAACGACATAGGGGGAGCTTTGTTGTTTAGAAATGTTATTTTACAAACTAATGTGATACGTTGTAAGATAGTCAAATCCAAAACGGATCAGCTAGGCAGAGGTCATTGGTTAGCGATTACGGAGCAGCAGGAGACATCCATATGCCCGGTCAAGCTGGCCAATCAATTCGCTAAAATTCGCCCCCCAGGGGAAGGTTTGTGGTTAAGTCATTCGGACAATACGCCAGTAACTAAATTTCAATTTAGTGCTTTGTTAAAACGGGGCCTTGGGGAGGTTGGCCTTAACCCTGTTGAATATGGCACGCATTCTTTCAGAATAGGGGCGGCCACCGCCGCTGCAGCCAGAGGGGCATCTGTCAATGAGATTCAAGCGCTAGGGAGATGGAAGTCACAGGCCTATAAGAAATATATCCGGCCGGATAATTGAGCCTTGTAAGGGCTCTTATATATATATGGTCATGTTCTCTCCTTATGTCTCTCATGGTTCTTTATCGCTTTCATCTCTTCTTTTCTCATCTATCACTTGGTGACCCAGGGTTATGCTGCTCGTTGTGTTAAACGGGGGCATGGAGGGATTTTTCCTCTTGTTTTCCTTGGCAAGGCCTGATTAGTGTGTGTGCCTCCCGGGGTTTACAAGGGGTTTTTACCTACATATGGGTTACCAATTTTCCATTTCCTTTTGTTAAGAATTAAAGAATAAAGATAATTCCAGTTTAGCGAGACAAAATAGATAAAAATAAATAAATAAATCAGTCAATAAACGAGACAAAATAGATAAAATCAATTGCCTTTAGAACTAAAGATAGGATCTTTTTTCCTTTTCCAATATTCGAATTTAGTTGGGGTGGCCCCTCTGGTAGGGAGGGGATACCTCAGCGAAGTGTTATAATTTAAATAAAAATAAAGATAAAATAATAATATAGTTCTGTTTGTTAACACGGTTGTTTGGTGGATCAATTCTCAAACACGGTTATGATTGATGAGACTATTCAATTTGTTTTCGGTTTTTCGGTGAAGAAGACGAGGATATGGGTCGTGGGTCATTCATTTATCTTTTGGGCTGCGAAGCACAGGATAGCGGAGAGTTTGTCCGGTTTCACACACCCAGTTGACATCCGCTGGTTGGGTAAAAGGGGCATGGTATGGGCGGCTTTGATTCCCACGTTAAGGGAAGAAATAGAAGTACACGGTACCCCGGATATAGTGGTCATTCATTTGGGAGGTAATGATGTAGGAAAGGGCAAATCCCTTGATTTAATCATTAATATTCGTGAAGATCTCGCACAGATACATGCCCGATGGCCTTCAATGAAGGTTTGTTGGTCCAACATAATACCTCGATTGTCCTGGAGATCATCTATTCCCCCGGCCACATTGATAAAGGTGGTTAAAAAGATAAATGGATACGCAAGACAGAACATTAGGGGCACGCAGGGGGTTGTCATTAGTCATCCTGGGTTAACGGTAGACAAGAGGCATCTTTTTAGAGCAGATGGGGTTCATTTGTCGCCAGTAGGAACGGTTTTGTTCATAGAGAGGATTTTTTCAGAGCTCAAGGGTTTAGTTTTTTCTTTAGGTGGCGGGCCGCGTGGTCCGTAGGGCACTCGGCTGTGGCAGGAGAGCATGGCAGTCATAAGGTTGTTAAACATACGGTACTTAATGTGTTGGCAATATAGCCTTGGTTCCCTCAATGTTATTAGACTCGTTGGTACTCTTGTAAGGAGTATCAGGTTTTTGCCTAGAAAGGGCTTGACCAGTTTGAGTCAGAGGGTATTGAGTTAATTTATAGTGTATAGTACCGGCCAATAGTTAAGGCGTTAACCTGGGTTGGTGGAAAGGAGGCGATCTTCCACCGTATTGGTTCATGTTGGTTTTAGCTGGCTGCCCTTGCTCTTCGCCACCTCTATAAAGAAAAAGGTCCAAATTGTTTATAGCATTTTGATAGTATTGATAGATAAAATAAAATAAAGATAAATAAAATAAAATAAAAATAAACAAATAATTTAAAAATATTAATGTAATAAAAGGACCTTTTTTATTCCAAACTTAAGTCGGTGTCCGTGTCTTTATTTTATGGTTGTATATGTGGGGATGTTTTAAACAAAGAGGGGAATGCATTTGAGGGGTAATCAACACTATGCATTTTATTATGAGTGAGGCCATTAGCCGAAGGAGTTTAAAATCATGTGGTGTGAAGCTGATAATGTTACTCACCACTGGGGGGTTTTAAGGCTGTAGTGTAATCAGCCAATTAGGAAGGAAGTGGGAGTGTCGTGGAAAGAATATCAAGCAGTGTGAGAAGGAGAGAGCTTCCTGTTTCCTGGATCCGGAGACCCACCCACCCGCCCCGGTTCCAGGTTATTGATTATGTTCCCTCGTCACGAGGAGCGAGGTTTTTTGAATGGCAGGAGAGCATGGCAGTCATAAGGTTGTTAAACATACGGTACTTAATGTGTTGGCAATATAGCCTTGGTTCCCTCAATGTTATTAGACTCGTTGGTACTCTTGTAAGGAGTATCAGGTTTTTGCCTAGAAAGGGCTTGACCAGTTTGAGTCAGAGGGTATTGAGTTAATTTATAGTGTATAGTACCGGCCAATAGTTAAGGCGTTAACCTGGGTTGGTGGAAAGGAGGCGATCTTCCACCGTATTGGTTCATGTTGGTTTTAGCTGGCTGCCCTTGCTCTTCGCCACCTCTATAAAGAAAAAGGTCCAAATTGTTTATAGCATTTTGATAGTATTGATAGATAAAATAAAATAAAGATAAATAAAATAAAATAAAAATAAACAAATAATTTAAAAATATTAATGTAATAAAAGGACCTTTTTTATTCCAAACTTAAGTCGGTGTCCGTGTCTTTATTTTATGGTTGTATATGTGGGGATGTTTTAAACAAAGAGGGGAATGCATTTGAGGGGTAATCAACACTATGCATTTTAATGGGAACATCAAGTTCTCTGGAGATTGAAATCTCTTCTATCTCTTCTTGATGGTGCCAATAATTCTGTACAGCCCATTTAAGGTTTTCTGTGTAGATAAGCTACTATTCGTATCTGCTTTTTGTGTTTTATTCCACTACAAACCAAACAAGTACATATGTGGACACAAAAATATTTTTTCATTTCCTAAATTTTGTGGAACAAAAGGGGCATTGTCAGAAAAACCCCAAAGGTGCCTATACAATTTAGGAAGAGGGTCTGTTCTTTTTCCAATGGCTGCTAAGTTACTAGTTGTTGTTTTACTTTTAACATGCTGCAGGGTATAGTGTTGATTTGCAAATAAAAATCTTTGTCAAATCTCATATCAAATGCATTTTGCAACTAAAGATGCTGACAGTCATCATTATCCAACCTGTCAAGCAGATATATTGTGACAGTACTTTACAAGTTTTGGTTTTCTAACATCATGGCCTATACATAGCACAGATAGTTTTTAAAGAAAACTGTACTAACAGCTATATTTAATGCAAATGAAATTGTTCCTGTTTATATAAAGCTAATGCTTTTCTTGAACGGTTCACAAACCAATAGGAAAAATAATAAAGCATGATAAGGAAGTGCATCTATGGAGTAGTTTCCACTGGATATAACCAGTATCGGGAAGTAAACAAATTCACGTATTACATATATATATATATATATATATATATATATATATATACATATACATTGTGAAAAGCAATCCAAACAAACTGCTCCTCACACAGGTTTTGCTGAACCACCTTGCTGTTTATTTAGGATAATACAGCCTCTGCAGTGTTTTCAGCAATCACACCGAACATATTCAAATATTTACAAAGTCCCATAGCCCTAGCGCTGGCTACTACAGTTAGATCTCCAACTGGACACTTGTTTGCACCAGTTTTGCACACACAGCTCAAAGCCAGCTATTTAAGCTTCCTGTCAAAGCATTGTACTAGATTCCTTAATTGATTAGGCCCAGGTGCTCCACCTGTATTACTGTGCTGTCAGTATGTGAAAGTGTACAAATGTAACCCTGTCTGCATCCTATATAATAAATATATATATATATATATATATATATATATATATATATATATATATATATATATATTTTTTTATTATTTATAGATAGATAGATAGATAGATGAGAGAGAGAGATTGTGGGCAGATCTGACTAGAGTGACCGTGGGAAATTGATTAATTAAAATGTGAATTAGTAGGAATTGATTCATGTTTAAGGGTGATTGTAACTGTTGGTAATTGTTTAATCAAAACATGATTGAAAAGGAATGATTAAATTTGTTTAAATGTACAAGGTAATCAAACACATAATTAATTAATTCATCTTGTGTTGTGTAAGTATGTGTCTATATTCTATAGTTTATTTTAACAGTGAATCATTTTGAAACCAAAGTTACAGCTGACATGTAAATTAAAAGCTTTTACCTGCCAAGACAATAAGGTAATCAAATAGACTGTATTATATATGTGGGCAGTATGTGTACAGATTGAGTTCAGAATCTTAAGTTCACAAAGCTATAGTAATTAGAACTTTTTTTTTTCTTTACAGTGGAGTGGAGTGCTGACATGATGTTACCCTATTACATTTCTCCTTTACAATGGATAAAAAGTCAATTTGCTGATACAGCGGTACGGAACAGCTGCTATGTTTTAATCTGGGTCCTCTATTGTTAAAAGTATATTCCCAATATAAGTGATTCTCAATATAGCGCACTTCAACCATTTAAATAGTCGGACACATCTCAAGGTGCGTCCAGCTCAGCATCTGTAGAGTATGCGCCAGGTTTACCGCAGGAGTACTTACATCAAAATAGACACAGAGAGAACTAGGTTATAAGCACTATAAAACTTTGAAAACATTTGTTTTCATAGGGAAAAATTAATGTATTATTAGGCTTCATATAATACAACGGATATGACCTTCCTGTAATATAATGGAGAATATCTGTCAGGCGCCGCCTCCGCACTGACAGTAGGTGCTCACAACTCTTTTCACGCATCTCTACTCAAACCCTTAATTCTTAATGAATTTTCTAAGAGCCATCTTCCTCCTCCTCCTGTCAAACCTGTCCTTGGAGAGGGTTGAACGTATCCTGGACGCTCGCACCATTGGAGGCAGAAAATAATTCCTGATCCACTGGAAGGGCTGCGGCCCAGCAGAAAGGTTGTGGGTGAAAAAGGAGGATCTACATACCCCTCGTCTTCTTTCCAATTTTCTTAAGGGCCAGTCCGCTAACCGCTCGGTTTTGAGGAGAGGGGAGGGAGGTACTGTCAGGTGCCGCCTATGCACTGACAGTAGGTGCGAAAGGCAGTTTCCTAGCAACTGGACGCCTTCTCACTTCCTGGTTTGGTGCATGCATGCACCGTCACTTCGGCGTCCCGGGAACGCTAGGCGGCTTCCTGTCGGCAGTCAGCGTCCCTGACTGCCGACACCCCTCCCACCTGTCAGCCATCACCCAGGGGGTATATATAGGAGGCTCTGGCACCACTAGGGTGCCAGAGTATTGGTTTCACCCCTGCTCCAGCTCCCTGTTGATTGTTCCAGCTTCCAGTGGTCTCGACCCGGCTTTCTGTTTGACCTCTCTTGTGGATTTTTTTTGTACCGTGCTGTCCGTCTGGTTTCCTGACTTCTGGCCTGCCTCTGACTACTCTTTGGATTCTCCTTTGTACCGTGCTGCCAATTTGGTTCCGAACCGGATTGTCTACTACGCTTCTGTCCACTCGTTACTACGCTGGTGGCTGTCTTGGAGAACTGTGACCTGCGCACCATCTTGCAATGAATCCCAAACTCCCTTGTGGAGGTCCCTGGTGGTACATTAGACTCTACACCTCCTTGTTCAGCTGCGCCAATACCAGCTAGTAAGTCCTCTCTGAACGTGACAATATCCAATATTCCAGATCAGCTGAAGGCAGTAAAACTCCAAGCATAACTACAGAGAAGCCCAGAGCCCCTCAGTTCAGTACAGTATCAGCAGACAACGTGATATAGAAAGATTCCTGTCTAGATAGTAGACAAATGTACCATTTCATGCAGTTCTATGTTTAAGCTGCTGTACTCAGAAAGAAATCACAGAAAGCTGGATGCCAGAATGCTGAGTTGGAGTAGTAATGCTGTTTTCCATGGTGAAGAGTCTGAAGCTTTTGTATGCTGTTTGCCAAGGTTGTAGACCCATAGTTGAAGCAGAAATTGGTATACTGAAGAATGCCAGAGAGGAGACTATGCAAGATTCCAGAGTCCATAATATCACTGACAAAGAAGTGTAGAACAGAAGGTGGTTTTAAACTCTAAAAGCACAATTAGGTCAGGAGAGAAGCGCACCCATATATAATGATACAGATGTGCAATGATTCATGCTCACCACGGCTGAAGAGGTGATGTCAACATGTATAGTTATTGAAACATCAGATTTAAAGAAATTATCCCAATATCATGACCTTGACTGTATACAAAGAGGAGTATGTTCAACTCTTCATAAGGCCCTAGGTTTAAATTTTGGTTTAGCGGCCAGTCATGGGGCCTCTTCATATTTACACATCTAACTTTCAAAGGTGCTACCTTTGCATCATCCAAATTTTAAAATATTGTAAGGCAAAGATAGGCACAATACCCTTGTGACTTATCTAAGACATTAATGAGGTTCTCAGAAGTATTTTAGGGGGGGGGGGCAGAAAAATATATTGTAGCCAGGTCCTCCTCCAGCCCACATTTGTTTAAGAAAATGGCAGCTTCAATCCAAAAGTGCTAATGCCCAAAGCTGCAGCGGCATAAAGAGTTAAGTTGTGAAGTCACCACTCCGCCACCCCCACCAGCAGTTGCAGTATAGTACCTGCCAGAGGATTTGATAATGGCGCCAGAGCATGCTGTGAGCCACAGCAAGCAATGAACTACACTGGAGCTTAGCCGCAAGGAAACTGTCATCCAATGCTCAAGAGCTGATTTTGGCTTCAGTGGGATCCAGACCCCTGGATGTATTTTAGGAAGGATACCCTAGACTCAGCAGCACCAGTGGTGGCGATGGGGCACGCTAGTGAATGGAGCTGTGGCCAGCATGAGTCAGAGGCACCACCAGGGTGCTATTAGGTGAGTTGAACGGATCTCTGGGAGAACAGCCATTATAGCCAACATCCAGGTTCCCTCCTCCACTGGGTGATAACACAGCAATGCCTACAAATATGTAAGAGATTGTTTCTTTTCTCCTATAGTGTCCCACATGACATCTAACAGTCGAAGCATGGTTCTCCTGCTCTGCTCATACCAAACCATGTGTACAAATGGGGGGCTTACATATAACCCTTTTATTTCACTTTTTAAATAGGAAAAAACATCTGGATATTATAAAATGAGAAATCCTCCTACCACAGAGTGTTATGTAGCTAGCAATAGGAGATGAGTTCATGAGTAAAGCAAAAAAGTCAGCTGCTTTAGTGATTATGTAACAAAATGTCCATTAATATTGAAAGGACTACTAAAACATTGAACTAAACATCCATTGGTTTACTTTGTGACTGTAAAAACACTTGCAAACTATAAACATTACAAATTATAATGTGTTTAGAATACATTTATAACATTAAATAATGCATCTCAAAGTAACACTTGTTTCAATTGAAGAGCAAGTTTTACTGATTTTGTTTCAAACAAATATTCTCTTTGCAGTTTACCTGGGTAGCTGCCAAGCACTGTCTATTCTGTCTCACAGGTAAACACATGCAGAAATATATGGCCACCAATATAAATAATACTAAGGTTTATATGTTTATTCAACACTTCATTCAGTATTCATTCAGCATTTGCTATATTTCTGCATCAGACTGTTTTCTTAACAATTCTTGTGAGCATATATATATATATATATATATATATATATATATATATATATATATATATGTGTGTGTATATATATATATATATATATATATATATATATATGTGTGTATATATATATATATATATATATATATATACACACATATATATATATATATATATATATATATTTATATATATATATATACATATATATATATATATATATATATATATATATACATATATGTATATATATATATATATATATATATATATATATATATGTCAATAAACCACCAGAAGCTTTTTAGACTTAACCAATCTGTTGGTTTCATTTCAGAGCTTGTTGCTTGGTGTAACATATGGTATATACATATATACAGTTGCTCACAGTAGCAGATAAGTAGTATGACAAGTTTATGCAGTTAATGTACTTAACACTATTATAGTACATTCATATATGCAGATGGTAATGATCTTATATTGTGGACAATGTCAGAAAACAGGTTGCTCATATATATTTTGTGCCTCCGGTCACTTTAAATATTAATATATAAGTAAGAGAACTAAAAAAAATGCAGCTACAATTCTACACGTCTTCACAACCGTCACTGAAAGAACCTGCTGAGAGCTGAACTTCCTGTCTGTGCATGCTAAGTAGAGCGATGCAGACAGCTGGAGGCTGCCCCACTTCCTGTCTACATTAAATCACAGGGGACATCACTACCAAGATGGGAGATGGAGCTTAGTGCTCCCTATTAACACATACATATATCCTGGAGACCAGTGCTGTTGTAGTAATTTCTTGAGTGCAATATTTCTACTACTAAAAGGTATAAATAGCCAAGTTTCAAATTGTAATTATTATAGTCAGTAAGCATAAATTGCTGTCACAAATATCATTTAAATTCCATTACATTCAGGACAAAACATTTACTATAAATTACAATAAATTGCAAGGTTGTGCTAAATAGATTGTGTAAATCATATTCAGCAGTTGACATTCACTTTCCATTCAGTTCTTTACCATTATATTTCAGGCTTTAAGGCACGTTTTGCTGGAGGTAAGATCAGTACAGTACGGCAGAGCCAGTTGGAACATCTGAACAAGGTTAAAGGTCTGTTGGACAGCAGAAAGCCTAATAATAATACAATTAAAATCAGCAATTTTTTGTGCCTGTTGGACCGATATCCATTATCAACCTGTGTCTTCCAGCTGTACTGCCAGTCCCTAGTCTAAGTTGGTAGCGACTTAGTTGTTTCGCCATTCACAAGTGTGAGACAACTGGACAGTGATCATGTCGCTTTGTGCTTAGACCAGTGGTTCCCAAACTTTTGCAGTTCGCGGCACCATTGGAGTCTCCATAACTTTTTCAAGGCACCCCTCCAAAATAATTACTGAGCAGTCCTGTTTTAGAAGTAGTTGTTTCAAAAAATTGTAATAAGTATTTAGGTCAGGACAGAAATACTTATTTAGTTATATGGAAAAATGCCCCCTCTGCATCCAGACACTCTGCCCCCTCTGCATCCAGACACTCTGCCCCCTTTGCCCCAGACACTCTGCCCCCTCTGCATCCAGACACTCTGCCCCCTCTGCATCCAGACACTCTGCACCCTTTGCCACCAGACATTCTGCCCGCTTTGCCCCCAGACACTCTGTCCCCTCTGCATCCAGACACTCTGACCCCTCTGCATCCAGTCCCTCTGCCCTCTCTCATGCTGCCCCCTCTGCCCCCTCTCACGCTGTCCCCCTCCACTGCCCCCTCTCACGCTGTCCCCCCTCCTCGGTCCCCTCTCATGCCATCCCCCCTCCTCTGTTCCCTCTGCCACGCTGGTCCCCCCTCCTCTTTCCCCTCCTCCATGCTGGTCCCCCCTCCTCTGTCCCCTCTGCCACGCTGGTCCCCCCTCCTCAGCCCTCTGCCACGCTGGTCCCCCCTCCTCTTTCCCCTCTGCCACGCTGGTCCCCCCTCCTCTGTCCCCTCTACCATGCTGGTCCTCCCTCCTCTGCCATGCTGGTCCCCCCTCCTCTGCCCTCTGTCATGCTGGTCCCCCCTCCTCTGCCAGGCTGATACCCCCTCCTCTGTCCCCTCTGCCATGCTGGTCCCCCCTCCTCTGCCCTCTGTCATGCTGGTCCCCCCTCCTCTGCCACGCTGGTTCCCCCTCCTCTGTCCCCTCTGCCACGCTGGCCCCCCCTCCTCTGTCCCCTCTGCCACTCTGGACCCCCTCCTCTGTCTCCTCTGCCATTCTGGTCCCCCCTCCTCTGCCCTCTGCCATGCTGGTCCCCCCTCCTCTGTCCCCTCTGCCACACTGGTCCCCCCTCCTCTGTCCCTTCTGTCACGCTGGTCCCCCCTCCTCTGCCACGCTGGTTCCCCCTACTCTGCCCTCTGTCATGCTGGTCCACCCTCCTCTGTCCCCTCTGCCATGCTGGTCCCCCCTCCTCTGCCACGCTGGTCCTCCTTCCTCTGTCCCCTCTGCCGCGCGCCAGCCATAGAAATAACAAACAACACTAAAACTTACCAATCTGCGCGGCGCCGGGACCCAGCATCCACCTCTCTCACACGCAGCTTGTCACTGATGACACGCTGCATGAGAGAGGTGGATGCTGGGTCCCGGCGCCGCGCGGATTGGTAAGTTTTAGTGTTGTTTGTTATTTCTATGGCTGGCCCACAGCACCCCTGTGACAGCGCCGCGGCGCTCCTGGGAGCCGCGGCGCACACTTTGGGAACCGCCGGCTTAGACTGATAGATCCTGGGACCAGCTTGATAATGATAAATAAAAGCTGACAAAAAATCAAAAGATATATGTACTCTGAGGATACAGCAAAGTTCAAAATTATATGTGTTTCATTGTTTTCCAGCTGGGAAGTCACTTTGTGATGCTGGAAATAAAACAGGAACAAAAGTTAAACAGCTTTTTTTACCCTTCAGTAGCTATTTAAATCAACGTTCTTGTTTGAGCCAGCAATAAAGGCTTTGGGAACTATTTACCCAATATTGCAAATCATTTCGGGAACTGAACCACAGGAAATTCATGCATCTTTAGAAGCAAAAAACTCATATTAAATAGATAAATGAGAAATGGTTATGTGGACCTTCTCATACAACGCACTTGTTATGTTTGATGCTGCTGGCAATAGTGTCACTTCTTTTTATAACTGGATACAGTCCAGAAATTTACATTTAATAAACCAATCTCTTCTTGTTTGCTGTTCGTCCTACACATTGTTCCCACTCCTCTACAGGCTGCTATCATATTGTGTTTATTTTCCATCTTGTTAGCTCACTAGTTCAGTCAAGGCCTTTATTAAATTTACCCCGCCATAAATGCATCTGGGAATTACGTAGCTGACTAGTTCTTTAGCCAGTTTTACCTTTGAGAATTTCTATCAATGCTTCTGCTACCTCTCTAATTCTTCTTATTGTGCAGGCTGGACTAATACTATTAGTTTTGTTCTCAATGCTATGTGCATTAGGAAATCCATTTGAACTCTGTCACCTACATATTTTACAATCTCTTGGTATGGATTAATGTCTGAGTACAAAGAAATTATGTTTCCTTGATCAATGTAACTGGTAACTGTCTACTCAGAACATTAAATGGCAAATTTTACACATAAAAAACATTAGTTTCACTGAAGCATAAAGAACTGAATGAGAATTACTTAACCCTTTCAGTACTTAACTGATTTGATATGTGTGACGCATTTCCGAACAGTCATAAACATTGTAACAATCTGAGTATTCTGACTGGTAACAGAAGTAGAATTGATATTGTGTATATGGATCTATTTATGATAGAGTGTTTTTTCTATTGCTGCAATAAGCATTATTATATATTATAATTTATCATTATACGTTTGCTGAAGTAGCTGATTAGTCAGCTCCCTGGTGATACTAGCTGACATCACTAAAATGAGTCTTACTGCTTCACCAGTGCATGTGCGCATGCATGACATGTCTTTGCTGGTTCACACGTGCACAGCAGATCTGGAAACCCGGAGATTGCCTTCCAGTTTCACGTTCAATAAAATAAACAGAAAGACACAAGAAAAATGAAGTAAAAACAGTAAAAAACAATTATTTAATATAATTAAAATAGCAATAAAAATGCTTTATTTGAATAATAAATCATTTTTTTTCCTGCACTAAGCAATTGTTTCTTACATGGCAATAGTGAAACGAAGTCAGCAGTGGAAATTGAACCATCATTGTCATTGTTGAATAGGCTTCCCCATGCTTTGATATTAGCCAATAGCTACCACTAACCCAGAGGCTTTGATACATAGGGGTTTTCCCCCCTATCATAAATAGAGTGGACAACCCAGTAGTAACTTATTTTCTTTTACAGATAGATCAGAGTTTATTGCACTACAAGGTGTACCAAAGTTAAGAATCATCATTTGACAGATGCACTGTGTTGGGCTTGATTGTCCAGGAGATTCCCGAATTCTGGGTAGGTCTCAAGGGCTCCCGGGAGATCAGACAATTATCCTGCATCCTGCCCACTTCCTAATGGAGTGGGCAAAATGGGGGCCTCTATGACGGGTTTCATCACAAATTCCTCACACATTTCCAAGACAACAAGAGAGCTATAGACACAGAGAGAGTTTAAGAGATAAAGAGAGTAACTCAATGGGAGAGCAAAAGACACAGATACTCAGCGAGAGACCAGGACAGATATGTTAAAGCAGCAATCCAATGAAAATAAAGGTGTTTTTTTATATATATATATTTTTTATATATATAAATTACTGTGGCGGGCTATAAGCAAATGCTTTTTAGTTACTATTTTCCCTGGTTTTCCCTGGATTTTTCCAGGTTGTAATTAATGATTTATAGTTCTGTAGATATTCCAAAGTGTCATGTGACCACCACAGTGACATCCACAGTCACATGGCACCTGATGTAGTGAACAGACAGGCTCTGGCACCTGATGTAGTGAACAGAAAGGCTCTGGCACCTGATGTAGTGAACAGACAGGCTCTGGCACCTGATGTAGTGAACAGACAGGCTCTGGCACCTGATGTAGTGAACAGACAGGCTCTGGCACCTGATGTAGTGAACAGACAGGCTCTGGAATTGCCCTCTGAGCTCCGTCTACACGGTGCGCTGTAAAATCATCTATCTCTAACTACCCCCACCCTCTGCCATGACATGCTGAAAGCTGTGAGTCTCTGGGTGTGTATGATTGGCAGCCATACCGATCTCTCCTTTAGATAGATTTTGAAAAAGAGATAATGATTTGTAGGAAAGAAAAGCAAAGAAATTTACTTAAAAGGGTACTAATGTTGTTATTTATAGAAAATAAGATGAATAAATATTTTAACAGAAAGAGTGCTAGCAGGACCATGAAAGGACCGAGCAATAAAAGGAATTATCTTCACAAGTGCCCTTGCTGATCTGCAAATATACCAACTAATGCTAGAAAAAAGGCAGCTAAATGTACACGGTATTGAGTAAAGCAGTCGCAGATAATGGGAGAATAGACGCCAGAACACATTTCACCATTCTTCACACACTTAAGCTTGATTATGATTGGAGTCACCTTTTTGGCTCATCAGCTAATCAATTGTATCAAAAAAATATTCAGCCTTGTAGCATTACAATTAAAACAGCAATCACAGTGGAAGTGACAAACTCTGAGAGCATGATATAGTAATATCACAGATTGAAACCAGCCAGAAAAATATATTTGTATAATATAAACTACATAGTTACAATTCTGGAAATGTATGATGAACTTTTACAGAAATATACTGTAATTGTATTGTTGCCATAAGCAATAGTCTTGTGACACTGCTTATTTTCAATAGAGATAGTAAAATCCATTCATTTCAGAAATATGCTGCTGGTGAATAAATGTGCAACTCTCACTATGATAAATAAAAAGTGTCCATTGACAATTCAGACCAAAGACAATGCATAGGTGGATGCTCTCTATGATGTTAGTAGTCCAGACTACTGTACCCTTGTGTGCACACTGCATTTTTTTTGCATATCTGTGTAAACAGTACTGCAGCATAGCTTGTCTCATTTACAGTTGCCCTTTATTCTACACCAGGCCTGTCCAACCTGCGGCCCTCCAGATGTTGTGAAACTACAAGTCCCAGCATGCCCTTCCAGCTATCAACAGGTTGTCTACTGGCAAAGCATGCTGGGGCTTATAGTTTCACAACACCTGGAGGGCCGCAGGTTGGACAGGCCTGTTCTACACCCTAATTACAAGACACTGTCACAAAGCAACTGTTTTCTGTCAGCAAAATTACCTATCTCAGTGTAGAATTACACATCCGACTTCTTATAGTCTCAGCCAATGTATTTTTTTACACATACTGACCATCACGAAACCCAATGATTTTCTTTATTTGTTATTAGCGAATTTAGTTATATAGGTGTACAAATATAAAATAAAATGAACATTGTGATCTCAACTGGTGGATTTGTTGCATGGTGAGATGGGCACAAAATTATTTTGTGTAACTGTAGTTAGCAGCATCTAAGTGTTGAAATACTCAGGCAATTCAATTTGATTTCAACAGGTGTATTTGTTAAAACAGTAAAAAAAAATTACAAAAATCCAAGAAATATTTAAGTAATTTTTAGGAAGAACAGATATAAGCATATGAGCAGGGCCTGATTAAGGGATCAGGTCTCCCTAGGCTAACGCTATTACTGCCCCCTCATCTTCCACGCCAGGGTAAAACATGGTAAGTAAAAACAAACTTGTCCTTAATTTTAAATCCGATTCCTGCGTCCCCCACCCCCCAACAATTTTTAGTACCAATGCTTTCGAAACATTGCTTTTAAAAATGTCACTGCAATATTTATCACTCATTTCATTGTCATTAAAATCAGAACTGTATAGCGGAAGAGAGGCATGAATGAGCGCTACTGAGGGTGAAGATTGGGGGAGGGGACTGCTATGCTTGCTTGTCTCTCCTGCTCACTTACCTTCAACCGCCTGCCCAATGATGACTCATTGTCTTCAGTCGTTACCATGGGAACACATCAAGGTTAAAACCTTACTACGTTTTTACTTTTTACTTTTACTTTGGTGAACAGCTAGTTTCTTAAATGTTGAGCTCCCCAAAAGCCTTGCACCCTAGACTGCAGGCTAGTCAGCCTATTGGATAAACAGGACCTGCATACAAGAAAAATATGTCTGTTTACAACAACCTCATGTCAGAGTTAATGATTGTAGTAATGAAATTCATAAAAACTGAATTGGCTGTAGGATTTCCCCTTGATTATGATCAGCTGGAATATTAGCATAACATTGTCCAGAATTATAGAAAACTACCATTGAAACACTTTACTGCACATGTTTTACAATATTGTCTAAATGTCTGCGCAGTGCTTCTAAATGGAATTGTAATCGAGAAGTGTCGTCAGTTATTCCCCAGCAATGTGAAAATCATACCAACAAGGGATAATCCATAAATTTGCCCCTCCATGCACAATATCAACAAGTGTGATATGCATATAATATATTGTACTATGATGTGTGATTTGAAACAAAGTAGATACCATGAGATAATAAATGACACACAGCTGTTTCAAAACAATTCTCTTAAGATACGTGGAATTAACACCTAGGAGGTAATTTACGACATGCAAAATAACTAAATTGGTTAGAATCAATGATTTGGATTTTAGAAACCACGATTCATAAAATTTAACGTAGTTCACTAAGTTGCACTTATACATCAACAGTCTTAACTAGGGATCACCATGTCTTGTTCAATATCTTTTTAAGAGGTAAACTTATGAATGAAGTGAATGAAGTTACAAACGACTCGTTAGTTCTGCCGCTAACAATAGCAACACCTGTACTGGAACATCTCATACTCCCCATTTAATTTTATTAAATACCGAACTCCACCCTAGGGCTGGCTGGGCTGGGAGGCAGGGGGACATCTCCCCCCCGGGCAGGTCCCATAGAGGGCTGTGTGGGCTAGGTCACTGGGCCACCTGCATTAATTTCCTTTAAAATGTTCCTTATAGGCTGCTTGCCCCCCAGGCAAAAATTTTCCAGCCCTCCCCTGCTCCATACCATAATCAACATGATGAGGAACTAATTACTCTACAGAAATCCAGAAGCAACATGATTTTATAATATAAATATGTACTCTATCTCCTCCTATAGTCACTCTGTGAAGCATCACTACACAATTTAATTAGAAAAACCCAACAGCAGACATTCCAGATAATAGATTCCTTCCCTATATATTTATATATTTGTTATTTTAGTAATAGGCTATTGAAACCATGTGGCTTGTCAATATAATTATTTTAAAGGTAATTAAAGCACGCATCTCTTTTTAAAAACATATATTCTGCATGTAAACTGATAAATATATCTAATGTAAGCAGCATGTAATAAACAACTGTAGATACAACAGGGATATAATACAAAACTTATTTCAGTTGCATTACGATCATATGTTATTAATTGAGAACAATAGCTGGTTAAATTGTTAATACTGCAAAATATTTATAACAATATTTTTAATTCAAGATAATGCAAACAAGAACATGACCAACATATAAAGCCAAGAACATCGCACAAAATAAATAACATTTTCAAACAACATAAATAGGTTTTTATGTCTTCTATAAAGTCAAGGCCAGAAATATTGGCACCCGACAGTTTTTTCTAATAATGCATTGTTTCTTCTAGAAAACTGTTAAAATAAAAAAAAAAAATGGTACCCACATATATATTTCTTTGGTCTGCAGTAGAATAAAACACAAAAAGCAGACAGAGATCCTTCAATGGGCAAGACAAAATTATTGGCACCTTTTAGAAGTAGTTAGAAATAATTAGATTTCAAGCAGGTGATTCCCCTTCACTTTGGAACTGAACTCCTCTATGGTGAGTAGCAGGTACCTGTAGTATAAAAATCACTCATTAAACAAGCTTGAATAGAGAAAAGGACTCCTCTGTTTTGTCTCGTTGTGTGTACTGCAATGAGCAGGGAGAAAAGAAAGAGAGCCAGACAATTGTCTGAGGAGGTCAGACAGAAGATGCAGCAGAGCAATGACAATCTCAAGACTACAAATCAATCTCCAGAGACCTTGATGTTCGCGTTTACGTCGTCAGTAATGTCATTACAAAGTATAAGGCTCATGACACTGTAACCAAACTCCCTAGATGTGGCTGCAAGAGAAAACTTGATAGAAGGTTGCAGCGCCGGATTGTTTGAATGGTGAAGAAAGCACCTCAATCAACTGCCAATTAGATTAACGATGACCTTCAGACATAATGTATGACAGTTTCACCTCACACCATCCATTGCCAACTCAACGAAAGTGGATTATATGATAGGTGGACCAAAAGAGCACAACTGCTGAGAGAGTCATAAGAAAGTCTTACTGGAGTTTATCAAAATGCACCTGAACAAGCCAAATTCCTTCAGGAGGAATATCCTTTGGACAGCTTAGACCTTTCAAGCTTTTTAGTAAAGCACCTCTTCCCTATGTTTATAGAAAGCAAAATGAAGCTTTAAAAGAAAAGAACACCTGCCATAGAGTCAAATATGGTGGTGGTTCAGTGTTTTGGGATAGTTGTGCTGGATCTGGCATCTGTCTTGAATGTGTAAGGGCATCATGAAATCTGAAGATTACCAGTCCGTTTTGGAGCACAATATTGAACTCAGTGTCAGAAAGCTTCCTCTCATTCGAAATTTATGGGTTTTTCCAGCTGGAAAATGACCCCAAACACACTTAAAAAAAGCACCAGGGATGGTTCAAGACAAGACAACGGACTGCTCTGAAGTGGCCAGCAACAAGTCCAGATCTAAGTCCCAGAGAGCACTTGAGGAGAGATCTAAAAATAGCATTTGAGAGACGACACCCTTCAAATCTGGGAGAGTTGGAGCAGTTTGCACAAGACAAGTGGACCAAGCTGCCAGTAGAGAGGTGCAGGAACCTCATCCATGACTATAGGAAGTGGTTGATTGCAATTGTATTTACCAAAGGCTGTGCTACCTAATAATAAGTCTAGGGTGTCAATAATTTTGTCATGTATTTTCATTTTCTGATTTAAAAGGATATATATTACTAAATTCAGAAATGTATACAAAGGTTCTGTAATATTAACAGAGAAAGAATTGTGGCGACCAAAAAAAACAGTGCAAGGTTGCTAATATTTTTGGCCACAACTGTACTATCTTGATTTCTGAAATGTATAAAATGGTTTTAATAGAGCTGAAGTAAGTTGGGAAACATAAAAAAATAAAAATATGGGGAAAGGAGATTCAAATCATATGGAGAAGGGATAGGATTTATCATGATTTGTCATTGTGGGCAGCACAGTGGCGTAGTGTTTAGCACTTCTGCCTCACAGCACTGGGGTCATTAGTTCAATTCCCGACCATGGCCTTATCTGTGTGTTTGTATGTTCTCCCCATGTTTGCGTGGGTTTCCTCCGGGTGCTCCGGTTTCCTACCACGCTCCAAAAACAAACTAGTAGGTTAATTGGCTGATATCAAAAAAATTGACCCTAGTCTGTGTGTCTGTCTGTGTGTGTGTGTGTGTGTGTGTTAGGGAATTTAGACTGTAAGCTCCAATGGGGCAGGGACTGATGTGAGTGAGTTCTCTGTACTGTGCTGCGGATTTAGTGGCACTATGATATTCACGGGAGCTAAGGAAGGGGTGAGAATTATTTAAAATAAAAACTTTTCTTAATGGGAGTACTAATATTGAAAATATCTTTGGAAATCCAAATCCAGAGAGTTATAA
Source organism: Mixophyes fleayi (assembly GCF_038048845.1). Taxonomy (NCBI): domain Eukaryota; kingdom Metazoa; phylum Chordata; class Amphibia; order Anura; family Limnodynastidae; genus Mixophyes; species Mixophyes fleayi. The sequence goes on along the minus strand of NC_134403.1, from coordinate 174,100,454 downwards.
TTAGGGAGTGTTTGAAGTTTCCAAGTTGTAGTTGAGCCATGGTCTCCATGGCTGGTTGTTTGTCTCCCTTACCATGTGTGTTGTAGATCATTTTTTCCATTTCAACTATAAAATCACATGTTACTTTTCAAAACGGCAAGATCTTTAAACTCCAAATATTTCCAAATGTCTGTAGCAATATAAGACAATGACCTATATGTTAGCAACACTGAGAACAACAGAATCACTATATCAATATTGGATAAGCCCTTTCATTAATTTATGGCAACATAAAAGATATTTATGGCTTTGAACCTGGCAGGCAAGAGCACAGGAATGTCAGTAGGAGGGAGTTCTTTTTACCCTCCAGTTCTCACATGAAAGCAGACTGCAATGTAAACTGAGCAGCTGAGCTACTTTTATAACAGCATGATGTGGGGCAGAGCTAAGATATAGTCTACTACCATCTTTTCCATTCAGGAAAAGGTATTTAATGTGCATTTGCTACACCACATGCTTTATTCACATCAAGTATTTCCCTTCACTGATTTTGCCAGGATGATAACCAATTGTCCTTTTTTTCATCCTTTCACCAGCAACCGCTGTTTGTTAACCTTTCAATTATCATTATCAATATCTAAGTCTCTATGGAGTAGATTCAATTAGCCACGTAGAAATCCGCAGAGAAATTACCGTAGTAACAGTAATAATGCGCGGGCCGCATTGTTCTACGGAACAACACGGCTATTTGAATCTACCCCTATATGTCAGACAGGGGCAAATGTATCCATATGAATCTACGATTCCCCCCACTATGTAGTTAATTTTGCTGAGTAGTTTGCCAATTCAACTTCAAATGCCCTTAGAGTTCTGCCTGCAATTTTGTATTTTAAACCTGCCTGTCATTTTAATTTAAAATCTTTTCAAATAAATATTTTGTTTAGACACACTTTGGGCTTTTACCAATAATAGAAGATTGCTCGGGTGAAGAATTAGAATAAGGTGGGAATAGAGCTAGTTTAGTATTTCTAAACCAGCAGTGAAATCGTCAACCCTAAATGTAGCGACTTAACAAATTTTGTTGGGTTTGAGTTTTATTTAGGGTTTGGAAAGGTCAAACTACAGAATAAACTGCACAACTTTGACATTCTGTAAATGTGTAAATGTAACATATGTTCAATTATATTGTCTGCTCAGCAGGGCCGGTGCTAGGGTCCATGGCACCCTAGGCACTTTGTCAAAATCGGCGTCCCAACTCCCCCCCCCCCGCGCACCGCAGGAACACTTTGAAAATCGCCTCCCTCCTCCCACCTCCCCACGTCTTTCCTTACCTTGCCTCAACACCGCCACCTCTCTGCTCCGTCTGCTCCCCTCCGCTCACTGACACTGTCGGGCCGTGATGATGATGTCACGGCCCGACAGTCAGTGAGTGGAGGGGAGGAGACAGAGCAGAGAGGCGGCAGTGGTGAGCAATAGCCTCTTCCCCCCTCTCCGTGGATGTATCTGAATGCTGTGCGGCGGCCGTGGAAGGTTAGCGGTCGCCGCACAGTTTTAAAGTAATTTTCATTCTGTGGAGCCCTCCAGGTGCCCTCCAGAGCCCGGCGCCCTAGGCAAGTGCCTAACCTTGCCTAATGGGAGCGCTGGGCCTGCTGCTCAGATATCTGTTTAATGCTCATTTATGTGTAGGTGACAGACACTCTTTAAGTGCTGTAAACATTGGTGTTGCTATATAAAGGAACTATGCATAATGTATATACAAGTAGTGTGGCTGAGATGGTATGGTTATTTAGGCATTATATGAGGCAATAGAAAAAACTATTTATTAGATTAAAAATTAATTTTATGAAATTTGGCTTGTAGTCTTTACACACAATCTTAATGCAATTTAAGATGTCATGTTCTGTGTATTGCATAAAACAGACAGATATCTTAAACCATGCTGTGGGTTTTTTTTGTATTCTTTAAATTGTGCTATGAATGGAGACTGACAAAAGCATAAAGGTGAATTTTACAGCAAAGAAAATAAATAGCATTTTTAAGGACAAAAAAAAATCAGTGACTGTGTTTTGAAAGAAAACGGTTACAAAATATACATGCTCTAAACCATCCAAAGTACATAAAAATAAAAGTTTTTTAAAAAGCAAAAAACAACAACCAGAAAGCTAATATCATCTCCTCCTGGTCCTGGATGTATTTAGTATTGATTGAGTGGGTATAGAAAAACCTGTAGTCAATCAGATCATTAGAATGTTCCCAACAGAACAGATTTAAGGACAAGCATGTGACCTTGTGGGAAGCAGACAGGGGATGGCTGGCAAATGTTAGCCCTGGGGGGCAAGTCTCAACTCTGCAGCCAATTAGTAATATTTTAATGGAAAAAAATGCAGATGGCCCAGTGACCTAGTCCAAGGTAGCCCACTATGGCACCTGCCTGGTGGCCAGATGCCCCCTAGCCCAGCCTGCCCCTGGAGGCAGTGATCTTTATTACTTGTGTTATTTTGGTAATGGCAGGGTGGTATGTTTTAGGGCACTGTGTCATGCTGTGAGGACACAAATGGAGGCACATGGGATGAGTAATGTTTGGAAATACACATATCAGCACCTAACTGCAGCTTAGGTGTTTCTGGTGTGCCTAGGATTAGTAAATTAAACTCAAAGAAAGTAGCTGAAAATGCCAAATCCAAGGTGACAAACCCCTACAACATCAAGCAAAAGCCGGAACATCTATCTGTACAGATTGCAGCTCATTGTCATTTCTTGTCATTTTAGTTATTTATGTGTGTAAGTCTGTGCATAAGATAAACCAGGTAGGTATTAGTGAAGATCTCTGCAGTACCCAACGATTTACTTATCACCCAGAGAAAAGAAATGTAAGGACCATTATTTGCATTGCTGGCTCTGGCTGCATTGATGCAAGTCTGAGTCTGCATCAGACCTCTAGCCAGCTATATCACTAGCAACAATCTGTGATAGTGTGGAGGCGTCTCAATCTGTAGTTTTGCTTCCTAACCACTATCTCTCTCTCTCTCCCTCCCTCTCTCTGCTCTTCTCTTTCTCTCCCTTGCCCGTCTTCTATCTCTCACCTTCCTCGATGTTCGGTCCATCCACCTGGTGTGTTTCTTCATTTCTTTTTAAATAGTAAATAGGTCAGAAACAACTTTACATAGCTGCCAACATTTGAATAAAGTTTAAGGACTTGCACTTTGTTAACAAGTAGGCTGGTCTATATCATGTGTATTGCATCTTTTGCACAGTAGCCCATGTCACATCCATTGCTTATGCTGTTTTACATAGAATATTCAATAGCTTCCCTGATGAAGTCACATCCTCAGAGGTAACCCCAGTTCAGTTAACATTTCTTCATCACCATTAACCAGGGGAGGGCTGGAAAATTTTAGCCCAGGGGGCAAAACTCAACTCAGCAGCCTATTAGAAACATATTAAAGGGAAAAAAATGCAGGTAACCCAGTGACCCAGCCCAAGGTAGCCCACTGTGGGACCGGCCCAGGGGCAGATGCCCCCGGCCCAGCCTGCCCCTGCCATAAACCCTCTTCCCTAGCAGTCTACAACACCCCAATATTTCCGCTTGCATATTTACCTTTCATACATGATGTACAGAGAAAAATTGTCAACCTCAGATGCCACTAAACGCAGGAATTCTCTACCATATGCTGAATCTGTTCTTCATAACTATAGTATAATTACATTTCAATAAACTATAAGTTAAATAGGAAAAAGAGTAAGTGCACATAATTGGAATTCAGTTCACTATCTTTTGCTACTATACAGATGGCCATTAATAGACAAACAGGGATCACAAACTTTAGTCAAATTGAAATACATTAATTTTACTTCATAACACTTTATAGTAAACTAATGATAAAATATGAGAAATCATACAGTGGAAAATGAAAAGGGACATCTTTTATTTCTTCAATGGAAATAATTGGAACTTACAATAGCAAAATATTCACAAAAATAAAAATGTCAGTGTTTTTATATGTGTAGAGATGGAATTTTGGATGAATCGAGTTTGGCAATGTCAAGCCGTTTACAGAGGTTCAAAGTTCACCAATACAAAGTTCCTCTTATACTTCGCCATTCCACTCTTTATATATAAATAATTACTATAATTTACAGACTTAATTGTCTATAAATATGGATGGGGTAATTAAGCCTCATCCTTTACAGATACAACAGACTATGGGATCTCAGAGTGTTATAAAGTCTATTTTTTTCTTGTAAGATCAGTATGTCCAAAGCTTTATAACAACGTTTTTTAAATCTGCATTCTCTTTGTCTCTATCTCTGGCTAATCACAGTTGCTGTGTGAGTTCATATGGGTGTGAGTTTGTGCCAGTTCCCCCAACTATGCATAAAATAATTACAGTCAGCAAGACACCCTCTCGTTTTCACTCTTTATCAAAGGCAAAAAGCCCTATTACCGTTGAAAATAGATGCTTTTGCCGGTGATAGGACTTTGTCCTATACATCAAGGCGGTAACACCAGCAATAAAATTCACTCAGCAATAGCAGAGTGAAGCCTATTTAATGAGCATCATGGTGGTACTTGGAACTTGGACTGCCGTAATACTTGTTCTGTTGTTGCCATTTCACAGGATGAGACTGGACGGCGAAGCTATAAGATATAACATGGGACCATATATACCGTATGGACCAGTATTTTCGACACAGATTTTATCAATAAATGCGCGATAACAACTTTTTTATCGCTGTGATAAAATAAATCATTGTTATCACCACTTGGCAATAAATGAGGCTCCTTTGTCTCTTCTTGTCTCTCTCTCCTTCTGTCACTCTTCTCTTTCTGGGCTCTCAGTTCCACATGCGCATATTTCCAGAGTCTGCAGCAGCAGTTATTTTGTTTCAGCCTTTTATAGTGTGTTCTACGTTTGACAGAAACGGATACGGAAATTTCTTATCCAAGTATGCAATGAGGTTAATATTCTGCGAAAAAGGTTTTACTGCCTTACTCATCTCAGGCTGTAAGAATCATATTTAAAATACTTTATTGAATTTACCAAGTGATCTGCGAGCTATCCAGAATGCCATTGCTTTGTGGCTATCACTTGAGCAAATAATTGCTATCAGAGCCTCGAGCTGATGAATGGTGCTTGAACTTGTGCTAATTCCTTTCTGCTTGCAGCCTATCTAGATTGCTTTTTGACTCTGGACACACCAATCTATATATCCTTTGTAATGTCTGTACATTAGATTTTAGATTAGTACTCTTGCTTTGCCCACTTATGTGTGCTCATATTTTCTATAGAGATTTGTTTCTTCACTGCGTACATTTCATATTCTCATTATACATGCCAGTATACCCAAGGGGTCACATCTACAATCTTAACAAACCACAACCAATTTAGGCAAGATCATGTCCCTTTTAAAGGTAGGTTACATCCCCATGAGTGCTGAAACCAGGTACTGCCACAGAAAAATTATAACTTAGAACATATGTACTCAATGTTTTTAAGGGCTTGTTAAGGAACAAAATAAAGCACATTTTAGTAGATTGGTGAGGCTTAATGTTGTAGGTAGTGCTGTGAGTTTTGGGTGCTCAGCCAGTAGCATGTGAAGGGTGGTGGAGCTTCCGTACTGTGATCAAGCCTTGTCTCATAACATATGTAGCTGCTCAACGTTCAACTGTGCAGAGCTCCACAGATCAATATAATTTATTTTTTTTCAAAAAAGATCACTTATTTAATTTTAATCACTATTATGATACTAAGGGGATATATTCAATTAGCCGCTGAGTGCCTCTGGGACAGTCGCAAAAGCACTCCGCGGTGATGTAACATTGTGGATTTCTCGGCACTTCTAGGGGTGCAAGGAGAAATCCACAATGTAGAAGTACTGAAAATCAAGCATAGCTGCGATGTTCAGAGGAACATAGCAGCTAATTGACTATGCCTCTCAGTGTCGGTATGTATTTGAAACAAAGAAATGTGCTTTTGATGCAACTAATACTTTGATACACACATACATTTTATATAATGTACATGATTGTATGTAATATAATGTATATTATGTAATATAATGTAAAAACACTTATTGTGTATACCTAATGCGTTATTCATATAAACTCAAAAAACAGACTCTGCCCCCTTGTGTAGCAGCCTCCGGTCTAAAAACATATATTTTATGATGCAACACAACACTTTATCTTATTTAGCTATTTATCATTAACACATTTTATATAAATAAAAACATCTCCACTTTTTCAAACCCGCAGTTTAGTAAATATACCCCTTGATGTTTCCTAGTCAAAAACGACCCCTTATATATTATACGGACTGACCCGTGGCATAAAAATAAGCCGCGGGCCCACAATCCTGATCCCCACATAGTATTAGAGCTGGAGTGGTGAGGAGAAGGAAAAGAAGCATCTGTTGTCAATTGGTCAACACTTTTATTAACTGATGATGTTGTTTTTTGTTTTGCACAGAACCCTAATTGGCTGTTGAAGCTCAGTAAAGCAAACGGGCCTCTAACAACCAATAATAGCACATGCTGTAGGAACTCCATTTACCAGCAGATGCTTCTCTTCTACTCCTCACTGCCTCTCAACCAGCCTCATCCAAGTAGCTAGAAATCAATTTAGAGTTACATGCCTTAGGTCAAAGCACATGGCCGGCAGACTCATGCATTTATTTGGGCATACATTTCCTGGCTTCTAATATCCTAATATTTCACAGTAAGGTGCAATTTTTTCACATAATAGTATAGTAGAATACATCAGTAATAGTGTAGTATAGTATAGTATAGTATAGTATATAATCTCAACAATGAATAGCATCTGCTCAGCACTACATCTCAATTATACTCTTTTGAAGAAAGAACTTCCAACAAAAATACAACTCTCACTAGATTCATTCCAAATAACTGAAGTCTTATGTATGATTTTGTGTCCCGGTGTATAACAGCTCCTTCAAAAGCATACAATTGTTCAAGCTTGTGATATTCCCTTAGTGGATATAAGTGGAATTATATGCCTTAAATAATGTAGACCTCATTCATCAAAGAATGGAAAATCAACATAATGTGCGTTTTTTTAAAAACGCACATACATCGGGGATACGCACGTCTGTATTCAAGAAGGAGCGGATCTGAATATACGTCTGTTGATGAATACAGGTCTAGCTTTTAACAGACAATACGCTGCACAATGCATCCAATACATTAGTGCAATATCAAGCCCCAAAAGAATACCCCCAAAAGAAAAACTTTTCAATTAATGTCATCTGTAAATAATATACCCATTATTGTCAAAACAAGAACAAATTAAAAAAGTGGTTTTCTTACAACATAAAATATATTTATAAGGCTGTTATTAATGTCTACTGTACATAAATTACATTTTTACACTTGCTCCTGATTGTAAACACATGTTCTAGCCTGCATACTTAGCACAGTGGCTAAGTGGTTAGCACTTCTGCCTCACAGCACTGGGGTCATGAGTTCAATTCCCGATCATGGCCTTATCTGTGAGGAGTTTGTATGTTCTCCCTGTGTTTACGTGGGTTTCCCTCGGGTGCTCCGGTTTCCTCCCACACTCCAAAAACATACTGGTAGGTTAATTGGCTGCTATTGAAATTGACCCTAGTCTCTCTTTCTCTCTCTCTCTGTATGTGTGTGTATATTAGGGAATTTAGACTGTAAGCTCCAATGGGGCAGGGACTGATGTGAATGAGTTCTCTGTACAGCGCTGCGGAATCAGTGGCGCTATATAAATAAATGGTGATGACGATGATGATACACAGCCGCTATCACTAGTAATCCGCACTTACACCTGGTGCAAGTGATACAACAGAAAATCACATACCTTAGAGATGACCAAAGCTTGAATCCAATGCTGCTGTGTGCGCTCGAGCTTGGCACGCCATTCCTGTACATTGACTATACGCATACGCCCATTTCCCTCTCCGTTCCTCCGCTGAAGTTGTAGGATGTAGTAAGGGTACTTTGCATTTGAATATAAATTGGGCGTTGCTTTGTTCACTGGTGTATGCTCTGGTTCTGGGCAGAGTGAATTTACGCAAAGTACAGCACGTACTGCCATTTACGTTCCTTGATTATTCTGACCCTGTATTATATTGATAATTGTGGTACAGTAAGTGAAGTACTGTAAGAGACAAGCATACATTTCTCCCTGACAATTCTTTTGAAACATGCTTCTCACGCTCTGTCAGCACAGGGTTGGCCACTTGATTAGTCACAGATTTGTTGAGGGATATCGAGGGAGATGCCGTGTGCCAAATGCTGGCATGAATAGACAAATCAGCATATATTTATGAAAGGCTAATATTCCACTGGACATCTTAATTAGATTTAGAGTGCACAAAGTAATACAAACTCAAGTTACTACATTAGCATTAGCATGGTGATATGGATGTACAGCATGCAATGTATTTCTCTACTCATCTAGAATGGTTCTAGCTGTAAACAATCTAGCCAGCAAATGTCATGAAAACACTGAGCATATTTAAACGATAATTCCACCCAAAGCTGAAAATATAGTTTTAGGACTAGTTGAAGGAGTTAACATAGAAAATGAATACATACTTAAATTGGATATGTCGGGAGAACTCCCACCTCTGCTGTGAGAGAGAAATCCACATGTGGGAAGGAGAGACGTGGGACTGGTCGTGTAACTATATATATATATGTGAAAAGGAGCACACCCACACGACACACTTTCATCAACACCACCTGAGTGCCAGAGTCAGTGGGTGTTACACAAAATTGTTATAAGTAGACAAAATCTAAAACTGACATCTCACAGATATAATTTATATTATAATATTATTAGGCTGAAAGCATTCTAAATATACAGCTTATATATATATATATATATATATATATATATATATATATATATATATATATATATATATATATATATATATTTCTATGGGCAGAACGGTGGTGGCTAAGTGGTTAGCACTTGTGCCTCACATCACTGGGGTCATGAGTTCAATTCCCGACCATCGCCTTATCTGTGTGGAGTTTGTATGTTTTCCCCATGTTTACGTAGGTTTCCTCCGGGTGCTCCGATTTCCTCCCACATTCCAAAAACATACTACATTGGCTACTATCAAATTGCCTCTAGTCTCTCTCTCTATATATGTGTGTGTGTGTTAGGAAATATATTTATATAATTTGTAGAGCCACAGTAAATAAAACAGTTAATAAAAAAAATTGGACCCTAAGTAGAAGAGTTGTCCCATTGATGATTTTTGCTCTACAATCACATTTAGAGTAAGTATAGAAATATGCATGTGTATATGTGTAAAGAGGAATCACTGTGTTTTCTTATAACTGGAATGAATAAAATAACTTGTGCTAGAAGCCCTTGTGTAATATTAAGCTTGAGTGTATCTACTTACTCACATGCCTTTGAATTAATCCCCAAAGTATGGGTTTATTCCTAACATAGTTATCTAAATCTTTGAAAACTTCTGTCTGAAAACACCACAGGCATCGGGAAAAAAGGTATTTCCAGTCACTGATACACATGTAAGAGAAGTGCACAGGTTAGAACATCCCGATCTGGGGGCGGTTTACAGCACATGTTTGGATTATTAACGTGCTATCTGGTTGTAATATGTGGTAGGAAACAGAACTTAAAACGATACATTGAGGATAACAAAGACATACAGCTCTAGTAACTTATAAAAATATAGCTACCACACAGCTGGATTTATTCTACTAGTAATAAATAGCAGACAAGCCATGCATATTGTTACATGGCTTATGTTTTACAGTAGTTCAAGGTCCAGAAAGGGTTAAGGTGGCTTTCCAAACTCTACATGATTTATTAGTTTGTTAGGTTTATACAACTACCATCAATGTTTCATACCTGCCAAGGTACAAAAATGCATAGGTAGGGGTGCTGCTTCAGAGTTTAGGAGGGCACCACCTAGGGCACTGTCACGGTTACAAACAGGAGTACAGCTAGGAGTCACGAATATGGTGAAAACACTCTGTTTATTTGCAGAAAAGTATAAATAGCAGGTAATCGAGAGCAGTAGTAAATACCAGGTGCAAGCTGATGCAGGAAATAATACGAATGTTCAGAAACCAGCAGGTAAACAGCTAATGCAGGGAAGCAGTAAGTATGAACAGGTTCCAAGCAGGCATGAACCAGAGGAGCAAGGCAGGAGGAAGAATCCACAGGTTGCAACAAGGATAAGACATCACAGGATGGGACAACAATAACCAGCCATGTGTGCTGGGAGTGACAGGTATATAAAGGGAAAACCACACCCAGGTGCATGGGATAATTGGTGAACATGAAGGTTAACCCCTAATGCACACAATAAGGCACAATAGCAGCACCTCTGGTAAATGGAGGTACTGCCAATACAACTACAATAATAAGGACAAAAAGGCAGGAGCTGCCATGCAAAGCAGCATGTAATGCATAAGCTGTAGGCAGATCGTGACAGTACCCCCTCCCTTAAGGGCGGATTCCAGACGCCCAATTACCAAAAATGTCTGAATTCATCGGAATCATAGTCCAGAATTGGGGGCCCGGCAGAAAAAAGTCTTCGTCCATGGGTGGACGGGCAAAGGAGACTATGCCAGCTGCCAGTTCAAGCTCCGTAGACCTTGCTCTCTTCTTTCACTTTTTCTTCTTGCGAGAATTCCCTGGAACAGCAGTTTGAAACAATTGGGTGGAGCACAAAGGAATCTCTAGGCCAGGTGAGATGGGTGGAACTGCTGACAATACGGAGGCCCCGTAAGATGGCATAGCGGGAGGTGTTGGTGAAAACTTGTTGATCACTGCCTCGACAAATAGTTGTAAGTCAGATAGAATGGGGTGATCAAACTCAACAAAAGGGTTTGCCCATTCCATAGTCTCTCCTCTAAAATGTGTTAACAAAAACAAAACTTGCCTCTTTGGGTCACTGGCAAGGCTAGGTACTGAGGGGAAATAAGGAGCACAAAACCTCAGTAGAGCACTAAATTGAGAAAGGTGCCCCTCAAAGGTAGATGACAGCTCACACTTGGCACCCTTGGCAACGGATGGTTCGGACTTGGCAGCAGGCTTGACAGGAGACCCGGACTGGGCGGCAGGCTTGGCAGCAGGCTTAGGACCGGACACAGTGGCAGCAGGCTCAGGACCGGACACAGTGGCAGCAGGCTCAGGACCGGACACAGTGGCAGCAGGCTCAGGACCGGACACAGTGGCAGCAGGCTCCAAGCTGGAGGCAGATGATGTGACCTCAGAGCTGGAGGCAGATGATGTGACCTCAGAGCTGGAGGCAGATGATGTGACCTCAGAGCTGGAGGCAGATGCTGGCACCTCAGCACAGGAGACAGAGGCTGGCACCTCGGCACAGGAGACAGAGGCTAGCACCTCGGCACAGGAGACAGAGGCTAGCACCTCGGCACAGGAGACAGAGGCTGGCACCTCGGCACAGGAGACAGAGGCTGACGCCTCAGGACAGGCGGCTGGAGCTGGCGCCTCAGGACAGGCGGCTGGAGCTGGCGCCTCAGGACAGGCGGCTGGAGCTGGCGCCTCAGGACAGGCGGCTGGAGCTGGCAGATTGGGTCTCTTCCCAGAGAACAGAAATGGTAGAGCATAAACAATTTTGGAATGCGGAGAGGAAATAACAGGAGATGGTTCAGTAAGCTGACGTGGTCTACGGACAGGACAGTCCTGCAAGAAATGTGCATTGCTGGCACAGTAGAGACACAACTTGTATGTTATCCTGCGCCGCCGTTCCTCTTTGGTCAGATGGGGGCGTGGACCACCTGTGTACTGGGAATTTGTTACCCCATAGTTCATAAAAAACAGCAAATTTGTAGAAGTACTTTTAAGAGGAGCTGTTTCCACAGGTTCATCAGCAGAGAAGGTGGATTGAGACAGCTCAGCAGCTTCTGTATTAAGAGAGGCAGAATCTGACAGTCTTCTGAGTGGGTCCACAAGTAAAGAGGAAAATCTAGCAAGCTGAGAACGTAGCAATATAATGTCCATCTGTAAAGTTTGTAGCAGTGGCAATTCCATGATTGGTGAAACAGACATGTTGCAAAAAACAAATGAAAACTTGATTGCAGAAAAAAGGTCCCAGAATAAAACAAAACTTTCACCTGACTCCAAAGCTGTTTTGTAGGCTGGTTATACTGTCACAGTTACAAACAGGAGTACAGCTAGGAGTCACGAATATGGTGAAAACACTCTGTTTATTTGCAGAAAAGTATAAATAGCAGGTAATCGAGAGCAGTAGTAAATACCAGGTGCAAGCTTATGCAGGAAATAATACGAATGTTCAGAAACCAGCAGGTAAACAGCTAATGCAGGGAAGCAGGAAGTATGAACAGGTTCCAAGCAGGCATGAACCAGAGGAGCAAGGCAGGAGGAAGAATCCACAGGTTGCAACAAGGATAAGACATCACAGGATGGGACAACAATAACCAGCCATGTGTGCTGGGAGTGACAGGTATATAAAGGGAAAACCACACCCAGGTGCATGGGATAATTGGTGAACATGAATGTTAACCCCTAATGCACACAATAAGGCACAATAGCAGCACCTCTGGTAAATGGAGGTACTGCCAATACAACTACAATAATAAGGACAAAAAGGCAGGAGCTGCCATGCAAAGCAGCATGTAATGCATAAGCTGTAGGCAGATCATGACAGGCACCCTCGGGGATTGCTCTGTCTGTGGCATTACATCTACACATCAAGAAGATCAGTATGTACATCCACCATAATGGTGAGCAAGGAACAGTAGAAGTAATTATCTTTTCATAACAGAGACCTTGCCTCTTGTCTTCTCTTCCTGGATATATTTTCATACAAATAGCCCCACAGCTAATATATTTGTAATGGGCTGTGATCCAAAGACTGTAGAAGAAACTAGTAGAAATGAACTTATTTGCGGATCCTTTCGGTAAATTTCTACTCTTTTTCAGATTTATCAGAGCAAAGAAAACCAAAATAAGTAACATCAATAATACAAACTATATAACATATTTCAATATTGCATGTTTCATATTTTAATTTATTCAGGTAAATTCTTTGTATTCTTTCTTGTTCTGAAACTTTACTAAAATTTGCTGCACCATAACATTGAACTACAAAAGGTGTACACAACACTATACTAGTTCAAAACTATACTATTCACACACCAGTAACCAGATCTCTATATTCCATTCCCTTTTCTGGTGCATTGTACAGTCCAAGTTCCAGTAAAGCTCAAACAGTATGTCTATACATTATGTTTTTTGGGCTTTTTCTTTTAACAATGAAAAATTATTAAAATCTTATTATACTCAGTGCTCAAAGTGGGCCGCTAACTATATGCATGCAATAGAAATAGGGAATTAACCTTATTTATTAAATGTAAATGCAATAAGCACATACAGTAGGCTGCTTCATGTCCAATGGCAGCTATTTGCAGATGCCCAACCTATAAAAAATAAATAGTGAATAGTACATATTAATTTTCCAAACAGGGCTCTGACATTTCCAGGATTTGGCCAAGCAGCAACTGAGACACCAGCAGCACGTACCCAATGCTCCAAGAACTAGCATGAGAGAGCAACATTTTCTGCCTACTTCCCCAATTCTGGTGAGACAATTACGATTTATGCTAGAGATTAGTGATTTCACTCATGGCTCCTGGTTCTGTGTGTGCTCCTTATGTTGCTGTTGCTACTTCTGACTACAGCAATGATGGGGACCAGCAGTTTTTGATGTGATGGAGCCAAGTGACTCCGGAAATAAGGAGAAATGTTATGAGCGTGGTGAGGACAGGTGTGTGGGTGGGACAAGCAGGGCCGCCATCAGGGGGGTACAGGGGGTACTGGCGTATGGGGCCCGGGCTCACTAGGGGGCCCGCTCTCCTCTAATCCCGGCGTCCCCACTGCTGCATTGATCCTGGCTGTCACTGACAGCCAGGCAGCTTTCCAACACAATCGCAGGGGAATGATCGTTCCACCCCTGCGATCATGTGATCTGCCCCCCTCTCCCTGTCAGCTGACTGTGTGTTCTGACCTCACACTGAAGTTCCTGCCGATACTATAGGAAGAAGCAGCCTGCAGGAATCAACATGTAGGTAAGTATTTTTATTTTAAAAGAGATGGAGGTACTTTAAGGGAAAAAGCACATAATGGAGGGATAAAGACAGCTAGGATTTACACAGAGACAGAACTGCATTAAGGGCTGAGCACACAAAAAGATTTATTGTTCATTTAACATATATGCAAACCCAGGACAGACTAAGACACCACTTCCATCCGTTAGTGAGGTTATTTCTGGGACCACTGAAAAATCATCCACACCACTGCCTGATACATGTGTCATTATTAATCAGAAGTGTAGTTATCCAGAGGGTTGGGTGTGAGAGTAGTTTATAAGTGATTCATACTGTATACTGAATTTAACACAGAGTAAGGTACATTACTGTGATCAGCCACCTATACCAGTTAGGAATTGCATGATAATATCTGAATTTAGTAGTAATTATCTTATTAGAGTTAATTGCCTGTTACTGTGATTTACATTGTATGCTCCTACTCCAATCTGCAACTGAGCTGTGTGTATTACATTGTTGTCTAAGTTTGCATCTATTTATCTGCTATTTTAACCAAGCCACTGCACTTCTGCTTATTAACAACCATGCTGTGGTAGTTTGCTCCTATTTACAGGGTGTGTGGGTGGACGTCTGTATATATACACGCAAATTGACCATAGCCCCCAACCCTACCTCTTTTGTCAATCAGGCCAGGGGGTGTGACCACTCCTGATATCCAAGCTTATATCCATAATCCAAGCAAAATAAATCTCTTTGCATTTTATATTCCACTTCATTTTACATCCATATAAACCCATTATCACTAATAGGAGATATATATATATATATATATATATATATATATATATATATATAGTGAGATCTATACCTGCTAACAAGGCTCCTTGTCATAGTGTGATAAAAGCTGACTCTGCTTTTCCCACTTATTAGGATTTAGCAATAACCTGGGCTAATGCTTAGGATGTCTTGAAGGGTTGATATAATTTGAGATGGAGGTTTAGTTTTTAATAAATACAATATTGAACAAAATTCAAAAATTGTACTTTAAGGGAAAAGGCACATAAGGGAGCAATAAAGAAAGCAAGGAAATGATGTTGGTGGATATAAATACATATCCGCTTGCCTAAAACTATGTTAAATTTTAGATTAAATAATATTCATCTCCACACTACTTGATGCACAATCACAAATAATTGAGATGTAGTTCAAGTGATTCAATTTCACAACTATATGGCAAATCCAATATAACAATAAGTTTATATCTGTGATTCAGTCCCACAGTCCAAAATAAATCCCACTTCCAATAGCGATTCAGAGCACACAAAGTTCAAATATGCTGCTCTTAGTATTTAATGTAAATTTGTATCAGTAATTGATAATAATGCAGTTCAGAGGGGGGGGGGGCTTCGGGAAGGGGGGCTGTCGGATGTTGTGCTGGAGGGGCCCTTGCCTGCTTCGTTTGTACTGATTTCTGAAGGCAGCCCTGGGGACAAGGTTATGTGGAGCTGGTGTGGGGGTTAGAGGATTAATGTTATGTGGGGGCTGGTGGTTCTAGACTCAATATCAGACTATCAAATTCCATTTACATTTTCCATACTGCCACCTCTAAATTCCCACTTAAACCACTGATTATGCTGAAAATATATTTTCAACATTAGTTATTCAATTTTAAAGAGATTTAAAGGTTTACCTTAAAATCAAGATTTAGTTTAAAATATGCAAACTGCAATGATCATACAAACGTCTCTACTAGCCAGAAACATATCATTAAAATAGCAGTGCCAAGCTCTTTGTCTTTCCCAGTCTCTTTTGATGTATGTTACACAGTGTAAGTTCCAGTACACTGGCACATTTAACCTGTCTCAGAAAATATAGTTTTAGTTTTGAAATAAATTATTATTTTAAAAAAATGTCACCACACTATACAGTTAGACTAATATTTTCACAGCTGATTATTGCCCTTTGCAACCTATGCTAAGTTTGCCATAGTGATTCTTCCAGTGTTGGAATCATAGAGAACATGTTGTGAGATTACATCCGGTGTAAAACCCCCCATGCTCCAACTACATTGCATTCAGCCTTCCAGTCTCATGCTTAAACTCCCACCGGTCGGCTACCTCTCTTTCTCATCCCTTCATCCCTTCTCCCCCTTCCTCGACTCCGTCTCCGTTTCTCCCGTCTCTCCGTCTCATCCATGTGTCTGTCTGTCTTCCCCTCCCTTTAGATTGTTCGCTCCTTTGAGCAGGGCTCTCCTACCTCCTGTTTCCATCACTTTTAACTGCGCTCTCCAGCTACTCAGCTCACCTCCTCTCGGTCCCTCTGCCCTCTGTCTCCTCTCGCTTCTCTCCGCTCCCCTCAGTGACTCTCAACCTGTCATCCGTGCCCACCCTCTTGGGCCATAGTTACCTGCCTGTACTCACTTTTCCCCTCCCTCCCTCTCTTTCATGCTGTGCCTGAGCCCCCAGAGTTATAGTGCTTACTGTTACTTGTACTGTGCTGTTTCACCTTGTGCTGTGCCATTGTTTGTCCCTGTACGGCGCTACGGATACTTTGTGGCACCCTATAAATAAAAATTAATAATAATAATAATAATTCAGCTCAATACTTAGTTTAGTCAATTTTAATGGCACTATAACCTTCATAATCTCCAGGTGTTTTATCAGAATACATTATACTTTCCAGCTTTTTTTTCTGTCTCTCCGGGAAATCCTGGAGGGGAGATGAAATGTGAGGACGGTGGGGGGGGGCTGGGCCTGGCAAATTGCTTCTTTTTATCCCCGCCGCTGCGATGCAATTGAGTGAAAGCGTCATTTTGCAGCCAGGAAGTGGGCACAATGCACTAGGAAGTGAGCAGGATGCGGGAGAATTACCTGCTCTCCCAGGAGTCTGGGAGACCTAATTAGAATTTGTGAATCTCCCGGAATGCACAAGTATGGAATACATATTCTGTTCACCGATATATATTTAATGACTTAGGTTTGTTTCTAAATGAGAAACAATCTTACACTATAACTGATTTTAAATGTCTTCAAGTACTGCATTGAAAGCTGGGATAAAGCAGTTGAGTCATTCTGTGCACCAGCGCATTATCTGGTAGCCATACGGGTAATGATAAACTGTTTGTAGTATTTTACTATTGTCATTTTAATATGGAAATGTGAGCAAGAGGTTACAAATAATCTCCTTGTAAACGTACAACCTTTTTATGACTTATTTCTAGACAATGCAAAGCATTAAGAAAGATTTATGCTTGGGGTTGAGCTAAAGGTCAGAAATTACATTACCCTCTGTTCAGCGAGCAGCCTTGGACTGTATAATGCACAGGTGACAGGTCTGGTTTTCATAGGAAATCTGCTTTAAAAGCCTTGCATTGATGGCAATGCTAGGAGAAGCAGCTGAAATCCAATCAAGCAACTCTACAGGACAAGATACACGATGAGACAGCCTGCCAGGCTCCTCTCTAATGTATAAGCTAAAAATGAAGCTTATGCAGAGACTATGTAAACATGCTTTGTTAGCAGAACATTGGCAACTTGTTCTGCAGACACTGTTATTCATTAGAGGTCCTGTGAAACTACTGCTTGTTTGTGAACACTCAGCCTCCATCCCAGACTCTAATTGCAGTCTCTTGCTGTTCAATTGTCCTGTTTTTGAACAGTAGTTACTAAAATAAATATTAATATTAAATATTGTTATGGAAATTACAATGAGGTATGCTAAACACCAATATATGTATATATTATAGTAGGTTTACTGTCATGTCACATTTAACAATAAAAAAAAAAATATGTAACATCACTTCTACCTTATAAAAAATATGTAACATCAACGTTATAAATTAGTGTTTACATGTCATTTGTTGATATAGAGATATCAGCTTTCAAATGAAAATATAATTACAGTGTTGCCTCATTGGACCTCCTAGCTCAAACTAATCTTGCTGATTTTTTTTTTACAAATTGCCAAGTCTGCACTTGCAGAATTATGTTTTAGATTAACTTGCTCACACTCTGCTCTCTGTTAACGATTTGAGGCCTGAGAATGTATATATACATATATATATATATATATATATATATATATATATATGCAGTTTTGTTGTTATTGTTGTTGTAGCCAATGATTTTTAAATCAAGTCTTGCACACACATTACACATACAAAATTAAGCTTTTATTATTATGAAGTAGAAATCACTCTAATAAAATATATACATTATATTTCCTAAAATGGTCTTAAATATAGTAAATAGCCAACATACTGCATATTCATAACTGAGTGAATTATTGTAATTAGAATCTCTAAGTACTATTAGCGGCAGAGCTGGTACATTAGTTCTATATAATTTGATATTCAGCTATGAAGCAGGAGGTATGGGTTGGATCAATTAAGTAAAGTATGATATTGGATTCAAGAAGACAAAAATGGTAAAACAAGCAAAAGAATATTTTAGGTGAGGCATCTTTGCTTTATTTTGACACATCCAGTGGCATAACCACCACTAACATAATAGGATCCCTGGTTCTATGTAACGTGGGTGTCCTGCTTGCTATAGAGAAAATCATTGACACCAATGAACTTATGAGATGTCAGTAACAGCCTGAGATTCCAGTGTTGGGACCAGAGACAATGCTACTTGCTCCTAGCCCTGTGCAGAAATGCCAAAATACTCCTGCATGTAGATGTGACATTACTAGTATTGCTCTTTTGAGCGTGAAATATAGAAGACTTAAATCAGGCCACCTCTGCCAGGTATACCTAACAAATCCATGTCAACTGAATCCAACCATAGCTGTAAGAACTATTCATCATCATCATTATCATCATCATCATCATTAACATCATCATCATTTGTAAGGAGCCACAAAACTCTGCAGCATCGGACAGCCTGAAATATAACTCATACAAAACACAAAGTGCACATAAAAACAGAACAAGTACATATAAGGGCTGACAAAGGGGATGCAGACATTAAGACAGGAGAAGAGGCGTAGGTCAAAGGCAGATCAAAGGGGACAACAGGGAGTGTGTCTTGTGAAGAGGTCAAAGATAGATGAAGGGGAGGAGATGGTGACGGTTTTTAAGGTGAGGATCACCAAGGACAAAAGGGACCTCCTTGGCTGTATCCTAAAATAATCTCACTGCAGGGGATGGCCTACCTTCTCAAGGTAGTAATATAATGAAAGAGGCAGTAGATCCCAAATGGCCAATGCCCTCTCTGGAAATTCTCAGCCACATCTTTTATATTAATTCAGGCTTAAATCTGTCTTCTTTCTTCTTCAGTTTCTGCTTCTTACTCTTTCAGTTTCAGTTTCTGAGTTCTTTCTAACTCTCCTTGGATGGCCCTCGTGCACTAAACAAGGGCCCTTGCCAAGGGCCACAGCCCGCCACCCACGTTGTGACTTAACGCCGCTGCTCTAGACTCTGTGTATTGCCTCTGTGCTCCCAGTGTTGGAGTCTCCAAAGTCTCCCTTGATTAAAAAACTTGATAAAATAAATGGTTAAATTAAGAAAAGTAAAAAAAAGGATGTGGGTTCAGAATTTGAGTGAGTAGTTAAAAATCGAAATACACACATACAACACAGCTTCATAGTTTTTTTTACCTAAATAGTATGAAAATCTACTATTTCATATTAATTATATCAAATGCTGCATATAACTGAGCTGAACAATCAAAAAATATGTTCATTACAATCTTTCATTTTGCCTGGTTTGACTAAAGTGTGCCAGATATGACAGCCCTCTATGTGGACACGCAGGGCTTCAAAAGTTAACACTTTTTTATGAGGGATTTGATTATTTAAATTTAGTTGGCTGTTGTGAAGAATATGTATTTAGGGAGTAGTTGTCAATTTTATGGCACAGCATTTTTCTACCTGCTCTGAGGTAATGTAAGCCAATCCTTGCTTTATACTCATACATTTAATTGAAGTTCGGAAATGAGCCTTACTGTGCTAAACGTAGAATAGGCTTCAGTTGTCTGTAATAAACTGCATAGGTAATCAAAGCCAAGGTCAAGGAGAGAAGCTCATATCAAGCAGCACAATACTATAGATTTAAAAGAGCTCTTCACCCAAATGCAATTACTTCTACTCACAAGTATTTACTCTTGAACAGCAGAAATATGGGGTGCTTCCTGTTGGACCCTCACCGTTGTACTGTATTTCTCCTAATGGATGGCAGAGGACTGGAGAATGCTATGATTAGAGTGAATTAAGTTCAAGAAACATGGTATTAATACTTTCTTCTACATGCAGTGTTTCTATGATATTAATGTCATGCACAGGTAAAAAAATATTTAATACTGCAGATTTAGGGCTTGGCATGCTGGCAACAAAATCACCAGTAACTTTATCCTTCATTTTAGCATATACAATTCTAGAGATGTGAGATGACTCCATGGAGTCACTCCATGGAGCATCATGGTTAATATAGGCATAAGAAAATCACATTACTAAAGTTTATGTGACTGAATGTTTGTATTATGTAGTAAAGAAGAGAAATAGTCATTATGGGCACATCATTTCTCATGTAAATTATTTAAATGACCGATAAATTCCAACTCCTTTTCAAAAATGAAGTATGATACATTGTTCGGTGCTAACTTGACATTTCACTACAGCTCTCTTAAAAAGTAAAATTTAACTTTATACACCTCCCAACCTTGTAGGTATTCAACTCTGGACAAGCAAGGAAGGTGTGGCTACATCACAATTGGGCATGGCCACGTCTCACTGGGCATGTGGCTACACCCCGGGGGCATACCTAGTGCTTCTGAAGCGCTAGGATGTCCCATAACCCCCCTTTAAAAGAAGCTTTTATTGCTATGCAAAGCAGCAGTGTCAACTTTCCAATCCGAGACTAAGTTGCCCGCTGTCAGGATGACAAGACAGCCCTGAAATTGGGACATTGGGAGGTATGCATTACCACTCTATTGAAGAGAGCTGTAGTTAATCCCGTATTCACTATTAGCACTGTGTCCTAATGACATATGAGACTGCAGTTAATTGAGCTTGAATAGGTCCTGTATACTTATACTAATCCAGACAGTGCACAAAGTCAACCTGCTACTGTCTGTTCTGGTAGAGAAGCACATTTCTGCTAACATGGCAACCTGTTGCAGAAGAGTGAGAGTATGGTGGGCATATTTGGTTAAGTATTGTATATTATTTAGCTACATAATACAGAGCCTTTGATATATTTCTACTCGCAAGTATTTACTCTTGAACAACAGAAATATGGGGTGCCTTCGGTGGGACCCCCACCGTTGTACAGCATCTGATTATATGGCCGCTGAAACTCTGTAAATAGGCGCTACTTGCACTAAACCTCCTCCATCTGCAATAACCATTTGAATTTCTCTTTGCTCATTGTGATATCCGAACTCTTAAGCAGCTGGATGAATCATTGCATGTAGGGGAATTGTAAGAAAATACAGTGCTATGGAGGTAAGGGTGAGGATCCCAAGGAAGAGACCACATCTTTCTGACAATTGTGTTTCGGGTGGTTAACCCACAGAAGGATACTGTGTTTGGGTGGAATTTTCCTATAACAGTTGGAGTTATTATAAAACTGTAAATACACCAGACTCAGGAGCTTATTTATTATCAAGTGGTTATAGGCCTGGTTTTCTATCACTGAAAATCTCCAATTACTAAGAAACCATCGCTGGGGAAGCTGAGCGATCCTCACTCCCTGGTCATACTGGCTAGCAGCATTAAAAAAATAATACAAAATAAATATATTGCCCCAAATATGAACATATAAAATTGCTTTATTTAAATAAATCAATAAATTATACAGCATTTCTTCTTTTTCTCTTAATATCCCCCCAGCTATCGCCATCCTGATATACTTGAATTGCTGCAGTCCATGGTAAATAGACTTCCCCTATAGGAAGGTTTTCTCTGAGAAACACCAGGTGAAACTTTTTCCTGGCAGGGCCTAGCATACCGGTGGTAAACCCCTTTATTGGGAGAAGCCCTATCTCTGGTGAAAACACTCATTGTCCCTGGAGAAATTGGTTATCTCCCAATGATAAATAGACCCTAGGTAAACTATTGTAGCACACAATTCCTACCAGCTGCTATATTTGTGACCATATCATTATGCGTAAGATTACAGCTGTGATCTATTTTTTCAGTTTCCAATGTGACTTTATATCTCAAGCCTATATGCTTCTATATAAATCTTAATCTGCCTGCACATATACAGTACAGTGCATCTGCTGGGATTATTTATTGGAACTGTGCACTCTGATTAAATGCTTCTAGTCTACCTACCAATAACAAAAACATAGTGTATGTATTTACAAACCGAACTATACAGGAGAGTAAAAAATAAAATACACACATATATACATACCAAACAGCACTCTACGTTTGCTGAGATTGAAACCTAGGAATAAAGACCCTGTTTTCAAGCCTAAACAGATGGAGTTGTTCATTAGGTATGTATCTTAATGTTCCCACATTGTAGAATTCACAGAGCACCCCACCTTTTACCTTTGGAGCAGTGAGCACTGATGTTTTGATTTTTATATGTCTTGCAAGCACACATACGCAGATGAGGGCAAACATTCCATTTTTCTCAACTCTTGAAAATAGATTAAAATTATTTCCATCTGCTTGACTAATCAAAGCTATCTGTGCATTCCATTCTAGTCAAGTAATGAATTGTTAGACAAGGAATGCCAATAATGCCATCAAAACACAGACTTCATTTTACCCAATAGGAACCAAATGGGTTCAAGTTAAAGGTTAATGTGAACACTATAGTTTTAAAATGCATCAGAAAGATTGGATTATATATAAATTGTGGTTTAAAGAAAAGTTGTACCCCACTTGCAAAGTGATATGGTGTATCCTATGTAATCAGGCACTTTCACAATTGCAATTATACAATAAGTGATCCAGAACTTGAGCTTTATGAATTTTATGTGATCAGTCTTCAGTACGCACTGCAGTTACAAACCAAAGCTCCTCTGGGTTCACTGTTGAAACCACAGCCTTATTGGATGGCTTGGTAGGCAAGTCAAATGAATTTTGACTGACGTAAAAGCAGTATTATTTACATATAATTGTCATGTTTCTACCACAATAGCATGCCATCTTCTGCGCACATGAGAATATGTAGTGTGCTGTCTTTAAACCACAATTTATACTAAGTATAATCTTTCTGATGCATTTTTAAATTAAGGTGCTCACATTAACCTTTAACTTGAAACCGTTTGTTTTCTATTATGCACATTATGTTACCTATAAGCATTTTCAGGTCAGGAACAGTAAATAAATGTATAGATAGGGCCAGACTACTTTAGTCACATAGGCAGATTGGGGACTTTTCACAGATTGACAGCAACCTCTAACCACTGTGCACTTATGTATATTTGTGAGCAAGCAGAGACAATGCAACACTATTTGGAACTTTTTTTTACTTTTGACAAGTCAGAAGCCGGTTCATACAATGCCTCTGTACATGAGGCGATCCATAGCATACGCAGGGCATAAGTGGCACTGTGCATGCACAAATCAGGCGACTGTACTCTTTGCACATTATAAAGCAACGGCCATTAAAGGAGAATACAACCGGGCTTCTCATGGACAAACCACACAACCAGGGCCATCTTAACAACATTATGGGCCCACAGGCAAAGCAGTGCACAGGCGCCCCTAGATATAGATATATAGATGTATACAGATACAGATATAGATATAGATATATACAGATAGAGATAGATATATGTACTTGCTCAGTGACCCTTGTAGGGTTTTTTTTGCAGGTTTTTTTCTTTTGCTAGATTATTTATTCTCATTAAGAGCCTAGCCTATGGGGCCCCCTTGCCCGTGGGGCCCCCAGGCAGCTGCCCATCGTGCCCAATGGAAAAGATGGCCCTGCACACAACCGAAGACCTAGACTCCACTAATGCAACATCATTGACTGGTGAAATTGGTATATTGGAGTGTCATGCCTGGTGGAAGAGTAACTTTGTACAAAAAAGTACTGTCAACCATAGCAACTAATCATACATTTGCTTTCATTAACTAAACAGACCTGGAAATATGTTACAATCCTATTTATTGCTGTTCTTAAATTTACATTTAACTGTGCACTAAATGTCATAAATAGGCAGTGGTTATTAAAGGAAAATTATATCGCAATGAATGTGAAGAATATCATATTTTCATAATTTTGTGTTATGAGATGGCAAAATAAGATTATAAGGTTACAAATTGGGATGCCTATACTGCATACTTGCCAACATACTTGCTCAGAAATGGACCTTACACCAATGAATGGAATTGCATGCAATTCATGTCTGAATGCAATTGACACTTACTACTGCCTATGACTTGATGGGTGTAACAGGGGAGGGAAGGGACGGATAGACGTAAGCAATGTACAGTAAGAGCGTGCTGAGGGTGTACCAACGCTGCAGCTGAATCAATCTCTGGTCATCTTTTACGTGTGTTTTTTTGCCATATTATTTGGACCAAATACTGAGCAAGTGTAAGTGCTAACTGATAGTGATGTATTCAAAAACACACTTATGTATGCTATGAGATAGCACATATAAAATGTATATGCAAGTGAGAAGAACCCAGAGAGTGAACCTAGTATAGAGAATGGAAGATCACGGGGGCTACAGTGGAGCGTGGAAGCCCTTAGAATCTGGATGACAGAGAAGTGAGATAATTTGCAACTGTGGTTGCCGTAGAAGCCCTGTGGAGCTGGAAATCCCCTAGAATCAGGATGACCGAGAGGTGAGAAATTCTGCAACTCTGGTTGCTGTAGAAGTCCTGTGGAGCTGGGAAGCCCCTAGAATCAGGATGACCGAGAGGGCAGGTGCTCTGCAACAAAGGTTGCCGTAGAAGTTCTGTGGAGCCGGGAAGCCCTTAGAATCAGGATGAAGAATAATACAGCACAGGGATACTGCAGGCTTGCAGAGGGAAACAGGAGCCAAATCCTGGGAACAACTGGTCAGTAGGAGAAACCTGAAGATCTGGCCCCATTTACATGCAGGAGGTATCTTTTATAGAGAAGCAGGCCAGCTGATTGGTCAGTCCATCTGGATAGTGAAGATGCGCATGCACAGAACCTGGCAAGATGGCAACCACACGGTGGAGCTGCGGCATCCGTCTGGAAAGATGCCGCCAGCGATGAACAGGCAAGTTCATTCAAGTTCATTGCTGGCGGGGGTGCCCGTTTGTGATCAGAATCGTGGCAGTACTTAATAGTGAATATGGGAAGAACTACAGCTCTAGTGGTAATGCATAACTCCCCAATGTCCCATTTTCAGGGTTCTGTCTTGTCATCCTGACAGCGGGCAACTTTGACTCAGATTGGAAAATTGGCAGGTATGTCCAGTTTACTGCTGCGCTGCATAGCAATAAAAGCTTATTTTAAAGGGGGATTAAGGGACAGCATATCGCTTCAGAAGCACTAGGTATGCCATGGGGTGTGGTTACATGCCCATTGTGATGTGGCCACAAGCCATTGTGATATAGCCACACACTCCTTTTCTGCTTGTCCAGATTTTAATGCCTGCAAGGTTGGGAGGTGTATAATGTAATTTTTTTCTTTGTAAGAGAGATGCAGTGAAATGTCAAGTTAGCACTGAACAATGTATCTTCATGGTGCATATTTCAAAAGGTGTTGGAGTTTAGCGGTCCTTTAAATCATATTCATGAGGGATGATGTGCCCAATAATGACATTTAATAACATGCTTCCATGT
Organism: Mixophyes fleayi; assembly: GCF_038048845.1. NCBI lineage: Eukaryota > Metazoa > Chordata > Amphibia > Anura > Limnodynastidae > Mixophyes > Mixophyes fleayi. Next base: position 174,074,669 of record NC_134403.1, on the reverse strand, counting down.
GCACTCTCAAACTATTTCTCTGCTTTACTACATAATAAATACATTCAATCACAGAAACTTTAGTAATGTGATTTTATTATGCCTATATAAACCATGATGGTCCATGGAGGATGCAGTCATCTCACATCTCTAGAATTACATACTCTAAAATGAAGGATAAAGTTACTGGTGATTTAGCTGCCAGCATCTCAAGCCCTAAAACTGCAGTATTACATAATTTTTACCTGTGCATGACATTAATACCATACAAACACTGCATGTAGAAGAATATCACGCTTCTTGAACTTAAAGCACTCTAATCAGCAGCATGCCCCGCTCAAGTATATCAAGATTGGTCTCATACATGAGTACCAGCAGTGAATTCTTACATGGGCATACCAGCAGTATGATGATGCCAATAGAACCCATATATTATACCACGTCAGGTCAATCCTTGCATTGCTAGCTGCCATGTGTGTGGAGACTACACTGCTGGCTCTAATGGGGATCAAATCTGCAATATACCCAATAAACCAAAGCAGTATTTCTGTCTGTGTCTCTTATCTGCTGTTACCTAGGGTCTTGCTCAAATTACACCACCTTATGTTGCGTATGTTGCATTCTTCTAAGTACCTATAAATTGCTGGTACAGTAAATGAGAATGTCCATCATGATTTTTTTAGTGCCAATAAAATGACCACATTGGGAGTTGTAAAAAGAATCAATTGATTCAAGAATGAGAAGAGTGTGAGTTGCAGATGGACTCCTTACCATTTATAGGCAACATCTCCACTTTTCAAACTCGCCAGAAGCTTGCAGCTTGATACATTTACCCCCACAGAGTTTACTATAGTATAGCCTAATTAAATAAACTCCAGTTTGGTGTGGTTGGTGGCTAAGTGGTTAGCACTTCTGCCTCACAGTGCTGGGGTCATGAGTTCAATTCCTGACCATGGCCTTATCTGTGTGGAGTTTGTATGTTCTCCTCATGTTTGAGTGGATTTCCTCCGGGTGCTCCGTTTTCCCCCCACACTCCAAAAACATACTAGTAGGTTAATTGGCTGCTATTAAAATTGACCCTAGTCTCTCTCTCTCTGTCTGTCTGTGTGTATGTTAGGGAATTTAGACTGTAGACAATGGGGCAGGGACTGATGTGAATGAGTTCTCTGTATAGCGCTGCGGAATCAGTGACGCTATATAAATAAGTGATGATGATGATGATTTCATTTTTATTTTTAATGGAAGATAGGGAAGAGTGTCAGGGCACCGGGTCTCAGAGGAAGGAGCAGGGTACCAGTGGAGAGGGGAGAGAATGTCAAGGGGCTGGTTCCTATTTATAAAAAAAATATTTTGTTTTACATTTTATATACTGCATTTTCAAAGCCCCCTGTCCTACACTTACTTGATACGCTTCTCTGTTATAGCTGTAGTGTATCTGCTTAGTTTTTCATCAACGCTAAATTCAGTGGTATCACAGTCTATGGGAGACCCCAGCCTGTACAGGAAAGTCCTGGGGATTACCCTGGAATTTCTCCTAGTGTCCTAATTCCACTGTGATTAGCAGTGATGACGTACCAGAAAACATTGAAACACTGAATTCAGTGTGGATTGGTGGAACCCTGACCGGCAAATGGGCTTTCAGTTTTAACTGATAAAAGAACGAAAGCCCTCAGTGGGGTTTTTTGGTTAAAACCGAATAGCAGATTCCCTAAGTATAATTATATCTTAATAATATGGTGCAGAATAGCATGCCACTGACATTATTTACTCAATTGTAAAAGAAAGTTAGGCAATAGAAAACCATAGTTTTTACACATAAATTGCAGCATTCTGGAATCTTCCACCTACCTACACTGACAAACAGTTCACAAACCTGCCATGGATGAGATGAGCTAACAACAGTGATTATAGTTTAGTACCTGCTTGTTACGACAGCATGTAAATAGTAGTTTGGATTTGCAACACAGTCTGGAAGAATTGGCATGATACCTTTTACGGTAAAAACATTAGGGATCTCTATGATAAAATGATAGGGTTTAACACCACACATATCACATATTTACTGTTCTGTGTCATTTCTTTCACCAAGTGTATCTCAAGAAAATCCTTGCGTATTCGAATTGCTTTTCATGCAGTAATTTTAAATATAGAGATGTATATACAGAGATATACATATGTCCCATTGAAATATTTAATTTACAGCATGCGTGTGTAATTTATTTAGAGTTTCTGGGTCTGGAAAAAGATGGAACAATACCTGCCAACAGTCTTGATTTTTATAGACAGTGGACCTGATTCATTACGGAAAGTTAAGCAAAAGTAAGCAAGTAAGGTAAAACCATGTTGCATTGGAGGGGGGAGGTAAATTTAATATGTGAGAACAGATTTATATTTGGGGTAGGGCATGTCCTAGATCAACTTTAAATTTCAGTGTACAAATAAGCTATCAAGTATTTGTGTGCTACATGAAAAAACAGCTAGTATTTTCCTTATGTGCAAAATAATAAACTCGTTTGCACCCCTTGCATTGCTACATGGTTTTGTCCAGAATCTTGAGTAAGAAAACTTACTCAATTTTTTGCTTAAGTTTCCTTAATGAATCAGGCACGGCCTATTAAGCTATGTATCATCACATAAAATGAGTGTGTCTTGGGCAGGTGTTTCTAGCCTAAACTGAAATGAATTAGAGAGAGAGAGGAACAAGTGTTTTCTCCTTTCCATTTAATCCGCTCCACAATTTAGTCCTAGCTGATCCATGCATACTTGCCTACTTTGAACAACGCCTAGTCGCCATGCATGGTCGAAGGGGAGGTGTCCTACTCCGCCCAGGGGTGCGTCAAACACCATCAGGTGAAACATATAGTACTGTGCGAGCATGGTGCTAGTGGGGGGTTGTGTGGGGGTGGCACCCCACCTGTGCTGAAGGAAAGAATCATTTTTATATTAGTGTAAAAGTTAAGGCAACACAAGTGATAACCAATCAGTGCAGCATTGAAATTACTGCTGCACTGCTTGATAAATAATAAGGTCTCCCATGCAGATAACTGGGTGAATTAATAGAGCACAGCAAAAACAAAACTCTATCGCATTGATAAAACGGGCTTTATAAATAGGCCCTACTTTCTTTAACTATCAAAAATATTTCTATCAAACTTGAACAAATACATTTTGCACATCTAATCATTAATAAAAAAATATATAAAATAAAATGTATAAAATAAGAATGAAAAATTGTTACTAGGCTGCTGGAAACAAAACAAATCTATTCCATGTACTGTAATTTGTATACAATGTAACATACACATTAAACAGCTGCTGGGCCTGTCTTGTTATGTCAGTCTGGATTAAAAGCTCTACTGCTTCACATGACTATATATTTATATATATATATATATATATATATATATATATATATATATATATATATTTATATATATCCAAAAAGAATATGAAGTAGGCACCTTAAATATATTCAAGATAATTCACAATCTATGCGTACCAGAAAAAAGGAATATAGCAGACACTTGCGTACCAGAAAGAAAAGATATATAAGCTTATATGTTGTCTTCATGTATCCTTATCCAGATGTGTCCTTCTCTCAGAATTGTACTCATCGTCCACTTTTCAAGCTGTTTAAGCACTAATTAAATGCATCAAACTATTACATTCCTTGCACGTTACTCACTAGCGATGAACAAGAATAATATTCTGCAAAGTGGTGTATTTGTACAATTCTGAGGGAAGGACACATCTGGATAAGAATACATCAAGACAACAGATAAGCTTATATAATCTTTTCTTTCTGGTATGCACATTGGCATTGGAGTGCTTTGAAGGAGGGTTCCACATATCTAAAGTTGATGACACTATTGTGTGATTTTTTCTGTTTATCCCTGTTTCCATGAGAGGACTCTGATATCCAGAAGGATCATCTAACCAACAAAACCGGTTGTGTAAAGCTGGGTACGCACTACAGAAATTTCGACCAACTTTTTATGCAGAGCGATTTTACATGTGATCGATGGTCCGATCGCTCGGTCCATGGACTGCATACACACTAGCCTTGTTTAGGACGATAAAGGGAAGAGCAGACGTCCCTTTAGCGACTTTTTACAGCCATGTTGTCGTGAGCAATGACTGTAATTTCGTACTCACTGTTGTGGATCAGCCGGAAGTTTATACACACTACACAACGGAAACGAGATTGGAATGAAAATATTAAACAGTACAACCAACCGAATGAGGCGAGAATCGTCAATTTGGGCAGACTTTCGACCATCGTGTCACTGCACACACTGACCCGACTTTTGAACGAGCGGTCGTATGTCGGCTGTTTGAGCCGATTATTGGACGAAAACAGTGTAGTGTGTACCCAGCTTAAGTGTCTGCTCTATTCCTTTTTCTGGTACACATATATTGTGAATTTGTGAATTATCTTGAATATATTTTATATATATATATATATATATCTCTCCACTTGTTGTACACATTTTGGCAGTTCAGGAGGCACAATGGGGATTCAGAACCTTCCCGGAGTCTGGAGGTTCTCCCAATATTCAGGAAGTTCAGGGAGTGTCCCAGACATTCTGGGACAGTAGGCAACTATGGATGCAGATATTTGGTATAGTTTGTTTCAGGGCTAAAGTAATTACTGCAACTAGGAGTCAGGCCCTTTCTAGTAAGCTAGAAAGTTGTGCCTTTTGGAGCTTGTTTAAACAGAGTGGGAGAGCCATAGGTCCCAAATGCAACCAGGTCTGTGCCCCAAGGTGGTCGATGACGTGACCATTGTACACATCTACTTTCTCTCCCAGACTATGCTGCTATTCATTATATCAGGGATGGTGATGTCATGCTTTCCAGAGATAGGAAATCTCATCGTTCAAAGGCTGAAATGCTGAATGTGTCCTCGATGGTAATCTCCAGAAACAAATTATAGTTCACATAAAGGAAAATGCCTGTAGAATTTGAGAGAGATTACTTATATCTCAAACAACAACACATTTCTGGTGGTTTCTCTTAAAAAATCTGTTGTGCTCCGGCCATTATGCTGGTAGCTAAACACTGGGAGCAATGTGTAGTTGGGATGGGCACAGTGCTGGTTGCTGCTGGTGCTTTAGGTCTTAATGACTACATCACCAACAGCCTCTGCAAACATACGCTTGTACAGCGCAATTATGTCTCTTCTGTCTGAGAGTAGAGTGAGCATATACAGACCCTGGAAGATACATCCCCGCTAAGCAGTGTCAGGTATGTACAGTGTACGGTTATGTTGCTGTCTGCTATGTGTGTTTATGTAATGGATTTCTGGTTGTGTTTGTCCACTATTATTGTGTCATATTAGAGATGTACTAGGTTTAAATATGAAGCTGTACTAATTGAAGAAAGGTGCATGTGTGATATAGTTATGTACAAGATTTGGGGAAGTAAACAATGATATATAATGTGATGTTTGTAGGATGGGTTCTATTGGTATGTGTGGAAATGTCGGGGTGCTAGACAATTTGTTATTTGGAGGAGGGTGCTGCTTTATGTATTTGTGTGGTTTCTTAAAGGTGGTCCTGGCTCAGATTTTCTATTGGTGTCCATGACACTCTTATATGTCTAATAAGTTTATGAAAACTGTTCCACAAACAAGGTTGTGATTTTGTCATTTTTCAAGTACATTTCAAAAAATGAAATCAGGCATTTGATTGGTTGTGCCAATTAACACCATCTTTGCTTCGGTTACTTTTGGAACAATTTTCATAAATATTCCTTACTGCACATCAATGTTTCATTTCCACAGCATTTTGTTTTTCCAAGAGGACGAGTGTACAAGTCACCTCGTAATACTTAGGTTTGTGAATCCTTAGTGAATGGCTAAAGTACCGGTAATTTTGTTTTGCATAATTTGGTGCTGCTGTCCCATTGTGTTTTAAAACAAACAAACTAGCAACTGTCTTGAAATGGAACATTTCATCTGAAAACTGTGGGTTTCCTCTCTTGTGCAGCTTGTTGATTGCCTTTTATTGATTTGTTTGCATTTCAAGACTGAGAAGATGAAAGAACTGATACATTTCACTTATTAAAATGTTCCTGGCATGCAGGTTTGTAAAAAAAAAAAGTATCAGTACAATGATATCCTGTTTGCAGTGTGTGGTTATTAACAGACATCTCATTCTTCAGAAAATCGTCTCTCTCTCTCTTTGTCTTATACTGCCTGCTATAATGAAAGCTTGTAGACTTAGGGCTAGATTTACTAAGCTGCGGGTTTGAAAAAGTGGGGATGTTGCCTATAGAAACCAATCAGATTCTATCTTTCATTTATTTAGTACTTTCTACAAGATGACAGCTAGAACCTGATTGGTTACTATAGGCAACATCTCCACTTTTTCAAACCGGCAGCTTAGTAAATCTAGCCCTTAGACTTTCTGATGCCTCAGAAAATGTCCCAGGGACACTGTGTGCATGATCCAGCCAGTACATGGGATCTTGACACTCATTAGTACTCATGAACATTGCATACCTGCCCGAAATATAGCTATTTACATGAAAAAGGTGAATTTAGTAGAAACTATACAACTATGACAGCTTTAATTGCAGCTTGTTGTATTTATGTATATGTTGTCTGTTCCAATATCAGCGTGAGGTGTACTTATGGGTGGTTGCCAAGTTCTCTTCAATATAAATAATGTTAACAATCCCACTGTAATTTATGTCTGGATCATTCTCTCCCTACTCCCTGCTGCCTTCAAGCATTCTTGTCTTCCTGAAAGCAGACTTGAAATGTTCCATAAACCCATTGTATTCACGAAGCAGTGACAATGATACACCTCTGTAGGGTTTTTATTGTATAGAAGTAAGTTTTATAACAAGCTTGGTTAAAAGAAAATAGTGGAAGGATGTTGACAGACCCATTTGTACCAGGCTTGATGAAGGTTCAACACAACATAAGAAGACTGCAATTATGAACAATAGCTCACAAAACTAGATTGAGTAAAACAAATGAATGTACTGTTTATCTATCACTGTTCTGGTTAGAAGAGTCTCATTTATATTCAAACATCATTGTTAGGTCTCCAATCAGATAACTGAACCTTCTAAAAGGCAAGTTAGCATGTTTTTAATACTCTCATTTAATTAAAAGGTGATTAACAAATTATGTTTCTTTACTTTTCTGCTGCTTTCTGTTAGAAAAATAAGTACTACAGTTATTTCTAACCTACCTATTTGTGAGCTTGTGATGTAAGATCAAACAGCGAGTGTTTTCTCCGGGTGGTCCCGTTTCCTAGTAGGTTAATTGGCTGCTAACAAATTGACCCTAGTGTATGTGTGTGCGTGTGTGTTAGGGAATTTAGACTGTAAGCTCCAATGGGACAGGGACTGATGTGAAAGAGTTCTCTGTACAGCGCTGCAGAATTAGTGGCGCTATATAAATAAATGGTGATGATGATGGTAGCAGCTTTAAACTCTCATTTTCTTTTACTTTTCTGTTCAATGCAATAGAAATCAGCAGGCAACCATAAATGTTTTCTTTTTCCTTTCTTTAAACAATGTTGCTGGCTAAAGGGGGCAGGTGAAGTGGCTGAAGGGGGCAGGTGAGCAGGCTGAAGGAGGCAGATAAAGGGGGTTGAAGAAATTGCTGAGTAAGGTGTTTAAAAATTAGAGTAGCTTTGGAGGGTGATATCTGTGGTCTCTAGGGTCACTAGAATACTGAATAATAGCCAGTGGGGCTGGTAAAGGTTTGTATTTTTTTTATAGCTCTTTGACAACAGTTCTCAAGAAAATATATGAAAATTATTGTATTGCCTACATATGCCTGTACTGTAGGGTAATTTTATCTGGCCATAATGGACTATTGTGTTTGGACTAAACCTGATCATTCAGAGTTTGTTAACATTTTGCATTATATTACAATTGCTGCATGCAGAGCTGGATTAAGGCTTTGGGGGGCCCGGGGCACTTAAGACTGGGGGGCCCCTATGATGTCACATGTTTATCATTTTAGACAAATACACAGGCAATGCTGTGTGCACTACTGTTAGGTGCACGCAGCTCTACCTTCACGAGCAGTACACAGTGAAGTGGGACATACCTCCCAACTGTCCTAAGTGAGACAGTCACCCAAATTCGGGACTGTCCCATCAGATTCAGGACAGTTGGCAGACTGTCCTGCTCTCTCCTCCCTGTTCTTCTCACTTTCACCACTTGTGGCTGCTGGTTACTTTAGCTCATTTGCTGGTTGTCTGGATCCTGGAATATTGGAGGCCCTATTTGGGAAAAAAAAATGGGTACATAAAATTTAGAAAACTGCAAACAGTCCCAGTGTTAAATTAATAGCACTCACGTTTTAGAATTAGGCCTTCCTCCAGCCCCCAACATTAAAATTATAATATTCACATTTGCTAAATAGATCTCTTTCCCTCCAACCAACCCTGACATTAGATAACAAACACATTTAATATATAAACCTATTTCCCTCCCTCCAAACAGCCCCAACAATAATTTAAATAGCATTTACATTTAACAAATATTACCATTTCCCACTACAATTCCAGGCATTAAATAATTAATAATCACATTTAATAAATAGACCTCATTCTCCCCAAACAGCCCACAATCAATTAATAACTCAACACCCCAGCATTAAATTAAAGGTCCAATTACTCCATCTTAAATTCATAGGACCCACTATTAAAATAAATAGCCCCACCATCACCCCACAAATAAAATAGCACCCAATAATTAGCCCCCACGTGCACTCAATTAAATTAAATAGCCTACCTATATTATATTAAGACAACCCACCTCCCTCCTACACTACAGTCATTTACTGCCCCCCCCCTTCCCCCCACACACACACACACTACATTCATTCACTGGCCCCCACACACACACTACATTCATTCATTCACTGCCCACCCCCCCCCCCACACACACACACAGTGCATTAATTCACTGGCCCCCACACACACTGCATTCAAATGCTGACAAACACACGCACACATATATGCCGATCACACACACACACTCTGCATTGACATAACATAACACACACTAATAACACTTACCTTTTTCCATCCGCGCCGCACGCTCTCTGCAGGACTTCACACATGGGACGGCACCTGTCATGTGGTGCACGTCCCATGTGACACAAGAGCTCTCAGTGATAGGCCGAATGCTTGGCCTATCACTGAGTGGGAGGGGGGATCACATTCAACAGTAGGGCCGCCTCGAGGAGAGGAGGGCCCAGGGCACATGCCCCCTGTGCCCCCCCCCCCTTAATCCGGCTATGGCTGCATGTTTTCAAAACAGGACCTCAAATTTCCAGAAGCCAGCTAGAAGACAACAAAACTGCAAGAAGTTTCTTAAGTTAAGATCCTTAATGGATCAGGCCCAAGAACTGGTAAGAGAGAACAGCACAATCTGTCTAAATGTGAATGCTGGAGAATACTCCTGAATATTCATATTCAAAAGTAGTCCTAAACGTCTATATTGGGGGAAGGATGGGGGGGGGGCGCTACGGCTGAAATAGTCTAGGGCAGCTGGAACCCTAGTCCCCCAGTTGGAGCAAGAGATACGGTAGAAAACCTGCGTATTTCTGTGTGCGTCTGAGTTTGACTTTGACGTTGCTGCACAGGAACCCCCTTACTGTATATTGTGTAAGTGAATCTGCCCATTCCCCACCCTGTTCTTTCCACTAAATCATTGTCTGTGGTAAGAATCTTTGCTCTAGGAGGTGACTTGGTCGTGGCTGCGTTCTATTGCGTATCAAGGTTTACTAAACCTTCTAAAAAGGATGGTGGTAGCAACCAATCAGATTTTAGCTATTATTTATCTAGTAATTTCTAGAAATGACTGGTAGCTATGGGCAATACCTTTCCTTTTTAGAAGTTTTAGTAGATCTACTCCTTAGTTTTGCTACATTAATAACTTAAAACATTCCCAAAATTTGGTCCACGTTTATATCCACCGAAACCATACCCTTTTTGGTCACCAAAATTCATGACTGGGACTCTAGACATAGTGTATCAGAGAAACTAGTTTAAAGAGACTTGCACACTTGGAATGTTCCAACACTGGGCACAAACAAGACATTACTACCCAATCTGTCTGGCAAAATGGTTCATTCAAATTAGAAGCATAGATGTGTTTTTTTTACAGTGTTTTGCTTGTCTTCAGAAAGAAAGTTGTATAATTAATTATTACCTTGTTTAGACATTGTTTAGGCATTGTGATGCATTGTGAACTATTTATTTACCTTTCTCTTGATTGTTACGTATCCAAACACTGCAGAAAATGATGACAAAGGACAATGCATCTTAACTGTAACATTATCAAGATTAACATAAAAGATTTCTCTTCCCAAGTGCAATTTTACTTCTTCCTATCTTTCCTTTTGAAACATTTGTTTAATTAAAATTGATTTATCACATAATAAATACTAAAAGGCCACATCTTTGTCAATGGTAAATAAATAATTTCTAACTGCTTAGTTTATTCTGCTAACTAAAAAAAGATATATATTAATTGCACAAAAGCAATAAACAATGTTATATTGGTTTATTTAACACAATATACAAAACCATGACAATTATACAAGTTGTTAAAATACATTGCTCATCTAGATGTAACCCACTGTGCATAGCCATATATATGACTTTCATAACTGTAATTATAAAGGGATTGCAATTTGGCCAAGCTGCAAAATCTACCCAATTCTCCTTTTTTAATTAGGCAAAACAATTAAAGATTGTCACTTATTGTGCTAATTTGGGAACAACTGTTGCCTGAATTATGGAAAAATGAGCATTGTACGTTAAAGACTTGGGGCCTGATGCATTAAGGATTTTAACTTGAGAAACTTCTTATTTCAGTCTCTTGGACAAAACCATGTTACAATGCAAGGGGTGCAAATTAGTATTCTGTTTTGCACATAAGTTAAATACTGCCTGTTTTTTCATGTAGCACACAAATACTTGATAGCTTATTTGTACACTGAAATTTAAAGTTGATATTTGTGTGCTACATGAAAAAACAGGCAGTATTTAACTTATGTGCAAAACAGAATACTAATTTGCACCCCTTGCATTGTAACATGGTTTTGTCCAGGAGACTAAAATAAAAAGTTTCTCAAGTTAAGATCCTTAATGAATCAGGCCCTTGTAATGGAAGAAAATAGAACTCTTGTAGGAGAAATCGAATTTGATTGCACCTTATGTATAAACACTAAATCAAGGGCATCATATTGTTGATATAGAACTTAAATAAAGTGATCAAACCCTGTTTGAAAAATCACTTCTTCACATCCAAATATATTTACTTCAGTTTGATATCCAATGAAGGTTATCATATTTAAATAGAAAATTAATCATAACTACTTTAAATTACATGGTTATGATACAATGATGTTCAGAACAGGATTTGTTGAAAGGCCATATAAGCACGGGTATAGTCATGAGGGGACATTGGGGCTGTTTAGAACACATGTACCAGTTTTCTGTGTGTGTGTATAACTTTTTATGACATTTCTTGAATTGTGCCATGGAGGTGACAATGAATTGCATCAAAAGTATCAAACAAGACTCGAAGACCACCAGCTTTAAGGTGCAAAATTCACGCCCTTTTATATAGTGAAAATGTCTCTGCACTGTCCAGACAGCAAGAAATGCTCCTAAATATGTCCTCTCAGAACCTTTTTTCCATTTCAATAATCACACTCTGCAAAATTAAATCTTATTTTTGTACTGCTCTTCAGAAGCAGCAAACTATTGTGCCTACTCTAATTACCAAGGTTTAGCATTTTGCAGGATTTGTTATTAGCTACAACCTTACACAGAAGAGGAGAGTTGTAGCTGGGGACCTGGGGTGGAAGCTCCCAGGCTCCCCCAGCATTGCCTGGAAGTCTGAGCATGGTGACTGAGCCAGGGCAAGGAATGTGTGCCCTGGATGAGGGGGAGAACTCCATGCCACTATAGTGAACCCAAGAGAGAGGGGGACACTTTGCATGGAAGAGGCCCTGGAGTGAGGGCTGCTACAAGAGGCATGGTAGCTGTAGTGTCAGATCCTGAGGCTGAGAGTACACAGAGTGACGTGTCAGAGCACAGGAGACATCATCCCCGCAGAGGAGGGATGAGCTGCAGTTGAGAGGTACACAGAGTGTGTCAGAGCTGCATGGAGGAGAGGCTGCCTGCCTATTAGCATCCATGCATGTGCCCCTGCAGAAAGGGTATCTGCAGTGAGTATGGAGTGTAAGAGAGACCAATGATTTATGTTACATAACATCTGGATAACATTAAGAACTGTGCAGGAGGAGTAATGAGATATATTTGCAACCATATTCGTATCGCTTCTCTTGGAAATCTAATAAGTTCCTTTGGCTTTCAGTATCATCTCTATGCGGATGATACCCAAATCTATCTATCCTCTCCTGATATCTCGACATCTGTGTTGTCCCGTGTAACTGACTGTCTTTCTGCCATTTCATCTTGGATGTCCTCTCGTCAACTCAAACTTAATCTTTCTAAAACAGAGTTAATAATATTCCCACCCGCCAACAAGAGCATACCTGACATTTCTATCTCTGTTGATAACATGACCATAAATCCCACCCCACAAGCTCGCTGCCTAGGTGTAATCCTTGATTCACGCCTATCCTTTGTTCCCCACATTGACTCTATATCTAAATCATGTTACATACATCTAAAGAACATTTCCAGAATCCGCACATATCTCACACAAGACACTGCTAAAACCTTAATTCATGCACTAATCATCTCCCGCATTGACTATTGCAATTCCCTCCTTACTGGTCTTCCCAAAAACAGACTCAAACCCCTAAAATCTATTTTGCATGCTTCGGCAAGACTGATTTTCCTTGCAAATAGCTATTCCTCTGTTGAATCACTCTGTATGTCTCTACACTGGCTGCCTGTCTTCTACCGAATCCAATATAAAATACTTTTACTAACCTACAAGGCCATCAACAAAGCTGCACCAACATACATCTCCTCTCTTGTCTCAAAATATCTCCCAACTCGGCAACTCCGTTCTGCAAAAGATCTGCGTCTCTCATCCACCCTCATTACATCCTCCCATTCCCGGTTACAGGACTTCTTTCGGGCTGCACCCACTCTATGGAACTCTCTCCCTCGCACAATAAGACTCTCCTCTGTTCTACAAACTTTCAAGCGTTCTCTGAAAACCTACCTATTCAGACAAGCTTATAATATTCCTCAACCACCATCTTAACCTCACTACCTTTAGCCTGTTACACAATTTCACACAAGACAACTACCCCCGGACCAACATTGTTGTGTGACAGGATCATTTAGCTTATGAGTCACCCTACCTTTGCAGTCTGGCTGGGCCAAGATGCAAAATGTATACTTAACCTCATGTGTCAATCTCCCATTGTCCCATAGATTGTAAGCTTGCGAGCAGGGCCTTCTCACCTCTTTGTCTGTTTTACCCAGTTTGTTTATTAGTTTATTACGTTTGTCCCCAATTGTAAAGCGCTACGGAATATGTTGGCGCTATATAAATAAATGATGATGATGATGATGATGATGAACCTTAGAACTAAATTCACACCCATCAGCCACAACATTAAAATCACTGACAAGTGAAGTGAATAACATTGATTATATTGTTGCAATGGCACCTGTCAAGGCAATATATTAGGCAGCAAGTGAACAGTCAGTTCTTGAAGTTGATGTGTTTTATGCAGGGAAAATTGGCAAGCGTTAGGAGCTGAGCGACTCTGACAAAGGCCAAATTGTGATGGCTAGACTACTGATTGAGTGCATCTCCCAAAACAGCAGGTCTTAGGGTTTGTTCCTGGTATGCAGTGTTTTGTATCTACCAAAAGTGTCAGAACACACAATGCAATGCAGCTTTCTGCGTATGGGCCTGCATTGCCACAGACCGGTCCGAGTGCTCATGCTGACCCCTGCCCACCACTGAAAGTGCCTACAATGGGTCCATGAGCGCCAGAACGAGACCATGGAGCAATGGAAGAAGGTGGCCTGGTCTGATGAATCACCACTTTTGGTAGGTACTAACCACTTCATACCGGGAACACCCACAAGACCTGCCATTTTGGAGATGCTCTGACCCAGTGGTCTAGCCATCACAATTTTGCCCTTGCCAAAGTCGCTCAGATTCTAACACTTGGCAATTTTTCCTGCTTCCAACACATCAACTTCAAGAACTGATTTCACTTTTCTACAGACTATTGCCAGTATTTTAATATATGAAAAACTGAATACAAATCTGATATCAATTTAAGTATCCCTTTCTTCACATGACATTTCACTATTTCTTCATATCTAAAACAATGTTCTCTCACAATGTACATTTGAAAGAGCTGAATACAAATGCTTTCTTTGTTTCATATAAACTTTTCTCTTCTGTAAGACAGATGCATGCGGTTCAACCCCATCAATTTTGGATGTATCTGTAGCTTGATTCATCTTGACATAAAAACCACTCAAAATCCAATATGTGGCTCTGCTTGCCCACAAAACCAACATCATCATAGAGAAGCTTTTTCTTTTTATATAGATAGTATGGTTTCTCTATTCTAATCATGTTGCTGTTGTAGCAGTAAAGATTTTTCCTTTAAGCAGTGTCCTTGAATGTATTCTGCTGGTAATGAGCTATCCTTTATCAACAAAGAGACATCTGCATCTCTTGTTATCTAAGCTGATTCTTGGAAAGTTAGCCAGGGTGCACTTAAATACTAATCACTGATTTTGCACTGTACACTTTCACCAAAAAAAAACACTCCTAAATAAAACTTAGGAAGTATTTTTATACAATCAATAGTCATATCTGTAAAAAGTATATTTATGGTCTCATTATTATACAATAGTTGATTCGAATATAAGTATTAACCCCTGTAAATAATATATATAATAATAATGTGATCTTTAGGAAAACATGTATGTTGTAAGGAGTTGCACATATACACAGTTAATTATTATAAAATGAGAGGATAGCTTTCTGTGACGTGTATAACAGCACAATGTCTGTAGCCTTGTGCCTTTTTATAGTCTCAATGGTAGCATACTTGTAATTTACAATAGATGATGCAATACAATAGAAAACACCATACTTCCCATGTGCTGAGAACTCATTGGCCACCCGCAGTGGCTGGCTGGCAAATTGTAGCCCAGGGGTGATACTCATCTCAGCTGCCCATTAGGATTATTTTAAAGGAAAGAAAATGTACATAGACCCAGGGCCGGATTAAGGGAATGGAGGCCCCTGGGCTAAGGGGGACTCCATTCCCCCGTGAGGGCCCCCCCATGATCCGAGCCGCCCTCCCCCCCCCCCCGGTGATCCGAGCCGCGCCGCCCCCAAAGGCACTTACCTTCTTCTCCTGGCATTGCAGTCCTTCCCCAGAGCGCTGTACGCTTTTTACTGAGGAGATCTCGTGAGAGTGAGGCTCACGAGATCTTCTCAGTAAGGAGACTACAGCGCGCCGGGAAGGACTGCAGTGAAAGTGCTCAGCAGCATTGATCGCGCCGGGGGCGCCCCCCGCCCCCAACCGATCACTACTGCTGCTGAGCACTTTCAAGGGCCCCCTGGATACCCGAGGCCCCTGGGCTGTAGCCCAGTTAGCCCTAGGGTTAATCCGGCCCTGCATAGACCAGTGACCCAGCCCAAGGTAGCCCATTATGGGACCGGTCCGGGGGGCATATGCCCTCCTGCCCCCAGCCCAGCCAGCCCCTGGCTATCCCCATGAGAATAGTATTGCTGCTACCATAACTAAATATGTTAGTAGGGTACCAATAGAGGGGCTTCTAAAATGAAATAAATAATCATGTTGTATCTTCGGATGGCAGGCAGTGTGTGGAGCAGAGCACAGGAATACTGAATTTAGAAAAAAAAAAGAATGTATAATCATGTGCAAACAACATTGTGTAATACAAAAAATATGTGTGGATGTATCAGAATAGCAGGGGAAAAATGAGATTTAGACATGTTTCTTCTGGCTTTGTTACTTAGAAATCCCAGCATTTATGGAAATTTTTTGACATCTGCCCTATGGATTTAGTACAACAATGTGAAGCTACAAATGTATCAATGTAACATTTATCTGTACAAACAGAGCCTCTCATTTATCTGGGTGTGAAATTGTAAGGAACTGTTAACATTTCAGTCTGGCAGAATAGACAAATCCCAAAGCATCATTTGCTTCATTACAACAGGCAGCTCTTCAAATTAACAAAGGCATTTGCATGCCTAATATAAAATATTAATGTCTAATTTGTTCAACAATTTTGCAGGAATTAAAACTTTTAGGTTAATCATATACCAAGTCAGTTTAATTAAAACCGTTAGAAAACAATTAATACAGTAGGGCTGCTTTGGATTCTTGACACTTTTATTGGTCTACTAAGTGAATACTTTTTTTTCTTTGACTTAATGAATGCTCAATGAAAGTAAACACACCACCTTAGAAACAGTCCACCTGCTTCCATATTAATTCTGTATACCTACTGTATATTGTACTTTTTGTTCTTTTTTTTGCTTGGTTAACCTTACATTTTATTTACTTTTTGTTAAAAAATAATATGGGGCCTGATTCATTAAGGATCTTAACTGAAGAAACTTCTTATTTCAGTCTCCTTGACAAAACCATGTTACAATGCAAGGGGTGCAAATTAGTTTTCTGTTTTGCACATTAGTTAAATACTGACTGTTTTTTCATGTAACACACAAATACTTGATAGCTTATTTGTACACTGAAATTTAAAGTTGATATTTGTCTGCTACATGATAAAACAGGCAGTATTTAACTAATGTGCAAAACAGAAAACTAATTTGCACCCCTTGCATTGTAACATGGTTTTGTCCAGGAGACTGAAATAAGAAGTTTCTTAAGTTACGATCCTTAATAAATCAGGGCCATGGTCCTTATTTGCCAAAGCCAAATAAGTAATACATTTCTGTAATGCCAGGTTCACTTTATTTGTTCATGTCGAGGTATATCTGTATTTCCTGGTCCTTGGAATTGCCCCCATAAAATGAGGTTAGATATGTTTCACTGGAGTGGTGTACACAACTATAGTAATCCATAAGAAACAATCAATCAATAAACAATAAAATGTAAATAGTACTTTCAAACTTAGACTAATGAAAACAAGTGTGTATTTGCTAAGGGTTTTTGCATTTAAAATATTGATTATGTCAAATGAATGCAGTAGATTAGTACATAATATGACTGTGGGTTGTTATTATCGTGGGATAAACTGTAATGCATATACACCGAAAGAAATATCAGTTCCAAGATATTTTTGCTGTATAAATATTTTTTTTGTTTTAAAGTAGAAAATAGTCAGTGTTTGCATATACTGTAGGTCTACTGGATCCACACTGACCAATGGTTTGTAATGTCTTCCTGGTAACTGATTTTTAACTATGATATTATGGGAGAAAAAACTATTACAATTATTTCACAAGTAAATTATATAGAAACTAGATGCTGCCCAGAGCAGCATTTCAGATGTTTGCTTTCATTCTCTAAACTTTACTATACAATGACATATACAATGAGTATGGATGCTATAGGAACCATCTTTTCTGCACATTTACTGATAGAACAGTTCCATAAATGTCACCCTTAAGATGTTCCAATGGAGAGAGCTAGGTAAAAGAGAAATGCTTCAAATAGATCAATTGCAGAGTTATAAATGTAGGCAGGTACAGCACATTCATGTACTTACATTTAGTGATTGGATTACAGCTTTGGACACTTCTACAGCTGTCCAACCAACAACATGATGATAGGTCACTGTATATAGTAATCCTCTATCAAGTGGTGAACCGCTACTTCAACAAAACCATGGTAAATACAGTTCTTATGTTTCCATAGTGGAACAAATTTCTATGGTACATTTTTTTTTAAGCCAAGGTGTGTGCTCCAAATCACTCAGTGCATTGCAAAAACTGTGCTGTTGGCATGGGTCTTTGGACTCTTCCCTAAAAGGAAAGGTCCCCATTCCTCCCCATCCATGGAGCCATAAGACCCCTTAGGGCTATAAGGGTCTTCTGGTTCTCATTTTCTGAAGTTAGGGGGGCCCACTGACATCCTTAACCATTGGCTCTGTTGGGGGCAATGGTGTTCAGGCCCACCTCTGCAACCGGACTCCCCAAGGTTGGACGAAGTTTCCCCCAGAGAACTGGTACTTTAGCCCCCCAATAAGGAGGGAGCCTCCAAAACCTTGGGGATAAGGTTGCCCATAAGGGTCTCGCCCAAACCCCTTGATTTGTTAAAGAAAAACAAACAAAAAATGTGCCAAAAAAGTGCATAGTGTTGAGTGATACAGTGTTAATAAATAAATATTGCCCAAGGGCCACAGCCTAGTGGCTTCATTGTATTAAAAAATGTATTGTCCAGTTATAAGGCCAGGGCTCAGGAATAAAATGCCACACTAAATAAAGCAAGAGAGCTAGAGTAGATGAAGTGCAATGAGCATTTAGTGAAGTGAATAAAAACGTTGGCACTTATAGCTAGAAGATTTTTGCAGGCTTAGGACAATTCACAACAGTTTCATCATTTATTGCTGCTCACCAGACTCTTGGCATCCCTCTTACACATTTCGGAAATAATAAACCCCATCCCCTGACTGAACATAGAGTCACAATATAACATGTACATAATTAATTAGCTGTATAACAGATCAAAAATCAGGTTTTATTTAAAATAAGAAATCATATAAAATGTATGGGTAATATAAGATTGAACTGACTAAAACATTTTGAGCTGAATAAAAGTATAATACTATTAAACAAATATTAAACACCAATTTAACTGCAGACAATAGCTGCCTAATGACCAAGCAGCTGGTTGCACAGTTGTGTCGGGGTACCAAGGCTTGGTGCCTCTCTCAGAGTACTCTGATAATCTGAGTTCCCAATAACAGCAATTCTGGCAGTCGAGTGGAGAGTAGAAAAATTAAACTCAGACACGTGGTTAAGTTTCAGAGTCAGCTCTGGCTGCTTTGCAGCCCTGCTCGTTTATATATATGCACAGAATTAGGCTGTTGTCTAATAAATGTAAAGCATAGCTTAGCAGATGCTAAAGTCCATATATGGTAATAAAGGTGAGTTTTCCTTATCTAGCTTAGCAGATGATTGATCTAGGCATTGTCTTCTTGCAGTCTTCAGATTGTATGGTAATGAAGGTGGGTTTCCTTATCTTGATTAGCAGATGACTAATCTAGGGGTTGGCTTCAGATTCCAGCAAGCAGAAATATATCTGGGGGTAAATGTATGATACTCCGGTTTCTTCAACTACCGCGAGTTCGGCAAGATGACAGCTAAAATTCAAAGCGGCACTGCCCTGTAAAGGGAAACTTGCCTTTACAAGGCAGCACCGCTTTAAATTTTAGCTGTCATCTCGCCGAACTCGCGGGAGTTGAAAAAAACTGGAGTATCATACATTTACCCCCTGGTCTTTATTGTATAAAGTTATAACAACATTTTATAATTTACTTATAAATAAAGAAAATATTGTTTTCACCCTCACAGTTGCACAACTGGTTTCCATAGAGACCAAACATGCAGCTGGGAATGCAAGAATTACCTGAGACATCAGACACAACAATCTCAGTTTAGACTGTCAATAGCCTGGTAATCAGAACAGCCACAACTTAACCCCCACATAATAGTACAATGCCCACTATAAATAGCAAGCATTATGTACCTCTGTTCAAAAGTGATCAATTATTGATACAAAGGGCCTGATTCATGAACGCATGCATACTGAGCACAGCGTTTAAAAACGCAGTCTCACAGTACTTCCGAATGCAAGGAACGGATCTGACGATACATATGGTGTTGATTACGGGTGTAGGCTTACTCTACTGCACAAGACATTGCAGGATACGTTCAATGTCTATGTGGAATATATATTTGTAAAAGAACGCATAGAAAAAAAACTATGAAATTAATGTTACATGTTAATAATATAAGTATTAATGACAAAATAGTTAAAAAAAAATTTTTTTTTTTAATACCTCTTATTTTTCCATTGATGCATTGATTAGGATGATCTTAATGTAAATACATTTTTACAGTTGCTTCTGATTGCAAACTCCTGTTATTACATGCATGCGAGAGTGTCACCAGTAGTACTCAGGACTTGCCCTGTAGCTTCAGCAAGAGATACAACAGAAATACAAGTAACTTTGAGATGCCCAGAGCATGATTCAGACTTGGCAGCTTGCGCTGGAGTTTGGCACCGCTTTACTGCACATAGACTACGGACGAACGCCCTTTTCCCTGTCCCGTTCAGTCCCAGAAATTGTAGGCTGTAGTAATCTTACTTTACGTATGTAGATGCAGTGAACATTGCTGCGTTTAGTTGCGTATGGTCTGGTTATGGGCATGCGCAGAGTGATTTTGCATGCTATACGCACAAAATCATCAGTTACGTACCTTGATGAATCAGGGATGGTCTTTCACAGCTTAAACTATTGGTTCATATCTCATTATATTTATGTATATCAATAAAGTTTGAAATTGTAATAAGCCAAAGTGCACCTTAGACAAAGTTACCCCATGACCCTCTCCATGAATTGTATAGAAAGGTAGCAGAAATTTGTAGTACAGAGTAGACACAATAGTACAGTGCAGAAACAAGATTTCCTTTTAGTGAGTTATGGAAATGAGGTTGACTGAGTAGAGAAGGCACATTTTAAGGCTGTCCCTTGATGCAGACGGGCACAGGGCCATTATCACTCTGCAAAATGACATAAATTTTGCAATAGCTCAGAGCTCGTGGTCTTTGGGCCTCATCCTATAGTTTTAATGAGGCCCATTTTGGGCCTCCATGTTGGAGAAGCCCATTTCCAAGCATACTAATATAATAAAAGATTTGCAGACACAAAATTGCCACATGTAATACAGATTGCCCTATGTCCCCTCACTCTCAGAGTTTAGAGAGTAGTTATTAAGGAGAATTATATACGCCCTCCAGCTAGTGCAAAACCATGGTATTGTGCAGTATGCGTCAGGGCTTATAAATAACCTCCCTGCACATATCACATTACAAACAGTTTGATTGGTTTTATGATACATTAGTTTTCCAAAGAAAACTAGGAGTGGTTTCTTTGTTGAATATTTAATGAACTCGAAATTACCTTTTCATCTTAAAGCGAGTGTTATTAAAGAAGAGAAAAATATTCTCCAGAGAAGTATTATCTGATAACAGTGCTATTTCCTTCTTTAGCTTTCTAGAGCTGCACTCTGTGAAAGTGCTCTGTTCTTTAAAACTCATATTTTATTCCTATAAAGCAAACAGTTCACACAGTTTTCTTTGAAAAATATGGAGAACACAGAACACAGCCGCTAGCAGTGCAATGATATAATCAACTGTGTTTGTTCTACAGTCAGAGCTATGCTGGCTGAACATCCTCTCATGGCTGATCTGCAGTTCATGGCTCCTGAGCAAAATTTTAAAACGCCCCTTATTTTTTTATCTCAAATCCTTTCCTTCCAAACAAAAACACCTCAGTTCTACTATGCCATTAAACAACAGGCCAACAGTGAGCAATACGATGGCTGCACCACAAGTGAATGACATGACAGCTGTGCATCCCATCACAAGTATCTTCCTAAAGCCATCCCATCTAACAGCAAACATGATCATAGGCAGATAACAGTAAGGCAAACACAGGTGACTGGAACTCAGAGCCTGCCAAATCTTCTGGCTCTGTAGCAGTTGTGTGGAGTGCTGGGCTGGTATGCCACTGGTGGAGTTGTTTAATTGGGTTAGTTCCAACTCCTAAGGTTTGGGTCACATAAACGCTGCACTTTCAAATCAGAAAACCACAGTATTTAAAATCTAATGAATGTTCCTATAGTGACACTAAACATTGAACGGGAAACATGTGAAAGTACTGTAGTTGTGAAAGTGATGCATGTAGTGTGTTACCTAAATATAATTTGTCACTATGGGGATGAATTACAAATCGTACTTGCCAACTCTCCCGGAATGTCCGGGAGACTCCCGCATTTCGCGCGAGTCTCACAGACTCCCGGGAGAGTGTGGCAATGTGGGCAGAATTAGGTTCAAAACACAGCGATTCACCGGGAATCGCAGCATTTGGCCCCATCCCCGCTGTAAAATGACGCGTTTTGCGTCATTACATCACGGGGGCGAGTCCAAAATGACACGATTTTCGAAGCCGAGCCCCCTGCACGCCCACCTTCCCTGGCAGGCTCCCGGATCATACTTGCCATAAGTTGGCAAGTATGCTGCAAATACATAACACAGCACACAAAATACAGCGTTCAATCTTTTTTGTTAGACATCAGCTTAACATGATCAGTTGATATTTAAAAATATATCTAATGACTATAGCTATGTTGTTCTCACCCACCTTATATATAATGTTTCTATTAAAATAAAAAACAATAAAGAGACATAGTGACACACATTACAAATACTCTCGTTAAACAAACAATGCCAAGGATAGTAATAATAACACTATCAGCCAGCTCAGAAAGTGAGGTGTGCAACAAAAATTTACTTACACCGTAAAGCCCATTGCAGACCAAGTGAACACTGGAGTAGGGGTAAATATTATAGGTAATAAAATATGTTATAAAATATGATTCTATAGCAATGGAAGTAGACAGATGTTCTTGAACAACACTAAAGGCCTGCTGCAGAGTTGGCCACAATTGCGCATAAATTGCAGGCACAATTTTTGTACCTTAAAAAAGGCACAATTGCCACCATATGCAATCATATGCAACTATCTTAAGATGTGTGCCAGTCAGCAACAGTTGCCAGGGGCAGGCTGGGCTGGGGGACAGTGGGCATTTGTCCCCTGGGCCAGTCCCATAGAGGGATATCTTGGGCTATGTCACTGGGCCACCTGCATTATTTTTTCTTTAAAATATTCCTAATAGGCTGCTGAGTCGAGTCTTGCCCCCGGGCTAAAATTTACCAGCCCTCCCCTGACAGTAGCATATGCATCTGCATCACATACACTTATGTCCCAACTGCACCAATGTTTTATCCATTTATTTTATTAGCCACAAATGCATTTGCTACTAGGTAAAACCTCTCTTATACAGTATAAACAAATCTTGTCTGCAAAAAATATTTGCTTAAACAAACACACAAAAGCATAATATATGCCCGTGCAAAACAGTGCAAACGGAGTATTCGTGAACAGCCAATCACAACCGGTTCGCTAGTGCTGTGAACCATCATCCACTTTTTGCACCAGCCACTGACCACTTGCAAATAATCCGGTACTTATATGTCTTTGTTGCAGTCTGCATCTGTTTGCAAGGGTGTATATATGCGTGTGCCCACTTTTCTGGGCATGCATTCTGAGTATCTTGCAAGATATGCTATGAAGCTGGCCATAAGATTAACAGACATTGCTCCCTCACCTGTCTACAGTGTAGGAAGCAGAAGACATTTTCTTGTAGTACATTTTTCCTGCTAGATAAATATATCCCTGAATCTAATTATTATATTATAGACAGAGGACTAAACTTGATTTGTGAAAAATTGAGTAAAATGGCACCGTAACTTTCAAATCTACCTCTGATCCTAAATTAAGGTTTTGGTGTGGGCACAATTTGTAAATGACATATGCCATAGATCAACATTTATATCGCTCCCATATGCAGCAGAATATAATCCTTATGGTAATAATCCTAAGAATTAATTTCTCAATAGTGCTGAATGTATTATTTTTATATACACTGAGGACCTCATTTAGAGTCGGATGCAAAGTCCGTTTTAGGCGCATCTAACCAAAAAACACAACCACGCATGTGCAGAAAGCACCAAATCCGCCTGCATTTTGGACGCAATTAACACTTGCGACAGCTCGCGACTCACTACGAGAGAATGAGAGGAACGCGGAATTGTAAAGGCGTGACCATGTAAATGCATCCTAGTCGCAGAGAGGCGCAGACGCAACACACGTCAAAACAGGGCTAAAGCTGTGCGGCAGGAATTTGGTGGCGCAAGCTTTAGCTAGCTGCAGGAACTGCTCGCAGCTCGATAGGGTATTAGGAGTGAGACGTAAATGGTGTTGCTTGCCACTCGTAATACCCTACCAAGCTGCGGCACACTCCCACTCCTACACTTCTTAAACGGACTTTACGTCTGACTCTAAATGAGGTCCTGAATCTTTTATTATGTTTTAATTTGAAAAATAAAATTGTTAAAAAGATAATTAATACTAAATTAGTTCAGAGATCAAACCATTCATTTTTTTTCTCCCTGCATTTGTTGGTAATAATTCATTAATTCTTTATCGAATTAAAAGAATTAGAAGATTATTGACACTAAAGTGTAGATGGATTACACGTTCTTACTTTATTTGAAAATATATTCATGTAATAAAACAAACCTTGTTTCTTATAATGAAGCAAGTGGCAATACCTTCATACATATGCAAATATGTAAATTTGGCATTCTGATGTTACAAACATAAAAAGCAAATTTGCATATACTGATTGGTACTATTAACTTCTTGTACCATTGAAAAACGTATACGTATTCCCCCTTGTTCTGATATGATAATGTGATAGAGTATGTACTTTAACCTTTGCATAGGTTTATGATTATTAAACAAGATAATTATGTTATGTGCATTCCAAATATTTAGACATTTATGTAAGCACTACTCACTTTAAAGTCAGGGCATAAAAAAAGCAAAAGAAACACTTTAACCATTTAAAGGTTACAAATCTGCTGTCCATATTGACATTTTTTGCAACTTTTTCAGGACTGGATACAGTTATGTATTTCATGTGTCGTTTGTGTTTTTTTTTAACTTTTTTTTTATCACACATTTCTTACAATTCGATAGTAAGGCTACATCAAAGCATTCTTCATTAAAAGGGACCACTCGCAGCCAAAAGTATAGCGCATACTTGCCAACTCTCCCGGAATGTCCGGGAGACTCCCGCATTTGCCCACTTCACTAGGAAGTGCCCCACTTCCTAGTGAAGTGGGCAGAATTAGATCCCAAACGCCGCGATTCCCGGTGAATCGCGGTGTTTAGCCCCGCCCCCCACTGTCAAATGATGCAATTTGCGTCATTAAGTCACGGGGGCGGGGCCAAAATGACGCGATTTCTGTGCCCCGCCCCCCCGCACGCCCACCTGCTACAGAGAGTCTCCCGGACACCAACTTAAAAAAGTTGGTTAGTATGGTATAGCGCCATTGTTCCTTATTAATATTATGTTGCATTCATTCTATACTCAGTTGGAAGACATTCTGCATGCAGTATGGCATATTTTATCACAGAATTGTGGTAAACTGTATTTGTTCCTTTTTAAATATTTACAAATTATACTAAAGGTTTATTTGTCATTGTTGTTATATGGAAAAACAACAAGATCCAACATTTCCGGATATTAGAACCCACATTTTCAAAGTCATTTTACATCCTGTGCTCCTACTAGGTGCAAAAATAACATAAAAATATAATCGTGCAAACCAGCATGTTAAAGAACAAAATTTATGAGCGGCAACTTGGAAAATAACAGAAACATTTAATTAAAACGGGGGGAAACCAAATGCGACAGAATACTGTGCTTAACGTTGATGTATATAGAACCCACAATGATCATATACATAGGGGCAGATTCAATTCTAAAAAACATTGCCGCATAGTGTCCAGGAACGGCTGCGAGAGACTACGCAGCAATTTTATTTTAGTGAAAGTACCGCTCACTTTTGCTAGTGCCCCATAGAGGTGGGAGCAAAAGTAACCCTCACTTTTTACTGTATAAACAGTAATAAAGTGCAGCTGCATTGTTCTCAGGAACATCATGGCTAATTGAATCTGCTCATAAATGCACAGATGGACCATGAACTTACTCAGCAAGCGGTATGCAACTATGTAGGTGTGAAGTGAACCTGTAAAAGACTATTTAAACAAACAAGCCCAGTAAGAGCCCAGACTTCAATACTATTGAAAACTTGTAGAATGCCCTAAAGTGGGCCATGTGTACAGGAGATTGAATGGACCGTGAACATTTTTGCAGGGAAAAGTGGGATAGATTGCAAAGTTTAGGTGTGTGAAGTTAATAGAGACTCACTCAGAGACTCATTGCTATAATACAAGCAAAAGGTGTTTCCGCAAAGTATTAGTTAAGGGTTATGCACACATATGCAACACTGTTATAGATTTTTTATTTTCACTTATTTTTCACTAGAATTTTTTGGGTTGCAAGATCTAATTAAAGGTTGAAAATGGACTGGCATGATTTATGACATGATCACAAATACATGCAATTTCAATAAGGGTTTGTAGACTTTTTATATCCAAATGATGTATTGAGTGTTAAGTTCTTCATAAATGACCCCTACTCTCTGTTTCCATTGTCTGACTCTGATGTCTCGCTATCACTAGAGGTCAGAATATATTCTAAAACAAGGTACATAAATCACTTGCTTTAGATCTTAGTATAATAATGAAACTTCGCTTAGCCTCTGTTCTATGTATTTAAGCATGCTTTTTGGCTCTTCTCTGTAAGTTTTTATTGCCAGACCAATTTAGAAAATGTACAATATTTTTTAATGCATTCTCATTTGTGGAAAAGGCCAGTGATCTTGTAAAGTAGGTGTAAAAGGCATAATGGTTAATAGAACAGTTCCCAGAAGCAGATTAACTGGCACCATCATACTACATTACAAGATATACACACGTTTATTGAAATCATACACATGCCATTAACGTAACTAACTAACAGTGGTGTAAGTAAGGGGAAACCAACAATACTGGAGTTTGTGTAAGACGATACTTGCAGGAATAGAACTAAGAACTGCACTTCCCTTGACATTCAGTCATAAAGCTGTGACCAATTTGGCCCCACACATCTAGGATCGACTTGCACAACTATGTACCTAAATGACAGGCAGAGTATCTGGGGCACTACCAGTTTCCTGGAATTAGCTAAATCATTTTAATTTAGTTTAATAACACCAAAGCACTTGCATTGACTGTACTATGCAAAGAAATTGTACTTAGGTTAAACTATATGCAATAAATGTGACATTGTGATACTCTGTGTAGCATGAGCACCGTCCCGTCTCGTGCACATGGTGGCGAGCGTGCGTGCACTATCCAGATTTTTTTTAAAAAGTTGGGAGTTATTATTATACAAGGTATATTTCTTCAATGGGGACAGAGAGTTGAAGCAACCAATTCTAAAGGTTTTTACATAGCATTAAATACATACAGAATTATGGGTCTATTTGTTAATAATAAGTGTTAGGATTTTTTTTATCGCTGCTTCAAATACGAAAACGGAGCTATTTAAATTTAATTGTCATTTCATTTACATCAGCCAAAATTGCCTGGATAATTTTGAGATTTTATTAAGATCGGAAAAATGGATCTATTACCGACATATTCTTTGTATGCATGCATCTTGTGGCTGGAAAATTGCGCCAATGATTAACTACTGAGTGTAAGTCAAACTATCAACATTCAAAAATTAAAAATAATTTTCATGTTTCACTGCAAAATCTTACAAAGTCAAGAAGACCTATAAAATCAATATACAGATATTTAACAAAATTGCCCAGTATGACATACGAATAAAGTTAAATATTATGTTGTTACTGGATTTAGTTACTCCTCTTATGCCCTCAGTCTTAGGCAGGCAGTAAAGCGAGCAAGGCAATTTATGTAGACCTAGATTGTGTTTTCCAATACGATTAACAAATTTAATAGGATTTAAGGCACTATCAAGGCCATTATTATGTACCTAACACAGTGCAAGCTCCAGATGCTTTAACCATCCTGATTTAATCTTATGTAATCAAAACTGCTTAGGTATGTTCTGCTTATGAAAGGCAAATGCAAAGCAATGATAGCTTTTAAACCATCTATATTATGTGATCCCACTTTGTAATGTAATCCTTCCAGGTATTTTCAGTTCAATTCAGTAAATTATCAGTATGGTAACTCAATCTGATCCACAAAACAAAGACATTACAAAAGGCATTTACTGAATGCAGACCAGAGAAACGCAGCAGGCTGCTAAATTACATTTAGAATTTATAATCTTTGACAAATCATTGTACATTTTACAAAGTGGGCAAAAATAAACAAAACCTAAAATTATTATTCTATTTTAATGTTTTAGATAATTAATTATATAGTATTTTAACCAATCATGAAACTGCATTGTCACGGTCAGTGATAGCCGCCTCAGCCGGCTCATTGATCTACTAACTTATTAAACTATCAAAGAGTCAAACAATACATCTCCTCTAATTTGTCAGGAAACCTCTCCTGACCACCTTTACCTGTTATGAACCGCACTCTGCGCACTCATGACTTGGAAGTTTACAATAAGGGAACACACAGGATTCCAATCTCAATCTTGCTTCCACCTATCTTTTAGACTTCAGATTTAACTAGTCCATTTCCCAATACAGGCACACACTTCTGCAACCGCCATCAGCTACGTATAAGGCTCATAGCAAACCTATAACTTAATTACCAAATTGCGCATATGCTGCGCTCTGATAGCTAAAAGAGTTAACACAGCACTCTGGTATTTAAAGGGATAACACAGCTAAGCAAGCAACCTCTTCTAAACAGGCAGTGAATTAATTTAGAACAATAAGGACAGCACTTATTAAATGTTAGATTTAATATGCAAAAAAAGTACAATGCTTACAGGTAATAAAAACAATTAAGTAAAGGTGACGGAGTATACGGCAAAACATGCAAAATAAAAGGATAAAGTTCAGCGTATAAAGGTACATACGAGTTCTATAACCTGCGCCAAGGGAAATTGCCTTGGAAGATGGGAAGCTTATCAATGTTGATTGATTTCCCAAAAGACTGACGACATTTTGGAAGTGATCACCTCATTTGAAAGACACTTTTTCCACCTTTCCCCTCCTATTGGGATATAGTCTCCAGGAGAGGCCTGTGACACATTTTACAATCACAAATTACATCTTTCCTGTTTAATACCCAAAGCTAAAATGTAATGTATCTTTCTTGGGGAGGGTCACACAGATCCAATTTTATTATTAATAAATCCAATACAAATGTACCAATATATATATACCAAATATGCATAGGACAATTGAATTAGTTGAACTGATGCTCATTTCCACTTTTTCCCTGAGTGCTAGACAGCTGTATTTGGCGTGTGGGTTGCTCTTCATCATACTAGTTATGAATATATGGTTGATCACCAATTATATTGATCGTAAGTGGTATTTTGGAAATGGAAATATATTTGCCTATATGAAATATAGCAAGCCATCCTTGTGTAAGACCACATGCTGGGTGGTTCGTCATAGTCTAATCAGGTGCCAAAACTCTCTCCAGTACCAAGGCATGGCTCCCCCCAGGAGCCTTTAAACTTGTTCAGTTCCCCATAAGGTATCACTGTTATCTTGTAGCCTTTGGTTCTGCAGAGCCACAGAATAAACACAGGCCAGTACTTCTGGCCTCATATTTTACAAATTGAGCTAGACCATTACCCCTTTGAAAGCAAGACTCTGCTTTGAATTAATTTTTCTTACACCCTAACTTACAGAGCAACGCAAATTCTAAGAGGATTCATTTGATATACAGTATTTACTATGCAGTCATTTATGATTATGCTTTATTCACCATAGTTATGTTATTTTTTAATCCTTATAACTGTAATTGCTCCCTTTTCACTACAGTCACTAAAATTTAAAGAAAACAAAATCTGAAATAAAATTACATTTTTAAACACTATATGCAAAAAAGTATGTGGCCACACCTGTTAATTATTGAATTGAGGTGTTTCAATCAGACCCGTTGCCACAGGTGTATAAAATCAAGCACCTAGCTATGCAGTCTCCATTTGCTAACATTTGTGATGCAAAATGGGTCGTTCTGAAAGGCTCAGTGACTTGAAACGTGGTACTGTGATAGGATGTCACCTTTGCAATAAGACAGTTCGTGAAATTTCATCCCTGTTGGATATTCCACAGTCAACTGTAAGTGATATTATTACAAAGTGGAAGCGTCTAGGAACAACAGCAACTCAGCCATGAAGTGGAAGACCAGGTAAAAGTGGAGTCAACGACTGCTAAGGTGCTTGGTGCGTAAAAGTCGCCAACTCTCTGCTGATTACAAAGCTGAAGAGTTCTGAACTTCCACTGGCATTAATGTAAGCACATAAACTGTGTGGCATTAACCTAATGGAGTGGGTGTCCATGGCCGAGCAGCTACATAAAGTAGGCCTGTTGTTACCTGATAACCACTGTTGGCTCCTAATGGCAGTAGTCTGAAGCATATGTTGTTTTGTTAGAAACTTACAGGGATGCCACCATTACAGGGATAACAAATATGTAAAGAATATCAATGTGTATGTGCATGTGCTTGTTATGTACCTTTTCAAACTTTTTAGAAGTGTTTTTTAATGTATTTACCTTTTTAGATTATCTTTTGCTTTTGATATGTATAGCATGTTTTAACATGCCATACCATAGACTTAGCTGTCATTGATATTCAAGCCAATGCTAGAGCCTGTATACACATGCTTTGAAAGCTAAGGGAATTGTGGAGAGATGTTCTAGGTCATCTCTTTCCTGCAATAAACCACAGTTATTACAACACCAGGGTTTATTGCTGTCACCCTATACTATTATTATTATTATTATTATTATTATTATTATTATTATTATTATTATTAATAGTAGTAGTAGTAGTAGTAGTAGTATTATGTACACAGATCTCATAGATCAGGGCAGTATAGTACATATCATGGACATAAATTAGAGTTAGGAGCAAAGCAACAAAAAAAGGTGCAAATTTGATCCTGGACAACCCATTTTTCAATGCAAATGGTGCATATGCATTAATATTTGTTTGCTTGCAGGGAAATACTGGCTGCTTTTGCATGTAGAATACAAATACTGGATAGATTTACCTTTACACTGCAATTTAAAGTTGAGCTGGGACATGTCCCCTCCCAACTCTAAATATATCTGCATATTTTAAATTTGCCTCCCCCCTGCAGTACGACATGATTTTGCCCTATATCTATACCATCTATACCAAACGTTTGGCATACTACTCTATTACATTCAATGGAGTGTTATGATTAAATAGAAATCACCAGTAGCTATGACTGTTCATTAATAAATGCAGTTTATTCTATGTACAGTTCTACACCAATGTGACAGGACTCTGTCTTTATTTTGAATATTATTATTAGGCCTGCAGTACCTCTGTGTTACCATAGGTGCTGCTGTTATACCTGGACAGTTTCAGCTTTCCTGAAAGGGGTTAAGCCCTCATCATCTGATCAGGATTGTGATCACCTGTGACTGGCCCTTTTAAGACTGCCTTTTCCAACAGGCCAGTGTCCGTTCATTTGTCTTTGCTGCTCCTGGATTTTTTGGGATACTCCAGTTTGGATCCTGACTTTCTCCCTGGCATTTGACTCCTGCTTTGTTCCTATGTTTTGCACTTCCTCTTGAGACCCAGACCCTGACTTTGTTTGACCTTGCTCCTGCTTACTCCCTGGTATATTGTGGATCCTCCGAATTCTGACCCCTGGCTTGCCTGACCCTCCTTTTGCCTGATTCTACCATAGCTCATTCAGTGCGTGGTGCCTCCTTGCTAACCTGGTCATTCAGTCTCCTGGTACCTGCATTTCACCTATTGTGTCTGGTCTGCTTATTCTGGTAACCAGCATTATCAAGTACTTTTGTTCCTGTCTCCAAATATATCTTACCAGCATTGCCAAGTATTTTTGTTCCTGTCTGCAATATATATAACTAGCATTTTCAATTACTTTTGTTCCTGTCTGCCAATATATCTTACCAACATTACCAAATGATTTGTTCCTGTCTGCAAATATCTGACCAGCATTACCTATTGTACCTATGGACCTCTATTTGCATTTACAGCTATTGTCCCTGGTTTTCACACTGGGAACCCGTAACACAATGCTTATACATCTCTTCGATGATCAAATAATTTATCCATAATGAGCTAGCCACAAAAATACTTTATAACCAAAATTTCATATATCTCACTGTTGCAATTAGTCACTCTGTAAAGATATCAAAAGCAAGCTGCACCCATTAAACTCTTCACAAGCTTATTAAAAAGCACTTACAGAATGGAAAAATGTCTGTAATACATTATTTAAATATACTAAAGTATTGAGGCTTATGCAAGATAACATGCTTAAAATATCACTCTTAAAAATACAACATATGTATTATTCATGTTTGTTAGTGCTAATTTTATACTTTAATTACAGTTAAGGATTTGGAGTTGTCCTTCTCCACCCTAGTGTTAAATCTTAGAGACACACTTCTTGGTGATCCAAAATTCTGAAGCAAAGGCTAACCTTAATATTTATGTTAGGGAAGGGGCCGTCTGATTGAAGGTGGCACTGGTTAAGGAGTGTTATACATTCTAGATATCTATTATTGGTGGAAACATGGAAAGGCATTGAAGGTACGCAGTGCCCATCCATTACATACAGAGAGTTAGGATAGAT
Organism: Mixophyes fleayi; assembly: GCF_038048845.1. Taxonomy (NCBI): domain Eukaryota; kingdom Metazoa; phylum Chordata; class Amphibia; order Anura; family Limnodynastidae; genus Mixophyes; species Mixophyes fleayi. The sequence goes on along the minus strand of NC_134403.1, from coordinate 174,042,188 downwards.
TTATGAATTGCCTATTAAATTGTGCATTTGGTCAATATTGAATAATAGGGAGATTATTATATCTTTTGTTGTTGAATTGGTCAGGTGGTATCACCAAAGTAATAAATATTTTTGCGGACTTTAAGTCTTTAGTATTATAATGTTGTTATAAATTGCTAATAATTCAAACTTTGTAGCTTTCAGGTAATAGTGGTAGATGGAATTTTGTGAGCGTTTAAAGCACTTTCTACTCTGGTCCAGCCACTAACCTCCTTGCTGATGTAAGTTGACTGTGTCATTAGCATTTTTGTAGGACACACTCTCTTAGCTGTGAAAATTGGCATTACTCAACCTCAGTAAACATTAAAATGTGCTTCATAAACAGTTTGGCTGGTACTATTTTTATATTCCTTCACTGAACACTTTACTGCTGCTGAGTAAATCAGCTTTTGGCTGTAGTGGAGCAACAATCCTTAACTAAGCCCCAAAGTTGGATTTCTCATATAACCTCGTAAAAATCACAGTTTTCCATTAAAGAAAGAGTGCCAGACACTTTGCCACCTTTTCTAATGGAATCCATCTGCTTCTTAACTTAGGTTCAATGTAGTAAAAGACTATAGGTCTTTTCAATTGTAAATAGAAATTTGTTTTTATAGATTTACAGAATCTACATGTAGTTTTCAGTTGTGCAGAGCATGAAAATAGTGTTTTTATAGGGTTAGAATGTGTGGAAACACCAGCCTAAAATATCCTTATAGTAGCAGCAGGGTATTTTTATAATTTTTTTGCCTGTAAGGTAAGCGGCTGTCTTAGATGAAAGGAATGAAGGAAGCAGAATTTAGGAAATTGCATTTAAATAAATGTTAATTTTATTCCAGCATGAGTCTAAAGGTGGTCACACAGAGTAGTTGTCTGATGAGCCTATACACAGAGCAATGCATTAGTGAAGTATATTTACCAGTCACTCCTTACAAACCCTGATCATTTACAAATAGGTCTTTATCTTATCATTAGAACTAACAATAAATAAAGTGACAATTTTTGTATTTTACATCACACTTATACTAATGCATTTGTCAGTTTGTGTAAGGAATGAGTAAAGCAACATTTCAATTGTTGTTGCAGGTAATGACTAAGGGTTTGACTACTAAATGTAAGCATCCAATTATGCAGTCTGTTGGTGCCAAGTTAAATATTGATTGAATACAAGTTACAAGCATCTCTGGGGATCATGTCAAAAGTCTAAAACTGCAGAACAGATGCTCTCTGTGATGTCACCCGTAGTGAAGCAAATAGATTTGCGATCCAAGATGGAGGATGGACAGTGTTTCTTGCTTAGTGCTCTGCACTGAAGTGCAAAAATTAAATTATTTAAATGATATAAAGGAGCGGAGATGGTATATTTACAGGTTCATCCCCTGCTCTTTTAGGGAGGGTGCAGTCTTTTACTCCCTATAAATTAACTTTAATTCTCTGCCCCCTCTGAGGTCCTGGAGACCAGGTCTTGTCCCTATATTTATAATGCATTAGAACTTCAATTAGTGTAATAAAAGTGCCCATGCAATAAAGACATTGTTGATGTCCCGTCACACTTAAGATTCATTTAAAATACAACCAAGCAGTATTTTAGAAGCTAAATGGTTAAAATCAGTAAAAGGCTTGGAAGTGGGTTGGACATGTTAACAGTTTGCACAATGACAAATGAGGCCTGCCTTCTTTTCTGCACTTCTGGACATAGGGAAAGAAATCAGAAATGACTGCCATTATAATAAAGACATACAAAAGTCTGCCTAGCTGTAGGCTAAAAGAAAAACTGTTTGTTCCTAGGGAATATATGAACTGGGTTCTAGTGTGCCCTGGTTTGATAGTTGTAAATGTACAGCTTGGAGAACATATCTTTTTATTTAAATCTTACAGTCTAACAACCTACCTTTTCCACCATTTCTCTCTATAAGAAAGATTGCTTTGGAAACACTTTCCCCTTGATAACCTGGAAGCCATGTAACAAGTCCTCACGCATGTGGCCTTTCCAGCTGCTAAATAAGAGGGCTGGAAATTTGTAGTGTATATATCAGCAACGTCATGTAATTCTTTTCTAATAAGAGTACAATCTTTATTTTATTGAAAGCTTTATGGCAGGCCTGGCCAACCTGTGGCTCTCCAGATGTTGCGAAACTGCAAGTCCCAGCATGGTCTGACAGCTATCGGTTGGCTATCTACTGGCAAAGCATGCTGGGCTTGTAGTTTCACAACACCTGCTGAGCCACAGGTTGGCCAGGACTGCTTTATGGCAATCCTGGTCTAGAATTAGTGACTTTTTTTTTTAGAAAAACAAAAGAAAAGGACAACAGTAGGAATAGCACGGTGGCTTAGTGGTTAGCACTTCTGTCTTACAGCACTGGGGTCATCAGTTCAATACCCGACCATGGCCTTATCTGTGAGGAGTTTGTATGTTCTCCCCGTGTTTGTGTGGGTTTCCTCCGGGTGCTCCGGTTTCCTCCCACATACCAAAAACATACTGGTAGGTTAATTGGCTACTAACAAATTGACTCTAGTCTGTGTGTGTATGTTTGGGAATTTAGACTGTAAGCCCCAATGGGGCAGGGACTGATGTGAGTGAGTTCTCTGTACAGCGCTGCAGAATTAGTGGCGCTATATAAATAAATGGTGATGATGATGAATATTGGACATGAAAAGAATCTAGTATGTTTGGAATTTATTTTTATTTTATTTATTATGTAATAAACATATGTTTGCCTCAACAAGGTGAATTACTATATAAAGATGTTCAAAAGGGGTATCGGGGAAGGGGGTAAATGACATATGGGACTGAAGAGATAGTAGCTGTCTATGTGAGGGTAAAGTGAGGGTAAAACCAGAGTATAATATTTGCAGGTAGTTTCTATATGGAAGGGCATGCATGTGTGTTTGGGAGGGAGGGGGTTGGGGGCTAAGGGGTAGTGGAGGGCAGTGTAGACAGAGGATCTCAATTTAGTAGTTATAAGATCTGGAAGGTTGTGAGAACTCCTGCCTCTGTCTTACTGACGTGTGTGAGATTATTGACTGCATTAAGTGGTTAAATAATATTAAAGTTGATTTTCTATAAGTAATCAAGATTGACAGCAATATTTCCAGTTATCTGAAAGCTTTCTGAATCACATATCTCACTGTCTCTTTAACCAATTGCATTAAGAAAACACCAGGTACACCACGTGTCTAACGTGATCGCATTTGAAATGTGGTACGTAAGCACCTGTGCACCTGTCTAATAAAGTGGATATGTGGCCATTGGAATCAATGAAAAAAACACTAAAAGCGTGATCTTTAACACCTTTTTAAAAATAAAGGGTTTTCAAACTGATTAACAATCTCTGAATTAGATAAATCTCAATCTATTTGGTCACCTCTAGTAAAGAAAGGAAGGAAAGAGAAAATGTACTTATTAAACCTTTACATCATTTGGCATGACTGGTTGTAATTTAGCTTTTTGTAATATCACATCTCAGCAGATCTACAAACCGATTCAAATTTTTCCAGGATTTACATAATGCTGTAGGAGTGTACTCAATAGCATTACTGACATCATATCTTACACCTATATGTATGGCTACATTTTTTTCTCTTGTTAATTCAGTTCTTGTCAGTTAGCAATGTAATATGTTTATACAGAAATATGTTCTTGTTGCACGATAGCTATGCTATTGAGTGTCTGTAGACAATGGCCAATATTTTAAAAGTATTTTTTATTTGTTTAAATAAAATTAAGTTTGTCCTATTTATTTTATTTTCCTACTCTAAATTATTTGTCTGATTTATTATGACTCTTCTTTATTAGAATAATTTGGCAAGTGTATCACATAAAAGCATGTTTAACTGTATTTCAGAATAGCCATTTTTACATATGTGCACATCTTTGTGTTCACCTACAACTCATTTGTCCAATGGAACTCATGTCAGGCATTCTGTATTATATATGGGTGTGTGGAAAGCTTCACGTTAGTTTTATAGAGTAATATTAATTTGGTAATTTTTGTTTCAGATTTTTGTATGGGGGGGGGGTTAATATTAATGTGAGATAATATGGAGATTTGCATTTTACATACTTGATGTTTCGTTTTTTTTATTTAATATCTTATTACATTTATGTACATTTTATTTTTTTTACTCTAGTTATCTGACTATTGTTCTATTGCCTAATTTCCGGTATGCATGCATTTCTGAATTGTTTTGTTATGCTGTATGTATGGACAACTGCACAGCACCACTTCTATTTATGCAAATATCAGCAGTTGTTATGTACAGACAAGTGCACTACACTGTTCTATATATTCTGCATGTAGTTTTCTTTTTGTAAAGTTGTATCTTGATGGATCGTTCCATGCTTAATGTTATCCCCTCACCCCAGGTTTGGTTCTACCTCTTAGAATGAGGTCTCACCGCTTGTTTCATATTCTGACTGTTCCCCACCTCTTCCCTGCTTTCATACTGCAACAACTGACAGTGGCAAAGCACGTGTCTCCTGCACTGTTTCCTTCCTGAACATTGGAGTCACATCTTCTGGAGTCTGCTTCTGTTATGAATACTATTTGCTGAAAAACTGGTCAGAAAAATTAATAACCAGTTGTTATTAGATAATGTCTTACACTTTGGAAATAAGCACTTTGTGACTCAACCAGGGCCGGATTTACCGCTAGGCAACCTAGGCACCTGCCTAGGGCCTAGCGGCTCTCGGGGGGCACAGTTGGGGGGGACAGGAGCAATTAAAAAAATATATATATATTTTTTTTGGCCCCTCCCGTGATTCGTGCGGGGGGAGGGGGGGGTTGCCGCGAATCGGGGGAGGGGGGGGGTCGGGTGCCGCGAGTCGGGGGAGGGGCCACATGGGGCTAGTGTGGTGGCTGGTCTCCTCCCTCCCTCCTCTGTTTGGCCTGCTGTGTGTCACATGGGACATGCACTACATCACAAGTGCCGTCCCATGTGTGAAGGGGATGAATACTCCACAGCTCCTACAAGGAAAAAGGTAAGTTGGGGGAGGGGTGGGGTAGTATATTAAGTGTGTGTGTGTCCCCACTGTGTCCTGGTATTGTGCGTGTGTGTCCCCACTGCGTCCTGGTATTGTGCGTGTGTGTCCCCACTGCGTCCTGGTATTGTGCGTGTGTGTCCCCACTGCGTCCTTGTATTATGTGTGTGTACCCCCACTGCGTCCGTGTATTATGTGTGTGTCCCCCCCACTGCGTCCGTGTATTATGTGTGTGTGTGTCACCTGCGTCCGTGTATTATGTGTGTGTGTCCCCACTGCGTCCGTGTATTATGTGTGTGTGTGTCCCCACTGCGTGCGTGTATTATGCGTGTGTGAGGGGCCACTGCGTGCGTGTATTATGTGTGTGTGAGGGGCCACTGTGTGCATGTATTATGTGTGTGTGAAGGGCCACTGTGTGTGTGTGAGGGGCCACTGTGTGTGTGTGAGGGGCCACTGTGTGTGTGAAGGGGGGGCCCAAACCGATATCTTGCCTAGGGCCCCATGAGGTGTAAATCCGGCTCTGGACTCAACCATATTTGTTATTTACAGTAAAACTATTTGACTACAAAAACTATCTGTTGCAAGCTTAGAGGCATATTCAATTGTTTGAATATCCCGCGGCGTTAAAACTATTACGTTATTACGGTAATAGTAAGCTGGATTTCAGCTCGCGGCTCAGGGAGCTGCGAGCTGAAATCCAGCGAGAAAACTACCATAATAAAGGTATTTACACGCACTATTACCGTAATAACAGTAATAGTGCGGGTGCCGTGAGATTTTGGTCGTTTTCGTCAACAATTGAATATGCCCCTTAGTTTGTTTTTGCTGTGGCCGTAAAATAAGCAATTGGAAACTCCCCTCTAGAAATTCCACGTTTGCCCCTGATCGCTTGAGGTGTAGCAATTCTTTTTTCCTCCTCAACAACTCCAAACAACGCTGTCAGTTGCTAACACAGACACTGATTGGTCAGAGCTACAGCTGTCAATGGTCAGCGTCAGTGATAGATTAGGTAAATTGACACAAGTAAATCTCCTAGTTTTTTTTCCTACAGAGAAGATTTACAGCGCTGGTGGGGGTGAAGTGGGGTATTTGGATGATAGCCAGCTTGCCTAGTTCCTCTACAAGCTCTACTGTGACATGATATGTCTAGAGCGGCGGCTCCCAAACTGTGTGCCGCGGCTCCCAGGGGTGTCACTGGGGTGCCGCGGGCCAGCCATAAAAAAAAAGAAAGAGCACATAAACTTACCAATCCGCCGGGCGCCGGGACCCAGCAGCCTCCTCTCTCCCGCAGCTGTTACTGAATATCGACGTCAGTGACAGCTGCAGGAGAGAGGAGGCTGCTGGGTCCCGGCGCCCGGCGGATTGGTAAGTTTATGTGTTCTTTCTTTTTTTTTATGGCTGGGAGAAGCGGAGGAGGACAGCGGGCAGCGGAGGAGGACATAGGGAAGCGGAGGAGGGCAGCGGGAAGCGAAGGAGGACAGAGGGCAGCGGAGGAGGGCAGAGGAGGACAGCGGGCAGCAGAGGGGGACAGAGGGCAGCAGAGGGGGACAGAGGGCAGCAGAGGAGGACAGAGGGCAGCAGAGGAGGACAGAGGGCAGCAGTGGAGGACAGCGGGGCAGCAGAGGGGGACAGCAGGGAAGCAGAGGGGGGCAGCGTGCAGCAGAGGGTGGCAGCGTGACAGAGGGCTGCAGAGGGGGCAGAGTGCCTGGATGCAGAGGGGGCAGTGTGACAGAGGGCAGAGGAGGGGGACAGAGGGCAGAGGAGGGGGACAGCATGACAGAGGACAGTGAGAGGTGACAGAGGGCAGAGGGGGCAGCGTGAGAGGGGGCAGAGTGACTGGATGCAGAGGGGGAAGTGTGAAAGGAGGGGGACAGCGTGACAGAGGAGGGGGACAGCGTGACAGAGGGCAGTGAGAGGGGACAGCGTGAGAGATGGCAGAGGGGGCAGCATCAGAGGAGGCAGAGTGACTGGATGCAGAGGGGGCAGTGTGTCTGGATGTAGAGGGGGCATTTTTGCATACAACTAAATAAGTATTTCTGTCCTGACCTAAATACTTATTACATTTTTTTGACCCAACTACTTCTAAAACAGGACTGCTCAGTAATTATTTTGGAGGGGTGCCTTGAAAAAATTTGGAGACTCTAAGGGTGCCGTGAACTGCAAAAGTTTGGGAACCACTGGTATTTTACCTGCAAATATTTATAAAAATACAATCAAAACAAAATCCCTGCAGCACTAGATTAACTGATATCTAGTCTTCCTGTTTTTCAACCTTGTATATTTTATCAGTTTATTTGCTGGCAACAATGTTAAGTAGATGAAGATAGAAGTATCCTTGTAACTAATGTTTTCAACTAAATATCATGATACTAGTGTCAGTGTGCTTGGCTAATGGAAAAATGACACACGTGGGTCCTATATATTCATTATAATCTGGTCTTGTGTTTCTAAGGAAATTAAAGGACAGATACCAAGAGATGTCTTTCCCAGGCCTGCCAAGTACTTGCTATTGTGTCTGATTCAGAGATTGGGAGATTCTATTATAACTTGGCAGATCTGGAGGCTGTGTCAGACTGTTGTCACACCAAGATTTCTCTTTTTCTCCATCTGTTCACTCACTAACTCAGTCCGCTGCTTACTCTTTCAGCATAGAGCGAACTAAGCTCTAATGTACCCTTCTCCAAAAGTCTTTTAATCTATCTCTTGGTAAATGTTATAAATGAACAATTAAAGGTCTGGAAGACTTAAATCTTCAATGCTATTTTCATAAATAGAACAAATTTGTTTTAGCAAAGCAGTGTATCTGCTGTATCTCTGCATGAATTAACTTATATGTGGGTGCGGCATTGCTTGAAGTAGGTGACATTACCAGTGTGTTTACGAGGAATGCCAAGTTAAATATCTAAAATGAACTATATTAATTCTTTAAACTTGCCACTGGCTATTTCATTGTATGTGGGTCCACCAATCTATAAGGTATTTTTCCTAACTTGTAGAATTCAAAATAACCATACATACCTTAGGTTTGTGAACAGACATATACATACCTACACAATTTTCAAATTGTTATAAGATAGAGAAGCTCCACCAACTTAGCAGCTTTGTTACAGAAGTCAACAGTCAGAAAATTGATAAAAAAGGTTTATTTAAACTTTTTTATATCCAGGATACTTTGCACCACTGGGTTGAATGGAAATAATTATTTAAAATATGTTTAGTTTACCTAATTGAATTTTGCATATTATTTGGTGTGAGGGAGGTGGATGCAGAGATGGCTAATATTATTAATTTCCCATAGTGACATTTATAGAGTTCATGTAAATCCATAAATATAGGGATACATTCTACAAAAAGACAACTAGAATATGATTGGTTGCTATAGGCAACATCTCCACATTTTCAAACCAGCAGTTTAGTAAATATACCCCCAAATGTAAGTAGTTTATACTAGATTTGATACAGTTAATGATCCAAATAATACATTGATAAATTCCACCTGCCAGCAGTCTACACAATCTAGCTGTTGTGATACTGCATACAGCACTTCGTTTAAACCCAGTATACATTAGAATCACATGGCCGAAAATCAAACAAAATGGTTCCTGACTACAACACTGGACCCACAATCTTTCCCTGACAGCTGAGTTTCATTGATGGCAGGTGCCATCGATATATTATGAACATAATTGCCAACGCTCCCGGAATGTGCGGGAGACTCCGAGATTCCAGGTAGGTCTCCCAGACTCCCGGGAGAGTATGGCAGCCTCCCGCATCTGCCCACTTCCTAGTGAAGTGGACAGAATTAGATCCAAAATGCCACGATTCTCAGGGCCCCATTACGTTGCGGGGTTGGGGTCAAACTGGCATCGTTTGCATAGAGCCGCCCCCGAAATGCCCACCTTCCCCAGACAGCTCCCGTATGCTGACTTAAGAAAGTAGGCAAGTATGATTAAGACCATAAATTACATTGGGATTGTAAATGTTATGATCCACCAACTTGGGTGTTGTAACAAATGCCAAATATGCTGTATTTGTCATACTGCCTGACATGGATACTGCCACTATCTACAACTGCCACTCACTTTGCGACCACGCCAATATGTAGGACAAATACAGCTTACTTGGAATTTACTGCAACATCCAAATGTGCTTGGTGGATCACAACATTTACAATCGGCATGTAATTTATGGTCATAATATATAGGTGGCACCTGCCATCACTGAAACTCAGCTGTCAATCTACAATTCAACACTTTCTATAAGTATATTTGGATTTCCAATGCACAGCACATAAGTAGAGAGAATAAAAACACCTTGTGGCTTTTAAATCAGTGAATTAGCATTGCCGTCTTTTCCCCCCCCCAACCAGCCGTTATAATTTTTGCATGTAGGCCTAAAAATAAGCACATTAATGTACCTAAATCATACTAATAAAATGAACTTGTGCTGTGGTTTTGAAATGTTGTCAACAATAAAACACTAACAAAGTACACTTTAATGTGATATATTATTCATAGAATATATATTTCAAGTACATCATTAAATATACATTTACACATAAGTTTTTAAGGAATATAGTTTTAATATAGAGAGATTTATTAATATGGTTATATAGTTACATCCTATTTACATAAAATACTGTATATAGGTAAAAATAAAAGAAAAACAAAAACTTTTTACAAAGGAGCATAGAGTCACCCTTACACCTCTTCCGCCTTAGGCCCAGGCTTTGATGACCTTTCCACTAATCTGGGCTCAAAACCAGAACAAATGGGATGCACTATTTATGACATTACCTTCATTGTTTAATTTACTTTTGTGATCATGTTGAAGCATTTTTTTCCTATGCACACCAGTAAATCTACCAGTAAATTACTGGAAACTGCAGGGTGCCATTCAAAGTTTAACATTCTTGAAAACAACAGTAGTTGCACACAGCAAGCAGGTTAACAGTCTTAGGGGTATATTTACTAAACTGCAGGATTCAAAAAGTGGAGATGTTGCCTATAGCAACCAATCAGATTCTAGCTGTCATTTTGTAGCATGTACTAAATAAATTATAACTTGAATCTGATTGATTGCTATAGGCAACATCTCCATTTTTTCAAACCGACACTTCTCTCTACTGACTCACCACTTGGTAATCAATTATCACAAACAAATTTGTCTCCAATGCAGTAGCCATAGTCTTTTAACTATTTGCATAGGCCTCAGTGCATTTTAAGTGGTAGTTTCGGTGGAATAGTGGTTAGTTCTTTGTACACCCCCCCTCTCCTCTTTTCTCCCACACAAATCAAGACCTAACCACTGTGCCGCGGAAATCTCCTCCAAAAGTTCTATGCCATAGGACCTGTAACAATTGCCCCTCCGCAGGCAGCTCACAGAAACATCAACACAAAACTAGCACAGGCAATATAACTACCATTACTCAGTGTATGTTAGTCTCCAAAAAAATGGCTGCCATCTGATATAACTCAGTCAGTAATAGAGAGACACTGTGAGATAAAATTTAATTAATCTGTTTCCTTTGGACTCAAAATATTACAAATTCTTCTCTCCTCTCCCAAACAGTAAATTTCACAGATATGAATCAATCCCTTTAACATGGATAGGTTTGTTTCCATTTAACTAGTTGCTCAGTGTAGTGATGGTCATTGTGGAAAATTCCTCCCTCATTTATAACCATGTATTTTTAATCACGCATTTTAAAAACCCACATGTTGGATACATCAACCATTTTCCATTTTCGTTTACTTCAGTTTCAATTCCTAAGATAATATCCAAGCAGACTCCTTCCAGGAATACACAAACTGACGCCATTGAGGGGGTACAGGGAGTACAGCAGTATGGGGACCAGGGGAGGGCTGGCAAATTTTAGCCTAGGGTGCAAGACTCAACTCAGCAGCCTATTAAGAACATTTCAAAGAAAAAAAAATACAGGTGGCCCAGTGACCCAGCCCAAGGTAGCCCACTATGGGACCGGCCCAGCCAGCCCTAGATGGGGAACCGACAGAAGTATGATGCCTGACCAGCCCTGGACCCAAACAGATTTATTAGCGGAAGGGGGCCTATGCAGTGAATTAAGGGAAGGGCTGGGCTCCCTTTTAGGCTGCAGTTGCTTGTGAGATGTGAGGGGGAAGTTCTCTGCTGTATTAAGGGATCCGACAGGTGGCCCCTTGCAGGTCACCGTTTGCCTTTGAAGACATGAAGAGAAATCATGGTTGCCACTACTTGCTCCAGTCCCAGCCCCCTTTGTGTGTATATTTCTAAGATAAAGGCACCTGGCTCCTGGACAGAGAGCTGCAACAAGATAGAGAGGCACCCAGCTTTCTGCCCTATGCAGCATTGCTGATGTAATAAATGACATCATAGCTCTGTAATAGATAAGAGCCAAAAGGAGCAAGAAGAAGAAGCATAGAAGAAGAATAAGAGAAGCAGAAAGGTAAGTAAACTATTGAAAAGGTTAGATAGAACTGGGTATGGGGGTGGCTGGAGAGAACACAGGGGAGGGGGGGCAAATGTTGGGTAAAGTAAAAATGAGGGTGGTGTTGGTGTGAGAGAAGGAAAGAGAACCTTTGTACTGGGCCCAGCAATTTCTGGTGACAGTCATGAGTGCACACACAGGTTTATGGTTTAATTAATATGTGCAAATGTCACAAGACACCTCCAGTGTTTAATTAATTTCTCTGGCAATTATAATTTATATAGCTTCCTTGTTTCTTGTCATATGTGCTGGAATTCTTTAGCTAAAAATCTCTGACATTTTGAAGCTTGTGCAACACTAGCTTAACCTATATCTTGCATAAACCTTTTTTATAGGTCTGTGAGCAGGGGCAGGCTGGGCTGGGGGGCATCTGTCCCCCGGGCCAGTCCTATAGTTGGCTAACTTGGGCTGGGTAATTGGGCCACCTGCATTCTTTTCATTTAAAATGTTCATAATAGGCTGCTGAGTAAAGTCTTGTCCCCCGGGCTAAAATTTGCCAGCCTTACCCTGTATGTGAGGCCCCAAGGGACATCACAACATTTATGTAGATGCAGGTTAATGTGCCTGGCCATTGTGAACATTCTATTGTGGGATGTGAGCTGATCACATGACTGCCATGTTCAGTCCTAGGAGGGCCTACTCTACTGGGGGCCCTAGATGCATCACAGGCATTGTTGTGCTGGGGGTTTTGTCGACCTTGTTAAACAGTGCTTTGGTAATGTAGAACTTTTTTATTTTCCTCCTAATTATGAATAGAATCCTCTAGCAGGCTGAAATGTAAAAGGTTACTTTCCTTAGCCCCCATGCTGTTAGTAACTTTTCTAGAAAGCAACTTGGTAGATAACATTCAGAAATGTATACTGTGCTTATCTGATATGGTACATAAGTTTAAAAACAAATGTTTTTAAGATGGCTCTTTGATTGCGTGGTAGGCATGTTTCTATGTAGACATCAGGCTTTCTCATGGAACTGTACAAGACTAGGATGGCTAGAGGTATGTCTTGCATGCAAAAAAAATGTCATAACACTGGAAAAATTCCATAAGAGTGCACAGACTTCTGTCATACTAATTGGTCACTAAACCTAAAATAGAATTTGATCAAATATGAAGAAAGTCTTGTGGTATTCAGAAATGCAGCTATTTATATATTATAACATTTTACGCTTGTTATGTACGAGAGAATGTAAGATACCAACACATCTAAATTTACACTGAGCTTACCCTATATTTGAGGTAAATTGGTCTAACCTGCTTTTTGGTACAAGTGACTTTGACCTAATCATTCCACATTGACCTACAGCAGGGCCGGACTGGCCATCTGGCCCTTCTGGCAAATGCCAGAAGGGCCGATGGCTAGATGGGCCGGCAGACACTTCTTGGATTCCTGCACCTCTGCTGTGCGACGGACGAGGGCTCCTCTGCTCCCTCCCCCTTATCTTGTGCACTGTGCCCTGCAATGTGGACAGTTTTTACAGTTTTTATTTTTTTTTCTGACTGGGGAGGGGATCGCGGGGAGGTGGGGTTGCCGCGTTTTTCGCGGAAGGGGGGTGCGCGAATTTTCACACATGAGTCGCGGGGTGCCATGACTTTCGCATGGGGTATGCGGATTTTCGCACGGGGTTGCAGCGATTCTCAGGGGGGGGGGGGGGGCAGGGTTTTCACCAGTGTGGGAGAGCCAGGGGGGGAGCTGGTGCTGGAAGAGGGTGAGAACCATGTAGGAAGGGGGTGCTGGAAGAGGGTGAGAGCAAGGGGGGAAGGAAGTGGGTGATAACCATGGAGGAAGGGGGTGCTGGAAGACTGGAAGAGGATGAGAGCCAGGGGGGAAGGTAGAGGGTGAGAACCATGGAGGAAGGGGGTGCTGGAAGAGGGTGAGAGCAAGGGGGGAAGGAAGAGGGTGAGAACCATGGAGGAAGGGGGTGCTGGAAGACTGGAAGAGGGTGAGAGCCGGGGGGGAAGGAAGAGGGTGAGAACCATGGAGGAAGGGGGTGCTGGAAGACTGGAAGAGGGTGAGAGCCAGGGGGGAAGGTAGAGGGTGAGAACCATGGAGGAAGGGGTGCTGGAAGAGGGTGAGAGCAGGTGGGGAAGGAAGAGGGTGAGAACCATGGAGGAAGGGTGTGCTGGAAGACTGGAAGAGGGTGAGAGCCAGGGGGGAAGGTAGAGGGTGAGAACCATGGAGGAAGGGGTGCTGGAAGAGGGTGAGAGCAAGGGGGGAAGGAAGAGGGTGAGAACCATGGAGGAAGGGGGTGCTGGAGGGTGAGAGCAAGGGGGGAAGGAAGAGGGTGAGAACCATGGCGGAAGGGATGCTGGAAGACTGGAAGAGGGTGAGAGCCAGGGGGGAAGGTAGAGGGTGAGAACCATGGAGGAATGGGGTGCTGGAAGAGGGTGAGAGCAAGGGGGAAGGAAGAGGGTGAGAACCATGGAGGAAGGGGTGCTGGAAGAGGGTGAGAGCAAGGGGGGAAGGAAGAGGGTGAGAACCATGGAGGAAGGGGGTGCTGGAAGACTGGAAGAGGGTGAGAGCCAGGGTGGAAGGTAGAGGGTGAGAACCATGGAGGAAAGGGGTGCTGGAAGAGGGTGAGAGCAAGGGGGGAAGGAAGAGGGTGAGAACCATGGAGGAAGGGGGTGCTGGAAGAGGGTGAGAGCAAGGGGGGAAGGGAGTGTTAGAAGAGGGATGAGAGCTAGGAGGGAAGGGGGTGCTGGAAGAGGGGTGAGAGAGCCAGGGGGGAAGGGGTTGCTGTAAGAGGGATGAGAGAGCCAGAGGTAAAGGGGGTGCTGGAAGAGGGGTGAGAGAGCCAGGAGGGAAGGTGGTACTGGAATAGGGGTGAGAGAGCCAGGGGGGAAGGGGGTGAAGGAAGAGGGGTGATAGCCAGGGGGGAAGGGGGTGCAGAAAGTAAAGTGAGAGGGACAAAGGAGAAGATGGTGCAGGGGCATAGGTAAAAGAAAGTGTAAAGGGAGAGACATCTTAAGAATGGGAATGTCAGGCAAGCAGCCATCATAAAACACAAGTAGTAATGAAGAATGGGAATGCACAGAGGGGACAAGTGTTAAAAGAAAATAAAAAATCAAGCCTTCATACTCCATTCACTTATATTTTCCATACCCCCACTTCTAAATTTCCACTTTGACCACTGCCCACGGTCCCTGCTCCCGACTGGCTGTGTGAGCTGACAGCTGCAGATCCCTCATTGCCCAGCGTGCCCAGTAGGAATACAGAACACAGGATGCCATAATCAGGTAAGTTCATATATTTTCTCATGTGCAATGTGTTTTTAACCATCCTTTGTTGAACTGGGGGCACTACTGTGTATCCAATGATGTTTAAAACACTATGCATTGCTCATTATTGCGCTGTAATTAACTTGCATATTTATCTGTACAGAGACTTTTAATTAAGAGGAAAAAACACTGCTTATCATAAATTTTATCTGTGATTGTCTCACTATATCTATTTTTGTTTGCATTGTAAATGGTGTTAATTATTAAGCTGCTCCTGGGACTCACACTCTAGTACCTGATATGCTGTACCAATTTTTGTTTGTGAATGAGTTTTTTGTCTGGGCAATACTGTATGGCATAATGTTATTTGGGGGCACTACTGTATGGCATAATGTTATTTGGGGGCACTATTGTGGCATAATACTGTATGGTATATGATTTGTGGGCACTACTGCATGGCTAAATATGAATTGAGGGTAATATTATGTGGCATAATATGACCTGGGGGCACTACGGTGTGGCATAATATGAACTTCTGCCAAAGGCAAGTCTCTCATTGTTGAATATGATGGGGGCCCAAAGAAGTTGCTGTACTGGGTCCCAAAATTCCTCTTTTCAGCCCTACCTGTGAGTCAAGGGGGTAGATGTCTCCCAGGTAAATAATCTAAATGTTTCCTATCTAATCAAACTGATGGATCACATCCAATTATCTCTCACCCACCTCCTCTATCCCCCTTAATTAATATACTGTGTTATTTAAAATGAATAGAAAGGACGCATAACCAGTTACAGTAGTATAAAAAAAATATATTTCTTTGAAATTTTTCTGTAGATGGAAATACTTTTAATGCGGCCGCGTGAGTTCAAATGATCATTCAATAGTTATGTTTTTTCTGATATATTTGTTAGTTTTATTTCATGTGGAATGATTCATAAAAATTCTGCCATTACTATTTAATTGAGGGAAAAGGATACCTGTTACCTATATGTGTGTAAGTATTCTGTTGTTGCTATTTTGTGGGAGATTTGAAAAAAGCAAAACCTTGGTTTCCTACAGTGGCGCCTGTATAATCGGTGGTATTGCTGTAGTATGGGGTGGCGTGCTGGTGGCAATGTTGTAGTGTGTTTGGGGCTTAGTATTGCTAATAAGTATGATAGGGTATTGCTGTAATGTGAGGATGATGTCAGTTGCTGGAATGTGGGGGTGATGCTGGTTGCTGTAATGTGTGTGTGGGGGGGGGAAGGGGAGGGGGTGATGCCAGTTGCTTTAATGTGGGGGGGATGCTGGTTGCTGGAATGGGGGTCATGCTGGATACTGTAATGTTGGGGATGATGCTGATTGCTGTAGTGTGGGAGTGATGCTGGTTGCTGTAATGTGGGGAAGGGGGGTAATGCTGGTTGCTGTGATGTGGGTGGGTATCGATGTAGTAGGAGTGTGTGTGGGGGGTTATTTATTACTGTAATTTGGGTACTAATAATGTAATGTCATGGTATTTATTGATGTAATATGGGTGCTAACAATGTAATGTTGAGGGTCATTAGGAGAAATAAATACCCCCCCCCACACACTCATACTACATAATGTTGTACTGCACCAGCAACGCACACTGCGCCAGCATCAGTGTGCAACAATATAGTACATGGAGCCCACAAGAGGTGGGCCTGTGTGCTTTAAATGCCAGGGCTGATTTTTAGTCCCAGTCCGGCCCTGGCCTACAGTAAGTCTATAGCTTCATCCGGGAGCCAGCTGTCTATTTATGAAACTGGTTCAGTATCCATGACTCCATTTATAACTGACTACACTCTGGGCAACTGTCACAACCAGTCTGTAAATAAATACATTTTTATTTTGTAAGACTCCTTTAAAACACACAAATATTTTAACATTACTGCCTCTTCAGATATTATACGTACAAAACTGGGTCATAAGGATTTGAGCTCATGAACTGAAATGCTGTAGTGATAAAATATATTGAATTGCAGGCTTATATATATCAAGTTTACAGGACAATAACTGCTTTTCACAACTTTACTGAAAAGGCTTCTTATGCTTACTGCTATTAAACATTTCACTTGGCTAGAAATTCGATGTTGATATCTTACATGGGAAAGGATTTTATGTAAAGTGTGTGTGTTCACATGTTGGAACAAAATATATGGTGGAGCTAGAAAGGAGTCATCTTTCGTAACCTCCATTGCCATATTCTACATATTATTTGCTAACAATTTTACCAGTGTCACTGGTAAGCTGCGTTTAGATGCCGTTGCATGCAAGCACATGTATAACATATAGCGAAGGAAAAAAAAATCCTGAAGGACGGAGTTAGAATTGTTAGACTATATTAGTTATTCATGTATTCATGTGGATTTAAGTAAGTATTCATCATTTTCTTTTGCTGCATATCTCATGGCTTGAAAAAAATAGGCAGAAGAGGTGCATAAGAGGTCATAAACATTTAATGATCCAATAATTGTTATATCAGAATAATCACTGTTCGTAATTAACTTCCTTTGTTGCTCGTTCATCTGATATTTCCGGCAGTCTTTAATAGTTTCTAGTGACAATCAGCATTTCTTTAGCATCTCATAAAATGAAGCCTTTGAAAGTGAGGCGCGGAAGAAATGATTCTATAAATCACAGTCGTTTCCTCTCTCTCTGTCTCTGAAGTGTGCCATCGCTTATAGACTCATTCAGGACTTTCCGTTTCTTTTTAATTGCACTTTAACCACTGAAATCTACTTCAAACTAAAAAAATTGGAAATTATTCGGAAGATCAAAGGATTTTTTTTTTAAAAAGAAGCAAGTCAATATAGGAAGTACATAACAATGCATGTTATTAGTATTGGATACATTCTAAATTGTTACTCGATTCACTATACAAGATACCCACCAAAACATTTAGTAGCTGGTGTTAAGCATTATGATAAACTTCCTTGCAAGGTTACAGTGTACTCAAGGCTTGAAAGAAGAATGTCAATGTGAACAACACAGAGAGTACTGCACGTCTTACCATTTGGATTTCTTTTGCTCTGCTAATAAAATAAGGCAAATTTAAGAATGAGAATCTTCAATATTCTGTACTATAATTTACAATTTACTAACTACTACCATCCCATGTCCACCTACTTGCATCATAGTCTTAAGTATAACCAACACTTTAATGTTACGTCTTATAGTTGAATGATTGATGGACTTATGCTATTTGTCCAATCTAGAGGTAAAAGTATGTTGCCTTCTGCCACATTTCTATTGCCGCACAATCCAGGTCAATACCAGTTATGGCCCTTCTCTGAATCTGGCCATGTGTGTGTGTGTGGTGTGGGGCCCTCTGGTCCAGCGCTACCACTGGGCAGCTTTAGGCAGCTGTCTAGGGCTCCGGGTAATGGGGGTCACCGCTGAAGTCAGACACTTATTCAATGTAATGCTGAGTGGTGGCCACTCACACAGCCACCGGCCACCGCACAGCTTCAGATCAGGCGTGTGTGTGTGTGTGGGGGGGGGGGGGGGAGGAATAGGGGTGATTTCTCCCCATAACTGATCACACTGCCAATGGGACGCAACCGCTCCCTCATCACTGTCTGTCATTGTGACATCACTCACACTGTGTCACTCACCGGACTGTGAGTGCTTCTTCCCGGACATTTAGGAACCGTGGCCGTCCTCCATCCTGAGGGACTGCGCATGCGCAGCCCTTTCTATACCTCCAGTGTATGTTCCTTTAACTTAATTGGCAGATCAGGCAACCTCCCTATATTAAGCACCTGTGGTCATCACCACATTGCCTGATCTTGGAGTCTCATTCCCCATGAGTCTCTGAAGGTGTTCCTGTGTTTCCTTGTTCATTCAGCCCTGCTGATTCCTGTGGTTTCCAAACCACTTCTACCTCTGTGGTTTCCAAACCACTTCTGCTACTGTGGTTCCCATACCACTTCTACCATCTACTATATCATCGTGACTGTGAGCTGATTCCTATCCGCTGCCTCCGTGCACTACAGTCTTCTAATCACTTCAACTCTACCATGTATCATTGGGACTGTTAGCTGATGCCTATCCGCTGCCTCCGTGCATTACAGGCTTCAACCACATCCACTCACCTGTTCATGATTGTGACTGCCAGCTGATTCCTATCCGCTGCCTCCGTGCACTACAGGCTTCAACCTGCAACTCGTCTGTGTTTCATCATCGTGACTGCTAGCTGATTCCTATCCGCTGCCTCCGTGCACTACAGTCTTCAACCTGCAACCCGTCTGTGTTTCATCGTGACTGTTTAGCTGATTCCTATCCGCTGCCTCTGTGCGCTTCAGTCTTCAGTCCTTGTCTACTCTACCGTGTTTCCTTGAGTCTGCTGCCACTATTGCTACCCGCTACTCTCCGTGATCATCTGTTCCAGTTCAACTCTGCTCCGGTGTCCCATCGTTACTGCACCTGCTGGTTGCTATTGGTTACCTCCGTGTTCCCGCAGAGACCCGCTGCTGTTACTTCTCAGCGCTACTCATCCATCTACTGCTGATCCGCTCTCCACGCCTTCCTGTGTTCCCTGCTGGTCTACCTACCTGTGCGCTGCACCTGCTAGACCCCTGCTTCACCCATCAAGGGACTTGTATCCTGCTGGCCTCCTGCCCTTCAGGTATCTCTGCACTCCTGTCTGACTGCCTTCTCCTGAACCACGGTATGCATACTTCCCATTGACTGTGCTGTGTATTGCATACCTTGCTGGACTGTGTTGGTTCTCCTCTGGAGTGTACTATCCGCTGAGTCTATTGCCATCATTGACTGTGTTGGTTCTCCTCTGGAGTGTACTATCTGCTGACTCTACTGCCATCATTGACTGTGTTATCTCATGCCGGATTACTTCAAGAGACTTTCTATATTGGCAGTGTTGTTCAGTCATTTATACATTTATATTGTGCATATTACTGTGGATCAAAGTCAAGGTGCCCGTGTATATATTGTGTTGCAGTCTCTCCCCGTGCACCTCCTCACATATATATTCAGTAGTACAACTTGCTAGTGGCAGACCACTGACTCCCCGGATACCTCCACTTGGATTCCATTCCTTCACTCAGACAGCGGTACAACTTGCTATCCGCAGACCGCTGACTCTCATCACCTCCTCGTTTCTGTTGGACATTCCTCCTCACTATAGCAGTGGTACAACTTGCTACCGCAGACCACTGACTACCTTCACGTGTCCTTTGTCCATACAGTTCCTCGTGTATTACTACCTCCATATTGCCAGTGCTGCTAGTCATAGACTTTCCTGAGCATCTCATCATCTGCTATTTCCTGTTCCGTGATCACCCTGCTACCAGAGTACCATATTACCACCTATACTGCTCTGGTAAGCCTATCACCTGGTGATCCCTGGGTAAAGACTCCTAGTGCCCGTGACAGTAAGATCAGGACATGACAGACCCAGATACGGAACCTACTGCTAAAGAGATGCTGCAGCATCTGGTCAGCCGTGTGGAGCAACAGGATGCTCGCCAACAGCTGTTACTTCAATGTTACCAATCGTTAACCTCCCAAGGAACATCTGGACAGACTGTTACAGCTAGTATTGAAGCTCCTGTGCTTTCCTCCGTTTCCCCAGTGCCATCCCAGGTGTCTACAGCTCCTACGCTTCACCTGCCTACTCCGTCAAAATATGACGGGGACCCCAAAACTTGTAGAGGTTTCCTTAACCAATGTTCAGTCCATTTTGAACTCCAACCTCAAAATTTTTCTACCCATCGTTCCAGAGTGGCCTATCTTATCTCATTGTTTTCTGGACAAGCCCTGGCTTGGGCCTCCCCTCTGTGGGAAAGAAACGATCCAATTCTACAAGATAGTGCCAAATTCATTTCCACGTTCCGAAGTGTGTTCGATGAACCAGGTCGTGTGACCTCCGCTGCTTCCAGCATTCTTCGTTTGCGACAAGGCTCCCATACAGTAGGACAGTATGTCATTCAATTTAGGATCTTAGCCTCTGAACTTCAGTGGAACACTGAAGCATTAGTTGCCGCCTTCTGGCAGGGGCTCTCCGATAAAATTAAAGATGCACTGACTACCCAAGAGCTTCCTTCGTCACTAGAAGATTTGATCTCTCTTTGCCATCGTGTAGATATGAGATTTCGTGAAAGAGAGTCTGAGAAAACAACAGCTGTCAAAGCACCTCTTCGTTTAAACCCTCAATTTCGTCCAGCTCCATCCTCTGTGATTCCCATGGAGATAGGACGTTCCAAATTATCTTCAGAGGAAAGGAAACGAAGAGTAAAGAATAGACTCTGTATCTATTGTGCTGATTCCACGCATATGCTCAGCTCTTGCCCTAAGAGATCGGGAAATGCCAGGCCCTAACTAGTTCTGGAGAGGTGAAGTTAGGGTCCCTGGAGTCCTCTCCATTGTCTATGAAATCTAAAGTCTGCGCTTTTGATGTTACGATTTCCTTTGCTACCAAATCCTTTGAGTCACAGGCATTGATTGATTCCGGAGCAGCAGGAAATTTCATTTCTAAATCACTAGTGAATCAATGGTCCCTACCAGTGATCACTTTAAAAACACCCATTACTGTGACGGCTATAGATGGATCACGCCTCATCAATGGTCTCATCACCCAGAGTACGTCTCCAGTAACCCTTCAGATTGGTGTACTACACCATGAAGAAATTTCGTTTTTAATTCTTCCAGTTACGACAAGTCCGATTGTCTTAGGCCTTCCATGGCTTCAGTGTCACTCTCCCCAGATTGACTGGCGCACCCCTCAAGTTACGTCTTGGGGGTCTGAATGTCACCATCGTTGTCTCTCTCAAGTTATTCCTCTTAAAGTACAGCGATCTTCCATCTCATCTTCCTCCCCGGGACTCCCTCCTCAGTATGCTTCATTTGCCGATGTGTTTGATAAAGCTCAGTCTGAACGTCTTCCTCCTCATCGTTCTTGGGATTGTCCGATCGACCTTCTACCTGGCAAGACTCCTCCCAGGGGTCGGGTCTATCCTCTCTCGTTACCTGAAACTCAAGCCACATCTGAGTACATACAGGAGAATCTCCAGCGTGGGTTCATTCGACCTTCCACCTCTCCCGCTGGAGCTGGGTTCTTCTTCGTCAAAAAGAAGGATGGATCATTACGCCCTTGTATAGATTTTCGTGGACTCAACGCCATTACTATCAAGAATCGGTATCCCATTCCGCTGATCACTGAGCTATTTGATCGCATCAAGGGAGCTCGGATATTTACTAAGTTGGATCTTCGTGGTGCTTACAATTTAATTAGAATCCGTTCCGGTGACGAATGGAAGACCGCGTTTAACACCAGAGATGGGCATTACGAATATTTAGTAATGCCCTTCGGGCTGTGTAATGCCTCCGCTGTTTTCCAGGGTTTCATCAATGAGATCTTTCGGGACTTATTATATGTATGTGTCGTTGTCTACCTAGACGACATATTGATCTTCTCACAGGACCTGCCTTCTCATCACCAACATGTGGCAGAGGTCCTCTCCAGACTACGGAAAAACTCGTTGTTCTGTAAATTGGAAAAATGTTCATTCGAGTTACCCCAGATTCCATTCTTGGGGTATATAGTTTCCGGAGTTGGCCTGAAGATGGATCCAGACAAAGTAAATGCTGTACTACATTGGCCTCAGCCAACTACTCTTCGTGCCATCCAGCGTTTTTTAGGTTTTGCCAATTACTATAGACGCTTCATTCAGGACTTCTCATCCATTGCATCTCCCATTGTGGCCCTAACTCGGAAAGGGGCTAATACTAAGCAATGGTCATCTGAGGCTCTCCAAGCCTTTCAAATCCTCAAAGAGGCCTTCTCATCTGCTCCCATTCTGCGACAGCCTGATGTGACACTCCCCTTCTTCCTAGAAGTAGATGCCTCTAATGTGGGCTTAGGAGCTATTCTCTCCCAACGCTCGGAGCAACAAAAATTACATCCTTGTGCCTTCTACTCTCGGGGTCTTCTGCCCGCAGAGAAAAATTATACTATCGGGGACAAGGAGTTGCTGGCCATCAAAGCTGCATTAGAGGAATGGAGATACTTGTTGGAAGGAGCTCGCCATCCGGTGACGATCTTCACGGATCATAAGAACTTGTCATATTTGCAATCTGCTCAATGCTTGAACCCTCGTCAAGCAAGATGGTCTCTTTTCTTTTCCCGTTTTGAATTAATTATAACCTTCAAACCAGCCGCTAAGAACAAGAAAGCTGACGCTCTATCTCGAGCTTTTGTGACGTCCTCTGATGTAGAAGAGGTTCCCAACCATGCTATTCTAGACCCCAAATGTATTTCTCTGGCTGCTTCATCCACCAAAATGCTACCATTTGGGAAGACCCTTGTGCCTCCTACTCTGAGGAGGAAAATCCTTTCGTGGTTCCATGCCTCTCGTTTTTCTGGACACGCCGGTGAACACAAGACCTTTGAGATTCTCTCTCGTAGTTACTGGTGGCCTTCAATGAGGAGAGACGTCAAAGAGTTTATTGCTTCCTGTGATTTATGTTCTCAGTTCAAATCCTCCCGCAGAACTCCAGCAGGGTTGCTGCGACCACTACCCATTCCGTCCAAGCCTTGGACCCATATTAGTATGGATTTCGTTACTGATTTGCCACCAAGTAAGAATCACAATACTATTTGGGTAGTGGTAGACAGATTTTCGAAGATGGCCCATTTCGTCCCTCTGTCCGGTTTACCTTCCTCGTCTACTCTGGCTGAACATTTCATTAAAGAAATCTTCCGCATCCATGGATGTCCGTCTGAGATTGTGTCGGATAGAGGAGTACAATTCGTTTCCAGATTCTGGCGGGCCCTTTGTAAAACCTTGGGCATACGATTAGCACTCTCATCGTCTTACCATCCGCAATCTAACGGACAAACGGAACGAGTCAATCAAGATCTTGAGACTTTTATTAGGATGTTCTCTTCAGCCAACCAAGACAACTGGGTAGAATTGCTCCCTTGGGCTGAATTCGCCCATAACAACATGTACCATGAGTCATCATCCAAAACTCCATTCTTTGTGGTCTACGGTCACCATCCGTCTTTTCCGGAATTTCCTGCCCTCCCGCCCACCCAAGTTCCTGCTGTGGAGACTGCTTGTCAAACCTTCAAAAATATCTGGTCTCAGGTCAAAACCTGTTTAAAGAAGACATCTAATAAATATAAGTCTTTCGCAGATAAGAAGAGGCGGGCTATTCCACCACTAAAAATTGGAGATCGTGTCTGGTTATCTACCAAAAATATTCGTTTGAAGGTTCCATCTATGAAATTCGCCCCTCGTTTTATTGGTCCATATAGGATCATTCAAGTTATCAATCCAGTATGTGTTAAACTTCTTCTTCCTAAGAATCTTCGGATTTCCAATGCCTTCCATGTGTCCTTGCTCAAACCTCTCATCATCAACCGTTTCTCGACTCCTCCCTCAGCACCGCAGCCAGTTCAAGTTCATCAGGAGGAGGATTTCGAGATTACTGAGGTATTGGATGCAAAAATTTCGCGAGGAGTCCTCCGTTTCCTCGTTCATTGGAAGGGCTTTGGTCCTGAAGAGCGTTCATGGATCAAAGCTGAAGATCTTAATGCTCCTGCCCTTCTGAAGAAGTTTTATTCCAAAAATCCGGACAAGCCCGGTTCCAGGCGTTCTGTGCCCACCTTTAAAAGGGGGGGTACTGTCACTCACCGGACTGTGAGTGCTTCTTCCCGGACATTTAGGAACCGTGGCCGTCCTCCATCCTGAGGGACTGCGCATGCGCAGCCCTTTCTATACCTCCAGTGTATGTTCCTTTAACTTAATTGGCAGATCAGGCAACCTCCCTATATTAAGCACCTGTGGTCATCACCACATTGCCTGATCTTGGAGTCTCATTCCCCATGAGTCTCTGAAGGTGTTCCTGTGTTTCCTTGTTCATTCAGCCCTGCTGATTCCTGTGGTTTCCAAACCACTTCTACCTCTGTGGTTTCCAAACCACTTCTGCTACTGTGGTTCCCATACCACTTCTACCATCTACTATATCATCGTGACTGTGAGCTGATTCCTATCCGCTGCCTCCGTGCACTACAGTCTTCTAATCACTTCAACTCTACCATGTATCATTGGGACTGTTAGCTGATGCCTATCCGCTGCCTCCGTGCATTACAGGCTTCAACCACATCCACTCACCTGTTCATGATTGTGACTGCCAGCTGATTCCTATCCGCTGCCTCCGTGCACTACAGGCTTCAACCTGCAACTCGTCTGTGTTTCATCATCGTGACTGCTAGCTGATTCCTATCCGCTGCCTCCGTGCACTACAGTCTTCAACCTGCAACCCGTCTGTGTTTCATCGTGACTGTTTAGCTGATTCCTATCCGCTGCCTCTGTGCGCTTCAGTCTTCAGTCCTTGTCTACTCTACCGTGTTTCCTTGAGTCTGCTGCCACTATTGCTACCCGCTACTCTCCGTGATCATCTGTTCCAGTTCAACTCTGCTCCGGTGTCCCATCGTTACTGCACCTGCTGGTTGCTATTGGTTACCTCCGTGTTCCCGCAGAGACCCGCTGCTGTTACTTCTCAGCGCTACTCATCCATCTACTGCTGATCCGCTCTCCACGCCTTCCTGTGTTCCCTGCTGGTCTACCTACCTGTGCGCTGCACCTGCTAGACCCCTGCTTCACCCATCAAGGGACTTGTATCCTGCTGGCCTCCTGCCCTTCAGGTATCTCTGCACTCCTGTCTGACTGCCTTCTCCTGAACCACGGTATGCATACTTCCCATTGACTGTGCTGTGTATTGCATACCTTGCTGGACTGTGTTGGTTCTCCTCTGGAGTGTACTATCCGCTGAGTCTATTGCCATCATTGACTGTGTTGGTTCTCCTCTGGAGTGTACTATCTGCTGACTCTACTGCCATCATTGACTGTGTTATCTCATGCCGGATTACTTCAAGAGACTTTCTATATTGGCAGTGTTGTTCAGTCATTTATACATTTATATTGTGCATATTACTGTGGATCAAAGTCAAGGTGCCCGTGTATATATTGTGTTGCAGTCTCTCCCCGTGCACCTCCTCACATATATATTCAGTAGTACAACTTGCTAGTGGCAGACCACTGACTCCCCGGATACCTCCACTTGGATTCCATTCCTTCACTCAGACAGCGGTACAACTTGCTATCCGCAGACCGCTGACTCTCATCACCTCCTCGTTTCTGTTGGACATTCCTCCTCACTATAGCAGTGGTACAACTTGCTACCGCAGACCACTGACTACCTTCACGTGTCCTTTGTCCATACAGTTCCTCGTGTATTACTACCTCCATATTGCCAGTGCTGCTAGTCATAGACTTTCCTGAGCATCTCATCATCTGCTATTTCCTGTTCCGTGATCACCCTGCTACCAGAGTACCATATTACCACCTATACTGCTCTGGTAAGCCTATCACCTGGTGATCCCTGGGTAAAGACTCCTAGTGCCCGTGACACACTGTCAATGTGAAGTCAAGCAGAGAGGATTTGCTGCCTGAAGAACAGACAGAAGATAAGTAATGAATGGTGTGATGGAGGGGGGCAGTGTGATGCAGGGAGACAGTGTGATGAAGGAGAACAGTGTGATGCGGGGGGACAGTGTGATGCAGCAGGAACAGTGTGATGAAGAGGGATAGTGTGACAAAGGAGCAGCAGTGTGATAAAGGTGACATCAGTGTTATAAGGGGAACAGTGTAAAAAGGGGGCAGCAGTTTGATGAAGGGGGCAGCAGTGTGATGAAGGGGTCACAGTGTAATAACAAGGCATAGTGTGATGAAGGGTGCAGCAGTGTGATGAAAGGGTCCCAGTTTGATGAAAGGGGCCCGGTGTGATAAAGGGGCACAGTTTGTTGCAGGGCCCATTGTGCTGAAGGGGGCCCAGTGTGCTGAAGGGGGTCATGTGTGATAAAGGTGGCCCTGTCTGCTGAAGGGTTCCATTGTTCTGAAGTTTGAGGCTTTGACTAGGGAGCTGAGAAACCTTGCACCAACCCTAGGTGCCCTAAGGATAGCAACCAAAGTTGGTCACAGTATACTGAAATGTCTTAGTAGTGATCCTAAAACACAACTCTGGCACCATGAAGACATTCTTAAAAATATATAATAGAGCAATAACCTCTTGAGAATTTCATGTGAAAGACACTTTCCCTCAGAAGAAATACAGGGTTCTCACTTATCAGACCAAAATGGTAGATCCTACTGTATGCTACAGAAATAAATAAGGAATGTTTTCATCTTTTGTTGATGAAACCCAACGCCCAATTAAAGGGACTGCACACTCAACCAGCACAAAGCCTATTTGCTGTATTTGTCATCAATAAGGCTGCAGCAGATGTAAAGTATCATAATGCCATAGGACAAAGTGACATAGGATAGGATAAGCCACCAGGATCATGAGCCCGCTTCTCCATGAGATGGTACACCCTTCAAATCTCCCTCAGCCAGATCACTTTCAAATAAAGAAATCAAACTTTACAGTAGGAGGTTAGAAAACAATTTCATTATTAATAATAGAAACCTTGCATCCAAAATAAATATTAATACACACTTGATGCACACTATAAATATACAATTACATTTTGGTTGTATTAAATTACACAAATAGATGACAAACACTGTCAAATTTGCTTGGCATAAAATATAAGGAAAATGGATGCCAAATGTTTGCTGAAAAAGACAACATTTTATAAGCATTAAATTGAATCAGATAGAGAGTGAAAAATGTAAACTTAGCAACAACTGGTGTGTTGTTTCAGTGTAAAATTGCAATTATGTTCAGGTTACTATCTTTCCTATCTAATTATCTACATATTCCATTCAACAGACATTAACAACTATAGGAAAAAAGGAAGGTAATTAGATTTGGTTACTGTAATACAAGTATGACCACATCTTGCCACAAATTAATCGTATCTGGACAATGTCTACGGTATTTTAAACCATGTTAACCTTAGTAAAAAATATAAATGTTGCTACTTTATTACATTTCTGTGTGTGTTCCTCATTTATTATAGGAAGCAAACATATCAGAGTTAATTTACAATAATGTATTTAGTGGTTGTTGTGTATAAAACAAATTGAGAACATTTGTAATTGGTATAGCATTATAGCATAAAATAAAAAAATAATCAAATAAAAAAAAAAGTAATAAAATAAATAACATAACAATTAATAAAATATATTTCATATCTAAAAATACAGATAAGTGTAATTGTAGGTAAGCACTAAGAAATAATTTTCCCAAGTTTTTATTAGGCAATGACACTTTGAATCATAATCAGGGGCGGGCTAGGCCGGGGAGAAGGGGGGCAAGTGCCCTCTGGGCCGGTCGTCCACATTTCATTTTGGCTGCCCAGGGCCATCTTAACAATATTATGGGCCCCCGGGCAAAGCAGTGCACCGGGGCCCCTACATATATGTATGTATATATATATATATATATATATATATATATATATATATATATTTATATATAGATGTATAGATATAGATGTATAGAGATACAGATATAGATATATAGAGATAGATAGATGTACTTGCTCAGTGACCCTTGAAGGTTTTTTTTGCAGGTTTTTTCTTTTGCAGGATTATTTATTCTAATTAGGAGCCCTGCCTCTTGGGCCCCCTTGCCCGTGGGGCCCCCGGGCACCTGCCCATCGTGCCCAATGGAAAAGATGGCCCTGGGGCTGCCTGGTCAATAGGGGGGGCACAAAAAGCGCCCGTCCGTAACCACTACACTAACTATTGAGAGAGAGCCGGCGCATCGGCTCTCTCTCACTGCAGCATCCTGACCTGAAAAAAAGACGTCAAGACGCTGCCGGAACACAGGAGCTGCTTTGACAAGAGGAGCCGGAACAGACGCGTGAAGAAGGAAAAAAAGCTCTGGAGTGCTCAGGTAATTAAATTACAGGGGGGCTGGTGAGAAGGGGAGGGGGGCTGATAAGAAAGGGGGGACTGGAAACTAGAGGGGGCTGTTGAAAAAGGAGGGCTGATGAAAAAGGGGGGCTGGTGACTAGAGGGGGCTGTTGAGAAGAGGGGATTGATGAGAAAAGGGGACTGATGAGAAAGGGGGCTGATGAGAAGAGGAAGCCGATGAGAAGGCGGGGCTGGATACAAGGGGGGCTGGTGAGAAGGGGGGACTGGAGACAAGAGGGGGCTGGTGAAAAGAGGGTCTGGAGACAAGAGGGGGCTGATGAGAAGAGGCTGGTGAGAAGAGGAGGCTGGTGAAAAGGGGGGGCTGGTGATAAGAGGGGGCTGGAGATTTCAGGGGGCAGGAGGGTAGAGAGAAGGGGGGATTTTTTATAGAATAATACATACTATAAAAACATAATTAAAATAAAAAATAAATCAGTAAAATATTAATTTGCAATAATAATCTCTATTAAATGTGAGGAAAGTTGTAATCTATAACTTGATTGTGGGGCTGGTGGAGAAATAGTCATTTGTATTACATGGGAATGTTAATAATTTAATGTCGGGGCTGGTGAAATTGGTCTGTTTGTTAAATGTGGAGGTTATTAATTTAATGTCTGGGCTGATGGAGGGTTATGTTTGTTTATTAAATGGGAATGTTATTAAATGTTATTAATTTATTATAGCGGGTTTGCTGGCTAGGGAGAAAGAGATCTAAATATTAAACATGAGTGCTATTAATTTCATGTCAGGGCTATATGGAGGAAAATAGACATTACACTTAAATGCTATTAATTAAATTCTGGAGCTGATTGGTTGGAAGTAGGCCTGTTTATTAAACAGAAAAAACTACTGATTTAATGTCCGTCTGGTTATGGGGAGGGAGGCCTAGATTCTTCACTCACTGCTCAACTTTTCAGAAGGTGAATAATAACTATCTCTTATCCAAACATTCCAGGATCCAGACAAGCAGCAATGGAGGATAAGACCAGCAGTCAGAAGACACCGACGATGTGTAACCGCTGAGAGGCAGTATCTACTCCCACAAAGTGACGGTGTGGAGGGAGGGAACATGTTGTGTTCCAGTGGCAAAGGCAGTGCAGGAGCCTATGCAGTCCGTGCATAGTCATCAGCATCGCATACTACTCGATATGGCGGTGTCATCCACTGATAGAATATACAGCTTGTAGTACAATAATCTATCAATGGGTGATGCGGCCGAATCCAGTAGTATGTGATGGCCACTCATGCGCGGATTGCATAGGCTGCCTGCACTGCGTTTCTCTAATGACAGTGCTACAGGACTCCTCCCCTAGACTACAGGAGCCATGTAGCAACAAATGACTGTGTGACTGCGATCACCACAGTATTGATGTTCCCAGGTTGACAGATTATAATTCATTATAATCAGACAAGTATGTGAAAAAGGGAAAGGACATATACAATAAAATGCAATATAAAGGGAGGTTTGTTTTTTGTTGTATTATTTATTTTTATTACTTAAGATTTACATGTGTAATAAAAAAAGCACCGCTAGATTAAGCAACACTAAAATAACCTCTTTTTTATATTGATAAATATATATTATTGCAAAAACAACCCTTTAAGGACAGGCTGCTACTTATGGGCCAGTGCTGTGTGCTTGCCCCCCAGGCTGAAGTCTGCCAGCCAGCCCCTGATCATAATAGATACTATATCGCTTTTTGAAAAGTACTAATTGATTATGGGAGATGCCTCTCAACAATAACATACAATAAGGATAAAGACTGGTTAATCATCTTTTATTAAAAAATAAATAAATTATTAATTAATTGAGAAGTCAATGAACAATCCTCTATAATGGTGTTTTTGAAGTTCATATATATAGAATCTGAAATGTTTTGTAAGCTTGTGATCATGACCCATTTGTCTGTATTACCCAGTATTGTTTATTATTGTGTTTGTCCCCAGTTGTAAGCGCTATGGAATTTGCTGGCGCTATATAAATAAATGTTCATGTTGATGTTAATTTAAATTAAGTACTCAGGCACAGCCAGTGCTCCTTGAGAAGAACCAGTCAAGACAAATCCTGATTGTACCGGTAACTGCAATATTCTTGACATTTTGTAACTCTGAGAAAGTCAGTCCATTCTCAAGTAACTGTAATTTAGCATATCTCAACAGTTGTATGGAAGTGGGCTGGATTAGTATATAAATATAATACTTCAATAGGATGGGGAATGGAAGACTAGACAAAGTAAACCAATAATTTAGGTCATTAAAAACATAATCCAAATAACTATACAACAAATCCAAAAATGAGTGTGACTACACAAATAATAAAAAAGGAGACTATATAAATAATGCAGAAGTGGGTGGTGACTTCATTAATGATCCAAATGGATATGGAGTGTATATGTAAGTAAATACAAAAAGGAAAAAAAGAAAATATAAAGGTGGCAGAAAGAAGCAAATACAAGAAAAGTGAATCACAGACCCTGGTCCGCAAAGCTGTTATTACCTCCATTAGTATAAAACAGCATGGCTTGAGTGTGTGTCACTTGCTGATTCCTGAAATGTCACTAAAGCTGGGTACAAACTACAGAAAATTTCTCCCGATGCAATGTCGATTTTACCAGCGACTGAAAGTCCCGATCAGCATACCGATTCATGCATACACACAGGCCCGGCGCTTACATTAGGCAACCATAGGCACCTGCAGGGTGCCGCTGACTAGATTTTCTAATCTAGTCAGCGGTTTGCGGCAGAGGTGCAGCAAAGGTGTGGCGCCGGATGTTTGGTACTGTCTGTCCTGACTCCCGGTACTCTGTATCCCTGTAAAGCCCCGATGCGCCTAGGCCACCGCACTCACACATGATCACTGACGTCAGTGATCATGTGATCTGACTGTTCGGCGACGCTTCAGTCAACCAATGTGCTGGCCCTGCCCATGTTCTCACACAGTCTGTTAGTGACAGATGGTATGAGTAAAGTTATTTCCCGATGCCCCCTCCCCTTCCAGCATGCACCGTCCCCCTCCTCCTCTGTGTGAAGAATCCGAGGAGCGTTTAGGCAGCCATTGAAGAGAGAAGAAGTTTGAGGAGCCCCCTGCATCTGCTGACCAGTCTTCAGGAGAAAAAACAGTGAGTAAATACAATCTAATTATTATTATTATTTATTTATTTTTAAAAAAAGAGAGTGCCCAAAGCACAATGCAGGAAGTGGGGAGGTTAAAAAATATTGGTCACCTCATGCTCTATATTTGATTTTCAAACTATAGTGGAGAAACTGATTATTTTATTGGCACCTAATGCTCTTTATTTGACCTGCAAACTATGGAGTAGAATTTCTACCCCATAGTTTGCAAGTAACATGATCATTGGCCTGACATAACATGATCATTGGAGCATACACACTAATGTGATATAACGGTCGTTTATTGTAAAATCGGCCCAATAGTTGGGTGAAAAACCTGTAGTGTGTACCCAGCTTAACAGTCTAGTAGTTAGTGTGACAGCATCTGAACCCTCCACTGCTCAATGATCTGACAGATGTGAGTCATACCCATCCTCATTCGTTTATGATCTGGCTTAGGTTTTTATGCATATTGCTGGAAAACAGTCCATTGGCGCTAATCATATTTCTTTAGCTTCTAAATGTATGATAACATATACTATTTTCTAGTATAATAATACTTGTTTTTGTTATCGTGGTGTTTTTATGTGTGTGTAGTTGTGTGTGACTGTTTGAAAACATGAAAAAGTGTGTATTATTATAACTAATTTTAAGTATCTCTCTTTAATCAGTTAACATTTCGGAAGACATGTGCGATTCAGACAGCAATAGCTATACAATATTTTGAATCTATTTATTTCATTTTGTTACCAATTAAAAACAAAATAAAAAAAAACACTCACATTATTTATTTCTTTTTTTTGCTTAACTAGTTGGTGAATCTCCATGTGCTGTCACTGAATAGATCATTTTGGGAATTAACAATATTCCAGCTAATTTCCTATTGATTGCTAGGATTGAGCAATAAAAGGCAAACAGCAGGAATGCTGACTGGGCACAGTGTATAAGCATCATAGTACATAAGCCAGAATCAGGGGGTAAATGTATCAAGCTGAGAGTTTTCCAGCGGGTTTGAAAAGTTGAGATGTTGCCTATAGCAACCAATCAGATTCTAGCTATCATTTTGTAGAATGTACTAAATTAATGATAGCTAGAATCTGATTGGTTTTTCAAACCCGCCGGAAAACTCTCAGCTTGATACATTTACCCCAGGTGACTGATTACATTTTCCAACCACACAAAGAGTGTTTAGACCCTAGTGCTATAAAGAATCGTTTTACTAACATTCTTTAATCCCATAAATCATGCACATCTGTGTAGTACTGGAACCTGTTGGTTCTAATGACCCAATACTAATTTCCGCTTGTGCTGTAGTTGATTTATGGCGGTTCTGCAGTGTACTTTTGATGCAGCATCCTTCATTTACTTGCATTTACTGAAATTAACTTAAGAGTATTAATGAAGAACACCCCCACCACCACAGGCATAAGCGGCGGTTACACAATGCATGCCAAATGCGATCACATCACTAGTATTTTTTTTACACTAGCAGGTGACAAATACAAGCTGTTTGCAATTGACTAAAAAAAATATTAAAACAAAAAAAAAAATGTTTTCTATTTTGACCTGGTTAAAATGCACAGAAAAACATTTAAAAAAGCTAGATGCATGTAACTAATACTTTTTCAGAAACTACCATCTTCTGTAATTGTTAGCTCGGTAATTAACCAACCAGCAGTGCTGAGCACGATAAAACGTAATCCGGTGATAATGATTTAACACATCTTGAACCTTTATTTTCTTACATAAAATCATTGGCTAATCATTTCAGAATAAGAAAGCTTTCAACTAAAGCGATAGCTTGCTTTTTTCCTCAATGTCTGTTATAATTCAATGACAACCAATACACTTCACTAAACGGCTCACCTAATGTGTCTAAAGCTGGCCTTGAAACATAATGAGGCATGTCAGTGCCTGAAATCTCATATACACAATGGACTAGAGCCACTAAACGCTAATACATCATTTATTTTCAGAATTACTCAGCACCATTTAAACATAGATGACTGGTTACTGAAGTGATTGGTTTAAGTGACATATATTTAGTTTTATATATCTATATCTATATATATATATATATATATATATATATATATACATACATACATATATATACTGACATGCCGTGTAGGATCTACAACCAAATTGTTAAAGGAAAGTGCCAATTAGTCTTTTTATTTCACTGTAGCTGTAGGGGTATTGGGGTTTGAAGGGGATGTACCACCTCTCAGCAATAAACAGACAATCATATTATTAATTGCAATGTACTATGACACACAGGAAAAGCTAAAAACTGTAGGGCATTTGGAATCTAAGTGGGATGCAAGTGTGCATGGGACTCAACAGCACGTGAATGGCTCCCTTCCATTCACGTGCTGTTGTCTTTCAAGTCCAATTGTTTCTAGTCTTTACAGAACATAATAGCCTCATGTTAAACATTGTCAAAGACTTTTTAGCATGGGGTGTGTGCGTGGTCGAAGCGGGTGCAGACGCGGGGTGACAGCAGAGTCGGTTGAAATTTTATTCCTAAAGTTGGCAGTAGGAGCACAAATGGTGCAGCGGGGGTCACCAGCGGACCCCCCCCCCACTACTGAACATGACTGGCCGCATGCTGCCTATTGCCATAGTCGCCGCATGCGGCCACTCTGTTACCATAGGGGTGCAGCCTTTTCCTGTTCAGTGCATATGCGTGCCCCCTGACCTCTGCTCTTCCTGACCACTCCTCCTTTCCCTGCTTCTTTCAGTGTCTTAGCTGTCTTCATCCCCCTTCCCCATGTTATAGCTGTATGAATCCTCCCCAGTGTGTATGTCTTTCACCTCCCCTCCCCCTTGCCTCTCTGTCTCCCAATTTTGTATGTGTGCCTCTGCCCCCCCCCCCTCCCCCCGTGTCGTGTGTGTGTGCGTGTGTGTATATCTGTCTTCTCTGTGTAATTCCTTGCCTTTCACTGAGCATCTGCTGGATGGTAGAAGGAGCCTCCGCTCTCATCTTTTGGGAGATCTCAGAAGGGGCTGGCTGGGTGGGGGGGGACCTGGCAATGCCATCGTACCCCATGCGCCCACTGTATTTCCGTCACTTATCTTGAATATAATTTCATTTTGGTTATGTCTTGCATGTTTAGTATGTAGGATGTCCTGCATTCTTGAGGGTCATTGTTAGCAGCACAAAATTCAGGACATTGTCCAAGAGTGTTGATGATAAGGTATTTTATCATACAGTCATGGCCAAAAGTTTTGAGAATGACACAAATATTATTTTTCACAAAGTCTGCTGCCTCAGTTTTTATGATTGCAGTTTGGATATACTGCATAGAATGGCATGAAGAGTGATCAGATGAATTGCAATTAATTTCAAAGTCCCTCTTTGCCATGACAATGAACTTTATCCCAAAAACAACATTCCCACTGCATTTCAGCCCTGCCACAAAAGGACCAGCTGACATCAGGTCAGTGATTCTCTCATTAACACAGGTGAAAGTGTTGACGAGATCAAGGCTGGAGATCACTCTGTCATGCTGATTGAGTTAGAATAACAGACTGGAAGCTTTAAAAGGAGGGTGGTGCTTGAAATCATTGTTCTTCCTCTGTTAACCACGGCTATCTGCAAGGAAACACATGCAATCATCATGACTTTGCACAAAAAGGGCCTCACAGGCAAGGATATTGCTGTTAGTAAGATTGCACCTAAATCAACCATTTATCAGATCATCAAGAACTTCACGGAGAGAGATTCAATAGTTGTGAAGAAGGCTTCAGAGCGCCATGAACGTCCAACAAGTGCCAGGACTGATTCCTAAAGTTGATTCAGCTGCAGGATCGTGGCACCAGACCTTGCTCAGGGAATGACAACAGGCAGGTGTGAGTGCATCTGCACGCACAGTGAGGTGAAGACTTTTAGAGGATGGCCTTGTGTCAAGAAGGCCAGCAAAGAAGCCACTTCTCTAAAAAAAAAACCCATCAGGGACAGACTCCAGACTTGTCTGGAGAAGGAAAGATGAGCCCTACTATTAGTCCTGTGCCATGCCAACAGTAAAGCATCCTGAGACCATTCATGTGTGGGGTTGCTTCTCAGCCAAGGGAGTGGGCTCACTCACAATTTTGCCTAAGAATACAGCCATGAATAAAGAATGATACCAAAACATCCAAGAACAGCTTGGTGATGAACATTGAGTTTCCCCATAGATTGTAAGCATGCGAGCAGGGCCTTCTCACCTCTTTGTCCGTTTTACCTAGTTTGTTTATTAGTTTACTATGTTTGTCCCCAATTGTAAAGCGCTACGGAATATGTTGGCACTATATAAATAAATGATGATGATGATTGCCTTTTCCAGCATGAAGGAGCACCTTGCCATAAGGCAAAAGTAATATCTACGTGGCTCAGGGGTCAAAACATCGAAATTTTGGGTCCTTGGCCAGGACACTCCCCGGACCTTAATCCCAAGTATGAATTTATGTATATTAAAAGTGATTATCATTTTTTATCACTGGTATTCACATTTACTTGTTCACTGTATTTTGCCATTAGGTACAGCAGAGGTTGCTAACATCACCCACTATACTTACTACTAACATAATTATATTCAGCTATTTTACCAAGAGTTTAATTATATTTATAATATTTATAGGTCCCAATAGAAACTGTCTGACTATTTTGCACTAATGTTCCAATTTTGCACTACCATTCTTAAAAGGTAATGCACGTCCTCTACCTGTACCTGCTCATCTTTGTTCTGCACTAGTAAACAGTCACCCCCTTTGCCAGTTCCCTCCAACTCTTTCTACCCACCTCACCCATGCAATAGTTTACCGTAGGGCTTCTGTCTCATTCTCTAGTCTTCTCTTGGCAGAAAGACTTTACCTCATTATGTCACGTCCGCAGCGCTTAAAGGAACCAGAGTGTCTCTGTATAGTCATGGCTGGAAACAGGGGCCGCAGGTCGCAGTTCAGCGCAGGGCCCTGATGAAGTACGGGGCCTTGTGGCACCCCATGTATACCTGGAGGCTGTGGCAGTGGTCGCACTCCCTCGGCCTTGGGCCCTGGACGGTGGCCCAAGTCAAAATGACCTCATTGTGGCCCTGGTTACACATATACAACAATATCATTTTCTAGTTTCCTGTCTTCTATGTTGTTATAAAAATAAACTTTATTAACAACTTAGCAAAAAAAAAAAAACATACAGTACAGTAGTTGTTGCAATAAGAATATAAATAAAAATTATTCTAACAGTAATCAATGTCACCAGCTTACTTCTATTCATAAAACAATGCTCCAAAGTACCTAATTATGTAGACCTCAGACATCTATATACATAGCAGAGATCAATACACATAATATTTATAAAAAAAAATAATTTAAAACATGTATTGCTATATTATATTTTATTTACATGTCACCAACATATTATGCTGAACTGTGTAGTCTGGGAATGTTATTTTATTCAGGCATGACATGTAGCTGTGATTGTATTCTAGAGGCTGTCCATACTTTATTTACAATAGAAATGGAAACGGTACAGGGGATTTGATTTATAGTAATGGATTGTTCTACCACAAGAGTTGGAGAGTACAGGAGTGCGCCTAGTAATTTTGTTTCCTGAGGTTTCAACTGAAATAGCATCCTTCTTGTTCATACATTTGTTGATGTAAAATGTACGCTATAAATGCCAAATATTGTCTCTTCAATCACAATTAGATTAAACACTACTAAAGTAGAATTTTGCAGCAAGAAAATGTCTATCTTTGTTAAAATGAATTAATTACATTTTTCTGCCACCAAAACCTGCTCCCTCAGTTTCCCACATTATAGGCAGCTAAGATACCTTCTATCTATCTAGAGATGAGCAAAGTTCAAATGATTTGTTTTGGAACAGAACAGGCTGTTTCGTAGAAGTATGATGTTCCAGAGATACAATCTCTGGGCCTGATTCATCTAGGCACGCATGCTGAGCACAACCTGCATTTTGTATTAAACGCACATATTTTGGCTTTGCGTACTACTGAATTCATTAAGGCACAGATCTCAAGATACGTGCCATGTTGAAATGGGTGTCGCTCTGCAGTGCTATAATACACAAGGCGCTGCAGGATACGTCCAATACCTATGTGGAATATAAATTTGCCCAAGAACGTGCAGAAAAAATAAATATATAATTAATGCCATTTGTTAATAATAAAGGCATTAAATGGTCAAACAGTAAACTGTTTTTTTTTTACTCATGAGAAACATTTATTAGTATGCTGCTAATTGTCTACAGAACATAAAATACATTTTTACAGTTGCTCATGATTGAAAACTATTATAACATGCATACGAGACCGTCATAACTATTTATTCAGACTTAGACTCGCCCTGTAGCTGGTGCAAGATATACAGCAGAAAAACAAGTAACTTTGAGATGCTCAGAGCTTGAGTCGGACGTGACTGCGTGTGCTTGAGTTTAGCACACCCCTTAGCAGGGCCGGATTAAGGGAATGGAGGCCCTTGGCTAAGGGGGCCTCCATTCCCCCGTGAGGGCCCCCCTCCCCCGTGATCAGAGCTACCCCCCCCCCCCCCGGCACTTACCTCCTTCTCCGGCGCTCTGTGCGCTCTTTACTGAGGAGATCTCGTGAGAGTGAGACTTACAAGATCTCCTCAGTAAGGAGACTACAGCGCGCCGGAGAAGCACTGCAGGGAAAGTGCTCAGCAGCACTGATCGGGCTGGGGGCGCCCCCGCCCCTGACCGATCAATACTGCTGCTGAGCACTTTCAAGGGCCCCCTGGATGCCATAGGCCCCTGGGCTGTAGCCCAGTTAGACCTATGGTTAATCCGGCCCTGTCCCTATGTATAGTGAGTTCGGCAAAACGGCCCTTCCACCACTGTTCACCACTGTTCGCGAAATCGTAGGCTGAAGTAAGTGTCCTTTGCGTTTGAAGATGGAGCGGACAGGGCTGTGTTCACAGATGTATCTCCCGGTTGTGGGTATGCGCAGAGTGATTTTACGTACATTATGCTCAGAATTGGCAGATACATGCCTTGATGAATCAGGCCCTTTGTATTTCCATTTTGTGGAATGAAAAGAGCTAGGATTTTGACAGTCAATTCATTATGTTGTGTGGTTGCGGTAAGACTGGGATCATTATTAAGGTCAAATTGCACCAACGAAACATGCATCATTTTGCTGCCCAGTGAGGAACAATATAAATATTTAGTGAATCACTCAAATTTCACACATCTTTAAATGAACTCAACACTAAAATTATTCTGAAAAAAAGAACTGAAGTAAGTGTGTGTGTGAGTGTGAGTGTGTGTGCGTGTGTGTGTGTGTGTGTTCAGAGCCTCAATCAGGGGGGTACAGGCAGGGGAGGGCTAGCAAATGTTAGCCCAGGGGGCAAAACTCGACTTATGCCTAGGCAGCCTATTAGGAACATTTTAAAGGAAAAAAAAATGCAGGTAGTCAAGTGACCCAGCAGAAGGGAGCCCACTATGGGAACATCCCCAGATGCTCCCCTGCCCCCCCCCCCAGTTAAGTTTGTCCTTGGGTACAAGGAGTACAGAAGTATGGGGCCTGACAGCAGTATGGGCCCCACCAGCCTGGGCACAACCAGATTTATTAGGGGAGTGTATTGAGGGATATAGTGGACTTGATTTCTAGGCAGCAGGTGCTCCTGAGATGTGAGGGGTGGGCCAAGGGGGAGGCCTCTGCACTGAATTAAAGGATAGGCAGTGTGCTCGCCTCCACCTCCAAGATGTGGGGGACCCACGTCTGCCGCCATTTGCTCCAGTCCCAGCCCGCAGGCACGCATAATCCCGAGAGGGTGGGGTCCCGACTCCCAGACAGACAAGGCTAAGAGGCTCCCTGCAGTTACTAACGTTTTGTAATTAATGATGTCACAGTGCTGTAGATGTTGATGAGCCGAAAGGAGCCAGCAATAAGAAGCAGATAAGCAAAAAGGTAAGTAAACTACTGCAGGTTTGGAGGGTGATTGGAGAGAATGGGGGAAGGTACATGATGGGTAGAGAATAATTCAAAAATGGGGTTGGGGTGAAAGAAGGAAGGAGGGGGGGGCTGCCTGTTACATTTGTGTTGGGTCCCATAATTTCTGATGGCAGTTGTGTGTGTGTGTGTGGAGGGGGTATTTTATACAGAGCTTAGAGGATTTAATAACAAAGCATGAATAGACTAAAGCTATTTAACTGGAGAACAAGCTAAGCTCTGGAGCACATTATTATAGTGGATAATTCACATTCTATATGAGAAATGTTATACTAACAAGTGAATATTAGTTTTATGGTGCTTAAATATAGTTTACTGACACTTTCCAGCTGCAATCCTGCTCTGTATTTATTTGTTCATAAATAGCATTACCATTCACAATAGGAATCCATATAATTATGTGGACTGTTTTAAAAAAAGTTTGCACAGCTCAATAGGCTGTGCAGAAACAAACAAATAATCTGCAGTTGCAAGATGCACAGAGAGGTTGGAGATGCTCAATTTCTTCCAACTCTCGTTGTGATTCTGCGCTCATTTATGGAACAATTGATTTAACATGACTGAAGTATTTCTGCCTTACAATCAATGATAAAGTAAAGACAATTGATTAAAAATTATGTCTACAAATCCAATGACTTTGTAAGAAACCATCACAACATTGCTTGGGCCCACAGAATGTAAAGCAGCAACAGACGTATCACTAACCATATTGATCATTGGTTTAACAAAAAGGACGTGTCCCCCTAATGCAGCGTTTTTTGTTGTTTTGTGTTTTATCCATGAATCCAAGCTAGGCTTACTGATCTATTTTTAGGTATATGATCTGTTCTTCTATAGCCAAATCAAAGACTAGTGAGTCTTAAGGCCAGCTCAGGGTATGTTGAAAATCACATGCATTTCCTATGGGCTAAGCACACTTAACTACTATGGGCCTAATTCAGAATGAGACATATGTCTGTTAGCATGTATTACACTGCACAATGCAATATATGCTGCTTTTACCAATGAAGGTTTTTATTTTGGAGAAAATATAACACAGGAAACAGCTTCTTTAAATAAAATTTGCTCAACTAACCCACCAGAATTTAATTAAAAAAATTCTATTAATTAAAAGATCACTTGTCCTGAAGTGGAAAATACTTTATATAGAATGACTGTTAACAGTAGTGTAGCAGGATGCCCTTAAACAACCCTCTTTGCTAAATGCTGTTATTCTGATGAGGTTATAGCTATGGATCTCAGCTGAATCAGGAGATAGCAGTGGTGGAAGACGGGCAACCCAAAGCATCCTGCGGGGGAAGGGAGGGGAATTAAACGTGTGATTCGGAAATCGCTGGCAAGTGAAAACCAAAGTCATTGACTGTCTTCATAAGATGGTGAGATGTGCATTTGAAATATTTTTCCGATGGCCCATGACAATCTGCCTGGACCAATATACACTATGTGGCACTCAACTATCAAACTCCTATATTCCTTTAGATTGTGAGCTCGCAAGTAGAACCATCTAACCCAGTGGTGGGACTTGCGCCACTGCAGGGGGTGCAGCACCAGTGGCTCATGTGCAGTGAAGCCCCAGTTGGTGGAGTAGTCCTGCCCCAAATTTTCCCATGGGGACCGGCAATGCTGTGTTCTGCCCCACATCCCACCGCTTTCTCTGTCTGTCAGTCTTTGTTCCCAATTGTAAAGCACTGCCGAGTATGCTGGCGCCATATAAATAAACGTTAATAAATAAGTACTCGAGAGTGTAGTGGTACTTGGGAAAAGAACTATGTAATAGAGAATCCAACAATAACTCAGAAAAAAATGTGCGTGCATTAAGTAGCAATAGATAAGAGGAATTACGGACGAAAAAGTAATTATTTTAGCCTTTTGAACATTTAACCTTGATTTTTAGAATTCATTTCATTAGAATAAATTATATTTCCCTAAAGAAATGGAATAACTAACAGCAAGCAAAAAAAAAAAAGGAATACAATAACCAATGTTAGAGCACAAGAAACAGAGTAGTTATTTAAAATGAAAATCAAAATTCATTTATGAATGATAATAAAAACTGCCAGGGAACTATATTGCAGGTGAGGAGCTAGCGGCATAGGAGTATTTAAACACTTCTGAACCACAGGGGGCTTCAAAAGCAAATGAAAAGTAATTACTGTTACAAAATAATACAACACAGAAAGAAATGAGCACAAAGGATCCTGGTGTAGGTCGCGTTTTGAAGCTCAGAGTTGTGAAAGATTAAAGTTGGAAAAAGATGTTAAAGCTCTTAAAATATCCATGGAAAAAAACCACAGTGTTTTTAATCACTTTGAAGCTTCATTGC
This sequence comes from Mixophyes fleayi, assembly GCF_038048845.1. Lineage (NCBI taxonomy): Eukaryota > Metazoa > Chordata > Amphibia > Anura > Limnodynastidae > Mixophyes > Mixophyes fleayi. The sequence goes on along the minus strand of NC_134403.1, from coordinate 174,000,194 downwards.
TGATCTAATTGATCTTTTTCATTGCTCTACTAGCTCAAACATCATTATCTACATGTCACCCAAAATTAAGATGAAATACTCATGGGTTTGCCTTGCACTGGAGGGATGCTGCTCATTATTTATGACAATTGCTACTGAAAGGTGCTAATATTGAGACTAAGAAGAGCTGTCCGGCTCCTGTAATGTATATTTTTAAAGAATACCCTTTGGTAATTACTAAATTATGTATTGCATTATCTCAGATATTGCTGAAAGCGCTGTGATTCATCCAGTGTTTTGTCCTTTTACCAAAAACATTAAAAGTATACTGTTACATGTAAAATGGAATAATCACATGACTCAGTTTTAAGTAAGGAAGTAATTCCAAAGAAGAACTAGCTATAGTCTTGATTCCCATATTATTAGCATAGCATCATCAACTGTGTAGCACTAAATATACTAGTAAAGTGTGGCACACAGCATTGCTCTGTTGGGTAGTTAGCCATTCCAGATACAAACAGATGTAAAATATTAAATCTTGTGAAATTTACAAATATATATATTTATAAAAATGTGTGACTTTTGTGACATTATTGTGTACGTCAGGCTTGTAAGCAGGTATGTATACGGAGGAAGCAGATGTTTTTTGCACATAATACAGCATATATATCTCACAAATCACAAAATGTAAAAAAAAAAACAGACAGCAAGTCTGGTGTGCATAGAAAAAAATGCATACCCACAATCCTTAATAAAGGGGGGAGGAGTGCAGTTGGCCTGCGTGATTAATGAAAGAGAAAGAGCAGGGCTGGCAGTGTTCTTAAAAGACTGCAGTGACATTCTACGGTGCCATAGCTCACCCCGAAACAGGAGGGGTGGCAGTGTCCTTGTTACTCTCCAGTCTCCAGTCACATTGTTCTTATCACTCTACAGTTTCCAGTCACATTGATCTGTACCATCAATATGGATTCACATAAGTCCACAGAAGACTAGGAGCACCAAGCAGCTGCTGGCACCAGTCATGATGATACTAATCCCTCTACCTCATGTACTAAAGCCTCTGTTAAAGTGCATTGTGGGTTTAAGTCAGGGAAACAAAAAAAAAAAGCTTTTACCTTTTTACAGAAAAAAACACTAACACTCTAATAAAGGTGAAAGTTTACTGTAGAAAAACATAAAATTGCCAACATGCCATTCTACTCAAAATATTAACAAGCATACCAGCATCAGCTAGCTCCCTTCTCTCAGCTAGATCCCAGCACCTGCAATCTACACTGTCATCATTCTCACCCTCATCAGTGTGTACATCATCCTCACATAATACTAATTCATCACCGCTGGAATCCACCAATATAGAAGTCTCTGTACTTTGATGTAATTGCCGGTAATGGCCTTCCTCATGCAATTTGTACGTCATTTTACAACAAAGCTGTCACAACTTTTGAGCAATTTGTTTAGACCAGACCAAATGACAAAATGTTGTGCTGACTCATCTGCATCAGCACTAGGTGTCTTGGGAAAGCTAAGTTTTTTCTTAGGAGCAATTGCCAAAGAAACTGAGGTAGGAGACATCCTTGTTTCATGTACCACTTAAGCTGTCAGCTTGCTGACCAGGAGCTCATTGCATCTCTTGAGATCTGGGACACTTGGAAAGAAAGAGAAGACATAGCTCTTAAACCTGGGATCATGCACAGTTGCCAACATTTTGACATCAGTCTGGTCTAAAAGATTTGGCCAAAAATCGTGGCACCTCTGCCATAAGTCCACCCAATCCTATTATCAACATCCAATTTTTTTTTATTTTTTTTTAAAAAACACAACAGTTTTATTAATAAACTTTGCTTGCAGGAGTAATGTAAGCATGGATGTCTAAATAGATGTGTATATATATATATATATATATATATATATATATATATTACTCATACCTTCCACTTTGCTACTGTTTCATTAGTATTGCACAAAGTGTTTGTAATCTGCACTTTACTTCAAAGGTACCTAGCTATATTTGAATTTTTTTGGGATTGGGGGGCGATTCGTAGCTCAGTGATGAACTTGCTTTTTGCTGTGAATGTCAATGGCTCTTTTTAGTGCATTGTCTGGAACAAGATCCGATATGCTCATGTCAGAGTGATAACAGCCAATTTTTGGACATCTGGCGGATTTACCCTTATGAAGTTCACTTTCAATCACCCTTTCAATTGCTTCTCTCTCATACATGTGACCACATACTTTGTTTTTCACTGGCTTCACCATATCCAACTGTGTTATAGGACAAATGAAATTCGCAGTGCTCTGGGTGATGATGATCTCCTCGTCTTCATCTTCCAAAGCTTCATCTGCAGGGGCCGGTGACACACCCATTTGTTTTCTCAGGTCTCTTAGCTGATCTTTAAACTGGACATATTTATCGTCTTGCCTCAGGGCATCCTCTGTATTATTCTTCTAAAAACCAAATTATCTCTCATGAACAAGCTCTCTTAAATCCAGGATCTCATCCGGTGGATCACGTTTTAACTTAAGTACAGTCTCCTCAACTGCATCTATATATTGGTTTAAATCCCTGTTCAATGCAGCGTATTCCAACATGACGGATTCCATGCTGCTCACATGTTCCGTGTCACAGTCTGTCTGAAGAAGATCTAATGCCACTCCAGTTGTAAAATCCATTCCTGTGTCTACATAAGTTTGGCAGTTCTTCAGGGATGAGAGGGAGGTATCCACATAGCAGAAGGAGAATAAAGACGCAGTATGAACAGACATGGTTTAATAATGTAAAGTTCATGAACAGCACTGTTGGGCTTAAGGCAGCTAAGCTATTGGTAGCTTGTTTTGTGGGGGCCCAAACAAACGCAGCACTTCAGCCACAAAAGTCCTTGTCACTGGAGTGCTTGGCTTGTTAAACTGTACATGTCCTTTTCAATATGTTACATAATGGTGGGTAGGAGGGCCCAAGGACAATTCCATCTTGCACCACTTTTCTTTTTTTTCTGCCACTGCTGTGTGGCAATGTTTCTTAGATGTGCTATGAACTGCTGCATGTTTGTGTCTTTGCTCTGTCTCTTAGCATCCAGCCAGCTCGCTGCAGTCTATGTCCTAAAGTGGATGTAAATAATATTGTGGCCTGTGAGGTGTTCAAAATTGTCTGGAATTGACTGGACCTTAGTATTATTGAGGTTAATAATAAAGAAGGAACAAAAAAAGAGCAAAATTATGTGGTTTTAGCATATTTTAGCAATTTAAAAAAACAAACAAACAAAAAAAAAAAAAACAGACCCAAAACCAAAACACATGTTGGCAATTTTACCAAAACCAAAACACGAACTTAATAAAGATCCAAAACTAAAACCAAAACATGGGGGACAGTGAACATCTCTAAAAAAAACAATGTAATTTGTGCCTCTGGGTTTCATTGCAGTATGTGGGTATTGCTATGCATTGTGTCTATGATTTAAACTTCACTAAACACATATATACACAATGCATTAAAGCAGATTTACAACTTACTGAAAAAATGTTGTTAATGTGCCCCCTCCCCCTAGCGTAAGCCCTCCCCTTGTACCTACCCCCTATCCTGGACTGCTATAGGCTCTTTTATGCCTCTTGCAACCCTATCCAAAAACATGGGTGTGTGCAAGAGGTCCAACCACAAGCCTCAATCAAGAAATTGGGTATTATTCAAACCCCTGACCCTCACCTACAAAGCCCTCTCTAACTCCATTGCTCCTTACATCTTCGATCTCCTCTCCATTCATACTCCATCTCGCCCCCTTCGCTCAGCAAACAACCGCCGCCTGACCTCTCATCTTGGTACCTCATCTCATGGTCGCATTGAAGACTTCTTCCGTGCTGTCCCCCTTCTCTGGAATGATCTACCTCGCTCAATCAGGCTATCTCCTATCCTGCACACCTTCAAACGCTCCTTCAAAACCCCTCTGTTCAGGGAAGCTTATCTTTCCTCTGACTATCCTATCCCCTCCCCGCCATGATCCCTCTTCACCAGTCTTAGTACTCCTCACCCTTCTTCTCTTTCCCCCTCTAATCATCTTTTCACCTGCTCATTTTTCATCCCCCAGTCTTCCACCCCCACTTCCTGCTTTGTGTCTCTGGTTTGTCTGCCCTCTAGATTGTTGGCTTTCGCGAGCAGGGTTCTCTTATCCTTGCGTCCTCCTCCTTTTGTTCCTTTACCCGTGGCTATCCTACTTGATTTCCTCATCTCTAGGCCCCTGTCCTTGATCTCATCTTCTCCCTTGTCTTCTCACCTCACTGGCTTTAATCCTGTTAGCTGCACCCTTACTCTAGGGCACAGGTAAAACTTACTTTATTCCTCTCTCTCCTCTCTTGTTTGCTTTAGTTCTCTCCCCCTTCCACTCTCTAGCTTCTTAGTATCCTGCCCTCTACTTAGGCCTCTTAAGTACTAGTGGATTGATTACTTACTGCACTTTATTTCTACTGCCCTCTATGTCTTGTCCAGTTTTGTCCTATTATCTACTGGGTTGAGAGTTTACTGCACTTTGTTATTGTCATGTCCTGTAGGCTGTGTACCGTTTTTGTTTTGTTTTATTTTTCCCATGCTCTATGTACGGCACTGCGGACACTTTGTGGCGCCTCATAAATAAACAATAAAAATAATAATAATAATACTACTATGATTGGTCTTTCAGCTCATCCACCTGGCAGTTCCCCAGGTAAAACTGCTGTATCGAGTAATATTTGACAATATTTTAGTGTAGCTTTAATACAGATTGTATATCTCGGTTTTAATCAAGTTTGAAGGGTATACATTACATACTTAGCTTTTATTTTTTGTCCTATACATCAGTATTTTACATTGATCAAAAGCTACGGGATGTTATTTCTGCAATGTGACTTAAGGGGAAGGAAATACTCCACCATGTTTTCCTCGTTAACAAACCCCAAAGTAAGAAAATCATGTGTATGTATAATAAAGTGTATTCTTATGCTGCACAAGTACAGTATAAACATATTTAAATGAACTATCATTGTACACACATTCATATTTCTCTTGATGTGTTGATTCAACAACTTCTGTGGTGCCAAATATTTCCTTGCCTGCTATCTGCTGGCAATAATCCTCAGTGAGCCTACACAAGTGCAGGTGTGTGGAGCTTGTTTGTATCTGGCTTCTGTATTGCAACCTAATTGCAGAACAGAGGATAGAATGTATTCCCTTCTCTTTTATGGAGATGTTGTTCCAATTTGAAAATACATGTAGAATAAATAGTATTGCACCTGCCAAGTAAAACAGAGTAAGGGAAAAAAAAAGTGTGATTTCAGGAAGTGCACATCCAAAAGGAATTCATCAATGTCTAATCATTTGCATACTTGGCACGCTGTTCTTGGTGATGAATACATAACGTAACAGGAACAGGTACATCACTCTGTAGTTTGTCTTGCCTCCAGGGGGTGTTGATTTTGTTATAGTTTAATTGCATTTGCCTGACATACTTTTACTTGTTGCAAATCGTCTCCATTAGGATAATGTAATAAATGTATGTATGACAGACACTTGATATAAATTATCTATCTTCTTAGTAGTTCTTCTCAGAAGAGTTGTTTCGTATTATTCAAATTAGCTTTTCTACCATCTCAGTTGCAGGGTTTTGGGTTTTTTTTTAAAAAAAAACCTTCCAGCATGTGGTTTCCTGAATTGTTTTGAAGCCATCCCTAGCAAGCTATTGGCAAGTAGATTAATATTTTAGATGATTGTATATGCAAATCTAAATGGGAAATTGCAAATTTATATCACAGGTATTATATGACATTGAGTTAAAGGAATTTCCACATTTAGATTAAGTATTGTATCCTCTTCCTCGACAAGCAATTGGTTCAATTCCTTCCCACCAACCTCTGACACCCTCTCTTCATTTGACCCCACAAATGAAGAGGAAATTTCTACTCTCTTCTTATCCTCCTACTCTACCTCCTGTCCTCTTGATCCTATTCCCTCGCAAATTGGTAGATCCCTGTCTCCTGTGCTCATCTCACCTCTAACTAAAATCTGTAATCTCTAACTCTCTACTGGCACCTTTCCGTCACTATACAAGCATGCAGTGATTACTCCTATTCTAAAAAAACAAGATTCCGACCCAAACTCTCTCTCAAATTACCATCCCATCTCTCAGCTGCCGTACCCCTCCAAGCTTCTAGAGAGACTTGCCTACATTCGCCTCACACGCTTCCTTTCCGCAAACAACCTATTGGATCCTCTTCAGTCTGGCTTTCGTTCTCAACACTCCACAGAGACTGCATTGACTAAGGTTGTCAATAATCTGATCACTGCTAAAACTAAACGCCATTACTCTCTCCTAATTCTCCTGGATCTCTCGGCTGCATTTGACACCGTTGACCACTCTCTTCTCCTACAAATGCTGCAATCCCTAGGGCTTCAAGACACTGTTCTATCCTGGTTCTCATCCTACCTTTCTAATCGCTCTTTCACTGCTAATTTCTCTGGGGCCACCTCTGCTCCTCTTCCTTTATCAGTTGAAGTACCGCAAGGCTCAGTCCTAGGTCCTCTGCTGTTCTCTATCTATACCGCTTCTCTTGGAAATCTAGTAAGTTCCTTTGGATTTCAGTATCATCTCTATGCAGATGGTACACAAATTTATCTATCCTCTCCTGATCTCTCGACATCTGTGTTGTCCCGTGTAACGGACTGTCTTTCTGCCATATCATCTTGGATGTCCTCTCGCCAACTCAAACTTAATCTTTCTAAAACAGAGTTAATAATATTCCCACCCACCAACAAGAGCATGCCTGACATTTCTATCTCTGTTGATAACATGACCATATATCCCACCCCACAAGCTCGCTGCCTAGGTGTAATCCTTGACTCACATCTATCCTTTGTTCCCCACATTGACTCTATATCTAAATCATGTTACATACATCTAAAGAACATTTCCAGAATTCGCACATATCTCACACAAGACACCGCATAAACCTTAGTTCATGCACTTATCATCTCCCGCATTGACTATTACAATTCCCTCCTTACTGGCCTTCCAAAAAACAGACTCAAACCTCTACAATCTATTTTACACGCTGCGGCAAGATTGATTTTCCTTGCAAATCGTTATTCCTCTGTTGAATTACTCTGTATGTCTCTACACTGGTTGCCTGTTTTCTACCGAATCCAATATAAAATACTCTTACTAACCTACAAGGCCATCAACAAAGCTGCACCAACATACATCTCCTCTCTTGTCACAAAATATCTCCCAACTCGGCAACTCCGTTCTGCACAAGATCAGCGTCTCTTATCCACACTCATTACATCCTCCCATTCCCGATTACAGGACTTTTTCCGGGCTGCACCTACTCTATGGAATTCTCTCCCTTGCACAATAAGACTCTCCTCTAGTCTACAAGCTTTCAAGTGTTCTCTGAAAACCCACCTCTTCAGACAAGCTTATAATATTCCTCAACCACCCTCTAAACCTCACTACATTACCCTATTACCACCTGTTATATAACTACCCCTTCACCACCATTGTTGTGTGACAGAATCATTTAGCTTATGAGTCACTTTTACCTTTGCAGTCTGGCTGGGCCGACTGCAAATGTAGACTTAACCTCATGTGTCAAACTCCCATTGTCCAATAGATTGTAAGCTTGCGAGCAGGGCCTTCTCACCTCTTTGTCTGTTTTACCCAGTTTGTTTATTAGTTTACTATGTTTGTCCCCAATTGTAAAGCGCTACGGAATATGTTGGCGCTATATAAATAAATGATGATGATGATGATGATGATTAAGTTGTTTTTTTACCCACTATTACCTTTGTAAAAGTCAGCAGGATCCTGATACTAACATTTACTGGGGATTTCTATGCACTGAGAAATTTAATGCACACTAAAAATTATAGCAGGCTTCTGACCATGATGCTTCAGGCAAATGGTCATCCCAGCCGGTATTTCATGACACTTTGGTGTGGTGCATCTATTAAACCATTACTTTTTCATCTGCATTTCTGTACGGCTGACTGTTACTATGTGACAATATGCATGTATATTATATTTTCTGTATATTTATAAGTGTTGGTACATTCTGCTAGGGCATTCTACAATACCCATAGAACCCAGGTTTGAGACGATTTAGAGGTTTACCTTTATTGATGATTTTAATGGGTTGGGTTTTATGCACAATCTGACTTTACCATTCAAAAAATATGAATTGCATTTTATTTTGATGTACAATAAAGTTTTATTCTGAGCTGTATGTTGTGTCCATTTCAAAGTGCTTTATTAGGCACTTTTTCTAGTATAAGTTCAGTAACTTAGACTTAATAGCTACTTTGGGCTCAGTAGCGCGGGATGCGGTGATGTTCCCTAGAACCTGGGTGCAAGTTAAACTGCCATTGAATTACACATCATAAACGCCAACATGTCCTGTCTTTAAATTTCATTAAGTTCGTTTAGCAATTGCTGCACCAAAATGTACCCATGTTCCAGAGTCACCTGGGGTCACTGCTTCTCCCCAACAATGTTCCCCTGCGCATATAACCACTTGTGTCCCCATTGGATTTTTTTATTGTTGTGTTTATCTTTTTAAAATAATAGTTTGAATTTTTCTTTTTTATTTATTTTAGCTAACTGTGAGAGACTTTGTAAAGTTAAAAAAGCCATAGCAGGGCTCCCATACTGCCAACATGAACAAAACCAAAGAAAACATGATCTAGTAGCTACTCACAAGCCAGTTACTAATAAATCCATTTTTCATTGGGTTTACTAGTGTAGTGTGGAAAGAAAAAGCTAACACATTGTTCACTTCCTTCTATATAGGCTTCCATTCTGTAGCATGCAGCTGGCATATTATTAGTAGGCAAACAGCGTAAAACTCCTGAAACTTAAGTCTCTGCTCCAACCTCTATGACAGTGATTGTCATGTATACGTGATGTAACCCATACATGGAATTAAACTATAATGGATGGTGTCTGGTGGATCTGGGTATGGTTGATCAGACTGAGCATGGTTAATTTGTCCTGAACTGTCATTTGAGAATGTTGGCACCTAAGTAAAATATATTCTATATTCACTCCTCCAAGGCTCCTTCATTGTTCCTTTTGATTGTAGATTCCCTAAAAATAATTCCATAGTGTCTACACTTTTTCCAGAATTATGTGTGTGACACAATCTTATATTTATTTATAGTGCTATAAAAGGTATGAGGTGAGCAGAACGAAAATGCAGGAGTATGTTTAAATGGAAAAATACCTTTGCTTTAAATCTCTGCTATTATTTAAATGAGGATCTTGAATTATACAAGACTAATGGATCATTTACAAATGCTACTTTATATATATGCAGAATGCATTTAATTAACTGGCAAGCATTATGTACAATATAATACATAAAGTATTCTTGTGAGGTCTGTCTCTGTTATCTTGTATGTGTAACTAATCTTGTGACACTTTTAATGTTGGAACATTTGACCTATATATGAATGTTTACTTTTGAATTTATGATTTATATTGAGCAGTTATCTAGCATTTGGTATAGATTAACACATCAAGAATGTACATTATATAAGATGATTTAACAAACGTGCATTAAGAACAACTCACATATGATTCTATTTTTGTGCTGGCCACAAACAATACAAACTGGACAATCAGCCCAATTTCTGAATGGATCTGTGAACAATACAGGTGGAGTGCCATATTGCACAGGTCTGGTCATAGAGGTGGCTGTGGAGATGAACAATTGGATCATAGTTGCCTACTCTCCCGGAATGTCCGGGAGAGTCCCGAATTTTTGGGACTTCTCCCGGACTCCCGAGAGAGCAGGCAAAAATCCCGGATCCAGAAGTCGCAGCTGTTGAAGATGGCGTGGGCGGGGCTAAATGCAGCATCGTGGCCCCGCCCCTTGCTGCGATTGGCTAAAATGGGCTAAGATTGACAGGGACGGAGCCTAACAGCGCACCACGCTTGGCTACACCCCCTCAACGGACCCCCTCCCGGAAAGCTGCCTCTAAAAGTAGGCAAGTATGAACTGGATAGCAAAGTAAAGCTTGCAGTAGCCTTTTTTGGGTCAGCGTATGACATCATTCACACACAAATATGTCATCAGCAAGCTTGATGTTACATTCCAAACTTTCTTCGTTTGTCCATACATGAGATAATGGTCACCCAATTTCATTGCTTTACCAGCATTAAACTACAGGACAAACTTACAAATGGTACAAATTTAGAAGTGGCGGTATAAAAAATGTAAGTGAATGGAGTAGGAGAAGTGGTGGTACAACCGAATACCAGCCCACTTCACACCATAAAACCATTCTAACACAAGGAAAGCTGATTAAGGTGGACATCTCTATCATTACATTATAAATCATAGTTATATAGAAAATTATGTTCTCAGAAACTGCCCTTGCTCTCACCCCATTACCTACCACATCAAATGTAAATTGTTGTCTCAGTATCACAGGGAGAGTAGCTAAGCAACAGCTGAAATACTGAAGACTGCCCAAACACTGATGTGGTTAAAGCCTATTTTAGAGTTTGAGTATGAACCAAGGATTCCTTTTGTACAATACCCTTACATTTTAGTTATTGAAGTCACTAATCATTATCTGTATGGAGTCTTTCTTCTCAAACCAATGTAATCATGTACTACAATACAGCTCTACTGCAAGCTCTCAAAAATAAATTAGATAAAAGAAAGAGGGAATTGGCAGGTGAGATACAGCATAAAAAGCTATGTATGAAATTTAGCTAGAGTGGTGTTAAATGATTTATGTTTTTTGCCCAGCATTTTTCGTGATTCATTTATAGCAATTTCATGCTACTAGAACTCAACACAATGACTTGATAAATAGTCAAAATTAAAATATATTTGGCAAAAGGGTGACTATCAACACTGCATATGCAATGAGGCGTAATAGGGAATCTTATGAAATTTCTTAAACAGAATGCTCTTCTTACATTGTCTATATTTTATATGAAGCCCAGGAACATTCTGATAAAACAGTACATTACGTGCATGCATTTTTTGCTGTGAATTTATTTTAAAAACAATTATTATTATTATTATTATAATTCATTTGTTAGGCGCCACAAGATTTCAGCAGCACCGCACACAGTTCAAACAGTAGACTATACAGGGTGAAACAGTACAGAACAATAAACAAAAAGTACCAATACTTCAGAAACTCCAGGCAGGCTAATGCAATAAACACGGAGCAGAAGAACAGGTGAGGAGACAGGAGGGAAGAGGGCCCTGCTCATACGAGCTTACATCCTAAGGGAGGGTAAACAGACTAGGCACAAGGAGCCAGTTGGGACAAGGGGAGAGAGGGGAGAATGAACGGAGGAGATGGGGGTTAAGTGGATGGTTGGTAGGCTTTGAGGAAGAGGTGAGTTTTGAGTGCACGTTTGAAGGAGCACAGAGTAGGAGAGAGACGGATGGAACGAGGGAGGTCGTTCCAGAGAAGGGGTGCAGCACAGGAAAAGTCTTGGATTCTGGAGTGGGAAGAGGTGATCAGAGTGGATGAGAGGTGGCGTTCGTTGGCCGAGCACAGGGAGCGGGCAGGAGTGTGAATGGAGAGGAGGTTAGAGATATAAGGGGCAGTAGAGTTGGAGAGAGCCTTGTAAGTGGTGGTGAGGAGTTTGAAGAGAATTCTGTAGGGGAAGGGAAGCAATGTGATGACATACTTTTTACATCAAAACATAATGGACATAGATCAATATATATATATGGTATATAACTATGGATAGATTGTGACTTTTCTTTGTAAATTAAACTATTTAATCCTCATCCTTCATCCACCCGGACTAGGATTATGAACTGTTACTGTCTCTTCAGTTGGGTTAATGTCTTTTCATCTGCCACTCAGTAAAAGAGTGATTTGTCATTTGCATAAAAATGACATGTCTAAAGTTTTATATGACTCACTAACATCATTAAAGATGCAAATCACATTAGTTCATTTAGCACTGCTGGCACAAACCAGCCTTTAGCCGCACTATACAGCAGCTCTAAAAGACTTCCCAGGAGAGTTTTGACCTTCAGCTTTACTCTGAGATAAGGATTCTCTATTGTGAATTTAATGCATGGTTAATATCTTACAAATACTGCTTCATTGGATGTTTCTATAAGTCATTTATTTATTAAAAAAGGATAAAATTACCCAAAACAGCTATATTTTTCCTTGTCTGTATAGCGGCATAGCATTGTTATTGAAATTAGTGAAATGATTATTACATATTTAAAATGTCGCACTGTCTCCATTGAGAATGTAGACATTTTATGTTGCCTGATTAACAACATTATTAAAGACAACATTTTCTTTAGATAAATATAAATAGACGCCATGATTTTTACTTACAATTACGCTAAGGCTCATATTATTTTAGACTTAGTGTCCCAGTGTTTATACAGGACTGGTACCAATTCCATGCCAGCCAAGCAGCATCCAGGCTTTTACAGCCTCTCATAAAACTGTAAACACAATCCTTTTACTAAGAACAGAAAGTTCAGTTAAAATAAACATATTTTCTGGTAACCAATGTCAAACCATAGTTTTATGTTTTGATTACAGAAGAGTAGGAAGCAACTGTACTAATGTGTTTCGGGTCATTGGGTGAATGCCATATCAGGATGAACAAGCATGTCCTCTTCAAAAGCTGAATGGTGCTAAACAGACTTGCACGGTGCATGCGACTCAGGAACCTGGAAAACTTGTTGGCATAGCACAGTGAATGCATTAATCCATATGATATTAAGCTGACATATTACAACCTATTATCCAAACAGGAGGCCAAAGAGTACCTATGCTGCAGCCACGTACTGCCCCTAAACTGTGAAGAAATACATTAGGTCAGTCTATGTACTTTACTATCATTAAACTCGGTTGGAACTCTCAAATTAGGATTCTATACTACAATATTTTTTATTCATGTGTGATGTATCTATTTATACCTTTGTTGACTAAATTCTGCTCTACAAGTATGTCATATAATATAATAAAGGCAATTATCTTCTTATTAAGTAATGGAGGTTACTTATAGGGCAAATGTAGAACATTTTACATTCAGGCAGAAGATTCCATCTGTACATGATAATATTTAAACAGTAATTTCATTTGAAGTAAAGTTAGGGTAATTACAATGGAATGGGGCTTATATATGACTGGACGATGCAGCAGCATTAATGAGCACTAAAGCTCTTTTTACTCTGTTGTCAGCTGCAAGTTCAGATTGTAGTTATTGTAAAAGTCTGTGGACAGTAGACAGCAAACACACAGGTTAAATGGTTATATTTGCAATATAGACACTTTGAGGTCCACAAAGGTGAACATTTTCTTTTAGTCAATTGTCATGTTTATAGTTACACCACTAATTTTAAATGGGAGAGGAGTGGACCCCAAAAAACATTATTTGATTCCACCAATATTTTGCTATTCATGCAAAATATTTAAATGAGCAACAATGATTGAAAGTGGGAAAGGGCAGGAAGCTAGGGAAAACTTGCAGGTGTGTCCTTGGGGTAAATGTATCAAATAGTGATTTTTGCAAATCGCAGATATCTGGTGACTTTGCATTATAAATTTAAATCGGCAATAGCTTTAAAGGCAAGTTATTGCCACTTTAAATTTACCATGTAAAGTTGCCGGATATCAGCAATTTGCAAAAATGGCTATTTGATACATTTACCCCCTACTATGAAAATCATCACATGCCTTTTTCAAGCATGCAAAGTGGCTTCATTTTGACACCACTTGTAATGGTCGCCAGTGACACCAGTAGGTCAGCCACAATAACCAGGGTAGTAGTGATCTTCATATTTAGCAGCTGCCTTTCCTATATAACTGTGTAGTAACTTGATCCTGGGTCTCGTATGCGTAGCTATAATTGCTGACTAATATTGGGACAACTGGTAACCAACAAAAGGGTGAAAAAGATCAGATAAGCCAAGTCATACACATCGGAAAAGGATAACAAAAGCAGCAGGTAAAAATCAAGATCAAATAAGCAGTATAGTCAAGGCAGGTGGCAAGGAGCAATGGTCAGGGACAAAACAAAGTTCAACAACAGCAAATCCAATAGCTCCTATTTTGGGAAACAAAAAACCTATAATGGGCGCCTAAGGATTACCAGACCTGGGGGTAAATGTATGAATCTCCGGATTCTTCATCTCTGGCGTGTTCAGCCTCTTCAGCGCTTAAATTTAAAGCGGTGCTGCATTGTAAAGGGAAACTTCCCTTTACAATGCAGCGCCGCTTTAAATTTAAGCGCTGAAGAGGCTGAACACACCGGAGATGAAGAATCCGGAGATTCATACATTTACCCCCTGGTCTTAAATAAGTGCAGAGTATCAACTAAAAGCACTTTGAGGTTCAAAGGTTTACACCCACCAGAGGTCTAGTGCCATGTATGCTCAAAGCTCAAAACTCAGCATGGTTTATGAGGCGATTGTTTGCAAAGGAAAGATCTCTATTTTACAATTGGAAAAGTATCTCTGCATATTGTCTTGAGAGCCTGCTCATATTAAATACCCCTAATTTCATTATCAGCTTTTCATTCTGGTGTATTTTTCTGTGACTGTATGTATGCTACAAATAATGAGATGCTACCAAAAGGTATTGCCAATGTGAAATTACTTAGCCCGGTCAATTATAAACAAAATGAGTCACACAAACAGTAGATCATCATCAATTTATATAGCGCCACTAATTCCACAACGCTGTACAGAGAACTCATTCACATTAGTCCCTGCCCCATTGGAGTTTACAGTCTAAATTTCCTAACACACACACACTTGACTAGGGTCAATTTTGATAGCAGCCAATTAACCTACCAGTATGTTTTGGAGTGTGAGAGGAAACCAGAGCACCTGGAGGAAACCCACAGAGAACATACAAACTCCACACAGATAAGGCCATGGTCGGGACTTGAACTCATGACCCCAGTGCTGTGAGGCAGAAGTGCTAACCACTTAGCCAACAGTGCTTTGAAGAAACCAGGAACAGTTTTTGATTTAATGAGGATGAAAATCCAAATAAGCACTGCCTTGAACTGACATTTTTACATTATGTACTGAGAAAAAAGAACTCACAAGGTGTGCAATAGTTTCTGAATAGAAAGACAATTTTATTGCACACTGGTGCAAACCTAATTGTGTGCAAAGTGCAAATGCATGTGCAATGGCACTAATAATGTCTAATTTGCTACATGATACCTGGCTGGTTTTGACCCCAATCGTACATTTGCTTACATTTAGAAACATTTTTATCAAAATTTAAAATAATCTATTGTTAAATAATTAACTCTGCAATCCTTGCCATAGGGGAAATATTTAGCCTTGGGTGTGATTAAGGTGTTGAATGGTAATAATATACAAAAGTGACGTATTTCTTTACAGTGGGGCAATTACATTTAAATCCTTTGAAAACATGATCGTGTATGTTAACTCTTCCTCTATGAGGGCTTTCTCAACTGGGTCCTTTCTCCAAAAAAGAACGATATGAGATGCCTACAAGGAAGTGTGCTGTTCAATGAGCGCATCATCTCACTCTGAAATCATGCAGTAGAAACAATTTTTCAGTCTTCTTTTAATAAAGATTATTAAAGCCATCTGGGGTTGATACTTTATTGCTTAAAAGTCATTTGATCACTTTCCTTACCTACTTGTCAGTAATGAGCTGGTGTAATTTCATCCTTGCTGCTTTCTTAATGCTAGTTAGATCACAGATGCTTGTCTACTTGTTAATTTCACATTGCAAGGAAGAAAGTTCCTTTGAATTGCAAGTAGAGCTATAATGAGCTGTGTAATAGTGGACAAAATCCTGCACATCTCTGGGGGATTTCGCCTGTGTGAGCAAAAAGCTAGTTTTTTTCATTTAATTTTCTCCCATAACACTAAAATGTAACCAAAATAAAATTAAGGTGCTGATAAATTGTGATAAGCTTATTACACATCTGAAAACAGTGAACAGTTTATTGGTACGGAGTAATTATCTATGCCAGACAAAGGGGAATTGTGAGATCCAAGCAATAATAGGAGAATGACAGCTGAAGTATACCTGCTATTATCCTCATGTACAGTAAATATTTCACAGTGAAATCATTATTACAGTTGCTTCTATTTGCTTTTACATTTAGCATTAAAATTCCAATTTTAAACTGTCTTCAAGTAATGCTTTTCAATCTAACAAAACACAATGTATTCTGGATAAGTATGTCCCGTCTGTAGTACTTAGCTAAGGGAAATTAAGAAGGTATTTTTTTGTACAGAAAATTGTGTTACATTTACATGTAGTTTTAATAAATTGTACTTCTACTTCTTTTAAGTAGTGGGCTTTTACATGCCTATACATTGCATATGTCATAGGGTTTTGCGAACCTTACTGTTTATTGGTTTTCTGGCTTTGATGGAGCTAGCTAGAAATACATCTTTTACAAAAACACCCTTTTAATTATAAAAAAACAAAAAACCTTAATTTCGGGAATATGTTGCTAATATTGACAGTTTTCCGACTTTTTTATATTTTTCAAATAACTAGGTAGAACATTGACAAGGTTGTTGGCTTTAAATTCCAGTGTTCGACGTTTCTGAGACAAAGACTGTATATGATCAGGAAGCTAAATCTCTGAAGTCTGTTCTGTTTGTGGCCAATAAGCAGGGCCGGGCTGGACCGGGGGGCAGGGGGGCAGCGGGCACCCGGGCCGCTCAGTCTAACGGCTGTACGGGCCGGCCACCGGTAATATTGACGTGTAATTGATGGTAATAATCACGTGATGCGGCCGCGCACAGGTGCCTGCGTCACGTGTCAAGTGATGCGGCCGCCTGCGCACCTCCCGGGCCGAAACCTGCCAGCCCGCGCCTGCCAATAAGAGCCAGTAATTGGTATACAATTGATACATATTCAGATTGAGCAATGTACTTTAATTCAATAACACAGTTCATTTAACTAGATTTGGGAGAGTAAGCAAAGGATACCCTTTTAGCGAGGTGCCCAATATGACTTTGCCACGACCCCAGGAGAGTGGTGTCAGAGGCCAGCTTTATACCACTTCAGGTTGCTATCTGTGATCAGAACTAGTTACATGAACTGCAGACAAAAGACTGATGCCGCTTTTTTCTTATTAAAGGAAAATGTTAAAAATAGTTAAACTGGGATCTGTTATCCATGGTAAATTTATTCCAAAGCTAAAAATCAAAACCAGTATAGAACTTTGCAAAAGTAATAATTTAACACTCTTGGGTAAAGTAAAAATAATATTGTGCCTTCCATAAATAATCATCTCACTAGCAGTAGACATGGTTGCAATAATAGTACATAAGAGTTTTGAGACTATACAATGACAGAGAATTTTACAACTGTAGAAAATAATGTCTTCACTATGGCTCTCCAGCTTTGAAAAAAAGTGGTGGCTGTAGAAATATGAAGCATGTGTTAGTGGTCTTGCTGGATGGCTCCATGAGACAAGGCATGAGACACACTATGGCGGAATTGTGGTAGACATATATACACAGGAAATTAAATGTAATATATAGATTAATATTTGTTTACCATAATGTCCCTTTTTTGCTGATGCGTGGCAGGTTCCATCCTCATCACCAGGGAATTTAGGGTCTACATTATAAGAATGGTGTCAGTTTCAGGACGTTTCAGAAACAGGAATAAAATAATACTTTTAAATTATTCCCTCTTAAAGCTCATATTCTGAATGTAGTTCACATAGAGACAGCACAAACACAGAAGACAGGAAATGACATGATATATGTTCTTCCATTCTGTGTTCATGGTAACGCTGATCTCTGGTTTAGAATAGCTTGAATATTTTTACTGTGCTGGCTTCACAATAGTGCCTTTCCATTGAGTGGCAAAGCAGTTGGAATAAGATAATTTAATAGAACATATCTACAATTTAAAGTAAAAGTAGTTTTGTCTGAGTACATATAGGGCTAGATTTACTAAGCTGCGGGTTTGAAAAAGTGGGGATGTTGCCTATAGCAACCAATCAGATTCTAGCTGTCATTTTGTAGAATGTACTAAATAAACTACCAAAGTGTTGCCTAACTCCAATAGACACATAACTATCTAAGATTAAAAACCTTAGACCAGGGGTGTCCAACCTTTTAGCTTCCCTGGGCCAAATTGGAAGACGACGAGTTGGTTTGGGCCGCACATAAAATACACTAACACTAACGATAGCTGATCATCGAAAAAACCATAGAAAACATAGTTAACATATTAAACTTACTTGGAAATGAAGTTAGTAAGAGTTAGGAAACCTGTTGCAGAATCATGATTAAAGCAGTAGTCCCATTACTAGCTACAATTTAACTTACCTGCATCTGCCCCTTAGTGGGAATTAAATGCCCAAAAAATTTTTTTCCTCTCTTTCTGCACCCATGAATAATTTTTTTTATTGACTAGTTTGAAATGGTCACCGATATAGTATACTTGCCAACTCTCCCGGAACGTCCGGGAGACTCCCGCATTTTGCGGGAGTCTCCCGGACTCCCGAGAGAGTGTGGCAATCTCCCTGATCTGTCGAGAAGTGGGCAGAATGCGGTTCAAACGCCGTGATTCACCGGGAATCGTGGCTAAAATGACGCGATTTTCGGGGCCACGCCCACCTCCTACTGGCAGCTCCCGGAAAAAAAATATGAAATGTTGGCAAGTATGCAATATAGGTAGCATCAGGAGGACTAATAGAAATCTACAGAGATTTAAAGATAGGGTGGCGGGAAAAATGGCTCATGGAGCAGCCTCCGATGAGGGTAACAGTGGGTGATATTTTCACCCTACTCAGCACTGCACATTTAAAATGGTTTAAAATATTAAAAATACAATTATCTCTTAATATTTATATTAGATACATACAGAGAACACAGAACATAATTGCATGGTGCAGAAAGTCCAAATTCAGAGTAACAACAATAAGATACTGGATAATCTTTCACTGCTGCTGATAGTTCACGCGGGTGACTCCTCTGTGCTGCGCTACGCAATGGATGTTGGGTGTGATGACGTCACCCCCGACATTCACTGCGAGCACCGCACGGAGGAGGAGACCAGGGAGGGAGCCGGAGCGCCAGCTGACGTGACCGCAAGGTAAGTATTTTCTTTTTTTTTTTTTGTGCAGGATTTTTTTTTTCAGCGCTGCCCCCTTGCCACAACCAAAACTCCTGCTGGGCCACATTTACAGGCATGCTGGGCCGCATGTGGCCCGCGGCCCGTGGGTTGGACAACCATGCCTTAGACTAAGACAGAATGTGGTATGTAACTATACAATTCATTATTGTTAAATACTCATTCTAAGGGTAAATACTAGGCAAATCAATCAACCAAAAACATCTTCTGGATTTCATAACTCATTAAAATATACATGCTAAAGAATAGCAGGCTCAGCTGCAGGGCTGTAGTAACTGCTTTTTTTTATTGTTTTTCCATAGTTAAAGTAACTAAAATTGTGTTATTATTCCACTGATTAAGATAAATGCAAGCACATGGTTATCAAGGTTCAATGAACCCACATAAGACTATTTCTGGAAGCAATTTAGTGCATTGTATAATACCTCTGCAGTTGATTAAATAAACAAGGTCAGATCAATGGGTACTGCCATAATAAAGCAGCAATCCCACATAAGGTATCACTTTTTTATTTTTCTTAGCAGTCTTCTTACAAATCATTATCTCCTTTTCAAAATCTCTCTGAAGGGTAGTCAAGTATGGCTAACAACCAGACTCAAAGATGCAGAGGTCATGTAGTGTTGGACGCAAGTCTGATTCATCACAGAGAAATTTACTTTTACTGCGCAAGTGCAGTACATTGATTTACGAGCAGACTGAGACATATCTCCCGATTACTGCTCTCTATGCTCAGAGAGGTGGAACGGGGGAGTGAAGGGGCAAGCACACAGTGACACACTGCAGAATACTTGGGATGGCAACCTGCAGTGCTTAAGAGAAAAATATAAATAATATACATATACTGTAAACAAATGTTTTAATTGAAATAAAGACTCCCTTACACATCCCTCTTTGACAATATTTATTTTCTCACCTAGATCCTGGTTGGCAGCGTTGGCATATTCTTCTGAAAGTAGAGTACCACGTCTTGGTAAAATAAAGAAAACAAGTGATGCCACAGTACTAGCTCTGCTAAAAGCTCCTGTTGAGAGTGAGCTCTTAGTGGTTAGGTCCCTTTATATTTATAACTGAGGGATTTTCCATGATCTGGGATTTTACAGTATCCATCAGACATTTTTCGTGTTAATAATGAGGTCTATTATTTTTTGCATTAGACTAGGTTGATGCAAGAATAAACAGAATAAAACAGACAAAGCAATGACATGCTTTACTTTTGTGCATATGTGTTGCAAAAGTCCTCAGTTTTGATGTACAGAAATGGTAGGCCAAGTATTGTAGTTAAATCTGGTGCCTAGAAATAAGAATCGCAATACACATAGATTTATCATTGACTTTTAGTCATGTAATTTGCAGAGCCATACTGATGAGTAGTAATTATAAATATTGTGCAAAAATATGTATTGTAGCTTACACCTCTATCCCTGATTGTACTATGTTTTATACGCAAAGTACAGTTCAATGGAGCTGTCAATTTCAGCAGATCTAGTAAAATCAATCATTCTAATATGTCAGGCAATTTCCAGTACTTTGACATTTATCCGTGATCATATCAGATAAAAGATTTCCCAAATACTTCTTACAGAGAGCATATGATTAAGTAGCAGAAATGTTTTATCGTCTATCTTTTTAGTGGTCCACCATTTAGTGAGTAATATGAATGAAATACTCTGTCTAATCTCTTGTCTCTTTAATGTGCTATATGAATGGTCACTTGATCTAAACATATGGTACTGTATTTAACACTAAATCAAACTGGCGATATCCTTCACTGGCCTGGGGGATGTGTTATATAGGGAGAAGCCCTAAATACATCGAAAGTTTCTTCGGATTTAGGGCTCTTCACCCATTGATAAATCCCCTAAAATGTAAGGCTGGGTACACACTGGAGCATTTTCGTCCAATAATCGTACAAATCAGCCAACATACGACCGTTCGGTCGGAAGTCAGGTTAGTGTGTATAGTGACACAATGGTCGAAAGTCGTTCCAAAGTGTCGATTGTCATCTCACTTGGTTGGTCGTACTGTTTAATATTTTCCGACCAATCACTGACTGATCATATAGTGTGTATGCACTCATGCTCACAATCTCCATAGAGTTTACAGTGTCGTGCTCTTTTCAGCTGATGCTAGCAATGAATGTCCCGGTGAATAAATGTAGAGAGTGCTATAGAAGGAATAATTAATTTGTTCGTTTTGAGACAAAATGTTTCATTTCAGAGTCACAGAAGCGAACAAAACTCGTTAGGACATGTGGATAGATATAACAAGGCGGTATTAATCAGTGTGACAATGTGACAATAATGAATGAATGAATATCGTGCTGTCATTCTCTGAAGACTAGAGGACCAGATGACGGACGAGATGAAAAGCACAGATCTGAAGGTAAATCGTGTCAGTGTGTATGGATTAATCGCCAGACTGATCGGACCTTCAGTCGTAGGTTCAATCATTTGAGATAACATGTTGGTTGGAAAATTCTTCAGTGTGTACCTAGCCTAAGGAATGGTAGAGCCCAACTTTTTATGTAGTATCCCCGATAAAACAGCATGCATGATTTTTCTTTATAGCGTACATATATCACTCTCTAAACACATCATGAGTAATGTATGATACACTGATATCTAAGTGGCACCAGTCTGTGGTAGGTTTGATTATTCCCAATGTATTTACATTTTCGGTTTAGCATAATGTTTAATTCAGGCTATTAGTCCTGCAAGGTTGTTATTATTATTTTCTTTATAATGAAAAGTCCACCTTTAAAACCATGTCAAAACTGTTCATTTAGTGAAAAGACAGGTTTACATTCATTGAACTTTATTAAGCAAACTACTCTACCAAAGTGAAGCATGTCTCTGCAGTATACTCCCACCTGAGATTCATGTAGAGTTAGACGTATGCGTCTTTGTTTTGTGTAAAATATGGATTTCCATACACACAAAAAGACTTAACACTGTCCAGACACTATTCTGCCTTATGTATATGACACTTCCTTACAGTATTGTATTGTGGGCAGCACGGCAGCTTAGTGGTTAGCAATTTTGCCTCACAGCACTGGGGTCATGAGTTCAATTCCCGGCAATGGCCTTATTTGTGTTGAATTTGTATGTTCTCCTCGTGTTTGTGTAGGTTTGCTTCAGGTGCTCTGGTTTCCTCTCACACTTCAAAAACATACTGGTAGGTTAATTGGTTGCTATTAAATTGACTTTAGTCTTTCTTAGTCTGTGTGTGTGTGTGTGTTAGGGAACGTAGACTGTAAGCCTCAATGGGGCAGGGACTATTGTGAGTGAGTTCTCTGTACAGCGATGTGGAATTAGTGGCACTATTTAAATAGATAATTGTGTACAAATTGAGTAATGTCATTTTACCATTCACTACTAACATTGTCAGGGCCTGATCAACCACTAGGCTGACCAGGCTGCAGCCTGGGGCGCTGAGTCCTGGGGGGCGCAGCGCGGCACACTAGCAAGCTGGTTTTTTTTTTTTTTTTTCAAATGCCGGCGATCGGCTTCTTTCTCCTCTGATGGGGCCGCCCCTGTCCACAAGGGGGCGGTCCCGCATGTTCCTATACCCAATCACGCAGCTAACAGCATCTCATGCTGTTAGCTGTTAGCTTCTGCTGTTAGTCAGTGTATTGCTTAGTGTGGTCACGTGAGATCTCACATCTCACGTGACCACACTAATCACAGAGAGCGCGCCCGCAGTGACAGTGCAGCTAACAGCGTCAGACGCTGTTAGCTGCGTGTGAAGATGACAGAAGCGCCGGCTGGTGAGAGGAGGAACAGAAGACAGCAAGGTAAGTGTAGCTTGTTAAATATCAGGGGGGGGGGGAGACACATCGGATGTGAAGGGGGGGGGATGACTGGGGGTACTAATGAACTGGCTAATGTGGCTAACGAGGGGGGTCTTATAAATTGGATATAGGGGGGATTAATGAACTGGCTAGTATGGATTGGATAGGGGGGATTAATGGAGTGAAAATGGGGAGGTAATGAACTGGTTACAGGGGGTGCTTATGAATTGGATAGGGGGGGCTTATGAATTGGATGGGGGGATTAATGGAATGGCTAGGGGGGATTAATGAAGTGCAAATGGGGATTAATGAACTGGCTAGAGGGGGTGCTTATGAATTGGATAGGGGGGGGGCTTATGAATTGGATGGAGCGGGTTAATGAAATGGCTAGGGGAGGGGATTAATGAAGTGAAAATGGGGAGGTAATAAACTGGCTAGAGGGGGGGTTAATGAATTGGATAGGGGGGTCATACACTGTCTGTTGCGGTTCGATAGGGGGGATGAATTAGCTGGTGGGGGAGGTGATGAAATAGCTTGTGGGGGAAGGATCTCTGTATTTTGTGGCGGTGATGTGGATTCTGACTGTGGTTTCAGCGGTCACTAGAATACTAAATACTAGATAGACAGGGCTGGTAAATGTTACTATATGAGTGTTAATAAATTTCATATATTTTATTGTCTATGTCTGTACTAGGGGGTTGTTTTGTATCATTCAGGGTTTGTTAAAATTTGGCACTATAATACAATTTTTGCACATTTTAAATACAGGACTCCCAAGTTTTCAGAAGCCAGGCAACGGACAACGCTCCAAGAACAAGCAAAAGAGAACACCAGGTAGTCTACGCTGCAAGATCAGGTAAGAGAGGAAGTGCATAATGAAGTGTGTTTTATGTATTAATTAATGTTTTACAATTTTGTTTACATATATCTATATATATATATATATATATATAGATATATATATATTTTTCTTTATTTACCCACACATTGGTGCGGGGGGGGGGGGGCGGTAACCAGTGTAGTAGCCTAGGGCGGCTGTGACCCTTAGTCGGGCCCTGAACATTGTCATGACATAAACCATGCTACTGTTGCAGAGCTGAATGCTTCTTGAGATGCGCTGACTCAGCATATGCACAAATTGCGTTGTTTTCTATTTTGCTTGCATCTAATGCTTTGACAGTAAAATGAACTTTTCTTTATGCAAGCATTACTGCAGTGTAAAATGTATAGTAAGTAAGAGCAAAGTCGTTTCCATGACCTTGCTGGGTTTTGGTTTATGCAGTAGCAAAACAATACAAATTTATATTTCCAAATCCTTTTACTAGTTTGCTCTCTTTGTTCCTAACAGCAAGGCTCTGCAAATAAAGTAACTCAATTGTGGAGATGTGTGTGCTTTAAAATATGGTATTAGGTCCATGATCACAGTGTAGCAAGCAAAAACACGCTGAACACCTTCTCTTGTTCTTGGAAGCTATTAAGAATTCAGTATGTGAGTATAATGTAGGGTTATATATCACCAGTGACTAAACTTGCGTTTATATTATTTATGGAACAAAGATGATAAAGCTTTCCTGGGTTGCAAAAAAACATTTTCCTGAAGTTTCTGTTCAGGCAAAAACAACCCATGAAATCTGTGGCTAACATACCTGCCCTGGATAACCCTGAAACACACCTAACGAAACCTCCCAACCTTTAGAAACTCGAAAACGGGACAAGATAAGCCACGCCCTTTTATTACCCAAACTTCGCCCAGAAATGGTCTTATTTGGACCAAGCTCCACTTGCTTTCCTGTTAATCCCGACCCCTTTGTGACCTGATAATCGGATGTCCCACAAATATCGGGACAGGTGGGAGGTATGATACACCACTGTCTCTTATCCCGCTGCTATTGAAATACAGTAGTCTAGTTGGGTTTAACTGTACACACAAACAGTGCATCTATACAAGCGTAAACTATTGGTTGGGTACAAAAGTTTAAAACTCTGAATTGCTATGCATCTCGAAAAGTGAGTAAAAATAATAGTCTACATATTTATAGTACAGGACATGATACAAAACAACTAAATTGTATATGTTCAGTGCCTATAACAAACCAAAATGAAAAATAAAATAGTAATCCGGTCTTTGGGGTCAGGCTGCCTGTTCCAGATACTCCACCATTTATGCTACTGGGTGCATCATTACTTCTGGATATGTCAGAAACTGGAGAATAACATATAAATACACATGTCCTGCAGCAATGTATTAACACGTTACAGGAGCTAAAATCTCCAAAATTATCATTTTTGCAGCATGGTTCCCTTTAAATACTTGATCTTTGAAGAGAATACAGAACATTGCCCAAAAACAATATATGACTTAGACTAGTTGGCATGCAAGCATTCAGCAGAACTTGGCAGTTTTTCAATTTCGCTTCTGAGAAAGCATTAAACCAAGGCTCTGAAACCTGCAGTTTAGGCATAACATAATTTTTTCTTTATAAAGAACAGGTTTTATATTACATTACAAGCTCATTCACTGTTATAAATGAGAGCAAAAGAACTACTTTCAAAAGTGCTTCCATCTCATTATCACTAAGGGATTGACATAGCAAATACTCCCAGGTGAAAAATTAGCACCAAGTTTTATCCAACAAATACAACCTTCTTTTTCAACACTAAACTATATTTACAATTGTTGTCTATCTTGAGCAATAACATGCACTTTTAAAATGCTTTTTAAAGATATGTTGAAATTACTAACCACTTATTTATGCCACTTTCCTTTGAAGGCAACATATTTATTATATACATGTATTAGTATAAAGAATATAATTTCCACACTGTTGCCAATCCAATAAACTTTAAAAACAGGGTTGCAAATTCAAAGAAATAAGACTGGGGTCTATTTATGAAGGTGAAAAGCCCAAAACAGGGCTTCACCCTATTTAACATTGTCCAAGGCCGACAGTAGCTATTGCCGGGTATTTCCAGTGAGGGGTAATCAAGTAAAAAAAATCATTTATTAGTAAAATAAAGACTTTTTCCTGTGCTTTTTTTTTTTATAAAGCAATTTTATTTTTAACTCTTTTTAGTAAATAACCGTAATTTTTTTTTTTTGCTGAATCTGGAACTGGAAGCCCAAGCCAGGGTTCTGGTTCCAAGACACGAGCCGGCATGCTAGCTTACTTGTGCACAGAGGCTCCCTGGACTGGCTGAATGCTTTTCATCATAAATTGCAAAAAACATTTTTTTGATTGCTGCAATAAGCTCTATTTGTAAAATAATAGCAAGAGTACGACTTTTATGAGTGACTTATTTATATGATGTAGTTTTCTGAGCAGTGCGCATCATATAACAAATTAAAGGTCTTGGTCTGTAGATTTGTAGAAAAATATTGGTGTTGTAATCTGTGTAATCGTTTTGGAGTTATTTCTCAAAACGTCCACCTGCCATTAACAACGATGCCTTACCATTGTCCTCTGGAAAATGTGACAGTTGACAATACACCTGTGCACCTGCTGGTTGCTCTGGAAACTGTGACAATTAATGAACTCTTACTGTGCATCTGCTGGGTGACCTGGAACATGTGACCTGCTGTGTGGTCTTGAAACTGTGACCGTTATTTGCAGCCTAGCTGGGTGACCTGGAACATGTGATCTGCTGGGTGGTCTAGAAACTATGACAGTTATTTGCAGCCACATATAACAGCAATGTAACTTCGATGGAAGAAATTATATATATATTGTAGTGTGTAAAGAAATTATTTATTTCCTTTAATATAGTAATTGATAATATAGTTTATTATTTATTATAATCCATTGTTAAAATTTCTGCATGTAATATATTGTAAAAAAAGGTTATTGAATTCTGGTAATAAAGTAATGTAGTCATTACATTTCAGTTTAATTTAAGGCAGTTACTGCCAGGTTTCTCTAGTCATATATTAATAGTGCCATACTGTGCATTTGTAAAAAAACCATAAGTCAAAATAATCCATTTGAATGGTTATACGTTTTTACCAAAGGCCCCATTTGCATCAAAATCCATGATGCCAGACAATTAGAGAATGCACTGAAATTAAACTTAGATTATAATAAAAAAATGTGCTTATTGCTTTAAGTAATTAACAAAGATCAGTTATTTCAGAATATTCAAATAATTTTCTGCAGCCATTCAACGTCAATAGAATATATTTTGGACGAGAACTGTTGAAGAAACCCCACACAAACGGTAAATACCAACACTTTTTTAGCTTGTATGGCTATTGCTAATTTTTTTAAATCAGTGTCACTAGGACGGGTGTGGCTTAAATATCCTTTGTATATTTCTTGTAAAGGCACTTAGAAATGTGTGTGTATAGTTGTACGCTCAGAGTAATGCATAACAAAAATCAGTGTGATATCAGCATTTTATAATCCAATTTACGAGTAAGGTTAATTTTTTGAAAAGTTACTGATATACGACCTGATGCAAAATTGAACTCAATTTGGGCATAAAATAAGGACCAATAATGTGCATGCAAAAATAGTGTATTTCAGCCCATATGCTGAGTTGCACGCATCTCAAGATGCATCCAGCTCTGCACCTGTAGCTTATGTGCCAGGATTAAGGCAGGCGAACTTACACACACATATGAATACGCAGAATGTTGGTGATCGCCATCATTATTAATGTGTATCTTCACCAGTGCTTAGGCTGTAAAAGGCATATCTGCTTCTGCGTTAAAGTCTTCAATTTCCGCAAATACCCCCTTACTGTATTCTGGAACTTCTCTTCTCTCCCCCTCTGCGCCACTTCAGGCGCAAGGTACATAGGCAAACCAAGGGGGGTTTCCTAATGCCTGGAAACCCCCCTCCAAGCCTGGGGCACTGTATACTTGAGGTGGCTGGACCCTGCCCCCGCTTCACACGGCCCTGCTTGAAAAGGGAGAGCTGCGTGCACCTAACAGTAGTGCACGCAGCATTGCCCATGTATATTATGGGGGTAGGAAGAGTTGGAGAGCAGCCAAGCACTGTCATAAATTATATCCATGCCCCCATGCATGCTGGTCACGCTCACTAGCGGCGTGGTGTGGAAACCCCCCTCTACAAATCCTGCGTTTGCCCCTGAGGTACTTGCGAGTTATTGTGGCCATCTATAGAGCGAATTAAGGCAATTTACGCCACACAAACAGACATCAATTCAACTTTCATCAGGCCCATAGTGTACTACACTGATTATATAACATACATATTTCTAAGTATATATCTCATCATTTACATCTTAATTGCTTTGAGGGCATTACACAGCCCTGTTCTTCTGATTATTGGGATAATTTATGACCCATTGAATGTTGGTAAATAACTCACATTCTACAACTTGATGTTTGCATTAATTACTTTTTATGACCTATCTTACATTTCTTCCTTACCAACAATGTTTTCTTAATGAAAGTAAGTGGTTTACATTTTAATAACACAAGTTCATTTAAATAGCATTCCCTGAGGCCAAATACGCTGCAACTTAAAGCTGTATTTAAACAATTCTTATATTGTATTTGCGGATCAACATGTACTGGTATTGTTTATAATGTTTTGTACCAGGGAATAGGTGTAAATGTAAACGTGTGTAAAATAATCAAGAATAGTCATTAACTGTATAAACACCATGTAGCCATCTATGCCCATAAAACTGCATTACACGTCTTTCTTTTGGATCAAATTCCCCTGCTAGCCCTTTCACAGTTGCACTTAGGGGTCTTTCTTAAAGGTCTTTAGCAACATTCTATATCACACATTTAAAATGGCTATAAGAACCAGGGGCCTGATTCATTAAGGATCTTAACTTGAGAAACATTTTATTTCAGTCTCCTGGAGAAAACCATGATACAATGCAAGGGGTGCAAATTAGTATTCTGTTTTGCACATTAGTTAAATACTGACTGATTTTTTATGTAGCACACAAATATCAACTTTAAATTGCAGTGTACAAATAAGCTATCAAACATTTGTGTGCTACATGAAAAAACAGTCAGTATTTAACTTATGTGCAAAACAGAATACTAATTTGCACCCCTTGCATTGTAACATGGTTTTGTCCAGCGGACTGAAATAAGAATTTTCTCAAGTTAAGATCCTTAATGAATCAGGCCCCAGGACAGCTAAAACTTCTATGTCTACCTCAACTAAAAATCTGATTTCTGTACGTAATACATGTAACAGTTCTTTCTATTACTGTAAGATTTTTTTTTACTATTTGTAGTGTAAGTAAAACTGCTTTTTTGTGGGTCTTTATCTATACTTAGGTGGAAAGCACAAACCTGCCTGTTTACAGTAATCCAAATTGTTCCTAATAACCTGGAGAAATCAGAGACTAGGGATGCAAGGTTCTCCAACATGTTCTGTTTGCATGGGTCACAAACACTTTAACTATTGTTTGATGGACGGCCAACATCAGAGCTGGATTAAAGGGGGAGGGGGGCGTGACACCCTTCGTCATGAGGCACCCCCCCCCCCCCAAACCAGGTTTTCTAACTTGATCAGACATATGGATGTGAAACTAGAGCCAACACGCTACCAGAAAGCAACCAGCCTTATTCAGTCACCCCATAAGTACTCTAATAAGTGATTGCATAGCTGCATTCACTTGCCAGAGTCTTATAAAAGAATGTGGTGGGTTAACCGCAACCGTAAAATAGTTATGACCAGCATGTGCTTCTAATATGGAAACCAGATACTGTTAATAAAAAGTATAGTCATTGTTTTTAAGGCTAGAGGCAGGAAAATGGATTTATTGAGTAGGTCTATGGTGTGGTAAATGTTAACTTAATGCACAATTTCTATTACAATGAAAGCACAATCTGCAATGTTTACACAGCATGCAATAATTACATATACATTTAAGGTTTTCTTGCTAAAATGTATGACATAATAGAGATATTTGATTCAATGACCTTATACATGAACTTAAACATTAACAAAAAATGAAACAATCACAGTCATAATTTAGATACTAATATTTGATTTTATTTTAAATGGCATGGTAAATACATTTAATCCATACATACAGTTTTTAGCATATTCTCCTAAACTAAATCATTTAGCAATCAGCATTACAATAATCTGAACGACAACCATATATTGTTAACACGGTGCTAATATGAAGTGTTTGTCATATGTAGGTGTGCATTGATTTGGCATAAATAAGCATTTCATCACGGAACATTTTCATAAAGTTTTTTTTCTTATAGATTAAAGAATAAGGGTGGATGGATATTTGGTGTATTATAGTATGATATATTTGTCACAAATCAACATCATCTATATAATAATAAGCATATAAGTATCTGAATAAATGGTTGGCAACACTGCACATTATAGAATATAGAGAATAGCATCCATGCCTCACTTCTCTCAAATCAGCGTCAGTTATCTTGCATTGTGCTTAATCACCACTTTTTTGCCCATTTTAAACTATGTGGATATAAAGAGCTGATGCCAACGCAGGTCCAGGATGAGTGACAAAATCGTACTGCCAAGTATTTACGCACTCCAGTCATTTCAATCATATAGAGTATATGCCATATGAAAATGGCAAATACAAAATATACTGTCACATGATTGGAGAAAGTCAAAATCAGATGTCAATATTTACAGGTTAAAACTTCCACAACTATTGGCAACAATGTTACTTACATTTGTCTGCATGACATTATTAAAAAAATAAGGTAAAAGCAAAAAGCATATTTAAAAAAACAAATAAATGTATACGTACATAAATAAAACAATAAAAACAGAATGCAAGCAAAAGGGAAAAATACATATTCCCTAGATACAGAATCCAAAATGACCTCTATTTACACAGTAGACAGACAGACTATTCAGAAGGAGTAAAATCTGGAATATGGTCAAGGGCTAACACTTTGACATTCTTCACAATGCCACTTAGGGTACCTTTTCTGTGTCTCCAGAAATTTTTAGTGGTCTTATGGCTCTATCAATTTAGTATTTAACACCACAGCAACTCAATCTAACACATACTTACCTACTCTCCCGGAATTTCCAGGAGGCTCCCAAATTTTGGGGAATCCTCCTGAACTCCTGGATGGGTAGGCAACCTCCCAAACACTTGTAGAGGTGGGGCATAATGATGCGATTGTGCCATTAAGCCCTGCCCCTGCTATTCAATATCGAGAATTTCTGGGGGTTTTCTGGTAGGGGTGGGGCTATGGTCACATGACGGTGTCACCATGCCCCCCACCACTTCTCACATGACCTATCCTCCAGGATCTCCCATGGGACAGGTTTTAAAAGTTAGCAAGTATGATGTATGGTGTATGTTATTTAGAAGTAATTAACTGTTTTATCCTGATCATTTTATTCCTTGTATCATGAACTAGTTTTGATCTAGAAAGTATATGAAAGCAAATAATATATAAACCGGTTCCACACTTTTAAGTTTCTACATTACCAGGTCCGTCTACACTGGATGTTTTATAGCTGAGCTTAAACTAAAGACAAACACTTGCTGCTTTCCTTCATTTAAAAGTTGCAATAGAGCATTGTGGGGTAAGTCTAAATTTAAAGGTCCTCTTAACCTAAAATAGAAATTAGCCTATGTAATAGATCTACTTATGATATTAATAAATAGACATGTAAAAGTTCAGGAGGTTATATTACAGATACTCTGTGTCGACTTGTGGCACACTAAAGCATTAACATTTTTTTAAAAACTTTATTTCAAAGCAGAACTTCACTGGCTTAAATCTTGTACCTTTAATGATTTCCTCACATATACTGCCATCTACCACTCATATTGAAATACTCTGGACACTGCAAAACTTATAACATATATAGGAACAAACTCTCATCTCTGCTCAGACTTCTAACCCCAAGCGCCTTTTTAACACATTTAAATCTCTACTCAACCCTCCCACCCCAAACCCTCCAACTACTATGAAACAACCAGCTCACATCCTTCCCAGCACCCTCTGATATCCTCTCTTCATTTGAGCTCACAAATGAAAATGATGTATCTAATTTCTTATCTTCCTACTCTACCATGTGTTCCCTTGATTCTATACCCTCAAAAATAGGTAGATCCCTGTCTCTTGTGCTCCACCCCACAAGATCGCTGCCGAGGTGTGATCCTTAACTCAGAACTATCCTTTGCTCCCCATATCGACTCTATATCTAAATTATGTTACATACATAAAGAAAAAATCCAGAATATGTACATATCTCACACAAGACACTGCAAAAATTTGAAT
Source organism: Mixophyes fleayi (assembly GCF_038048845.1). NCBI lineage: Eukaryota > Metazoa > Chordata > Amphibia > Anura > Limnodynastidae > Mixophyes > Mixophyes fleayi. The sequence goes on along the minus strand of NC_134403.1, from coordinate 173,968,070 downwards.
ATACTCATCTATTCCCGCATTTACTATTACAATTCCCTTCTTACTGGTCTTCCCCAAATCCAACTCTTATCCCTGCAGCGGCTATATTAATTTTCCTTGCAAATCATTCTTTCACTGCTGAACCACTCTGTCAGTCTCTACATTGGTTGCCTGTTTTTCACCGAATCCATTATAAATTACTTCTACTAACATACAAGGCCATCAATAAAACTGCACTAACATACATATCACTTGTTTCAAATAATCTCCCAACTCGACACCTCCGCACAAGATCGGCATCCCTCATCCACACATATTACCTGTTCCCATTCCCGGTTACAGGACTTTTTTTGGGCTGCACCCACTTTATGGAATTCCCTCCCTCACACACTAAGACTTTCCGCTAGTCTTCAAATCTTCAAGCATTTTCTGAAAACCCATCTCTTTAGTCAAGCTTCCCTCTTAACCTCCCTAGGTTACCCTATTACCAGCCTTTGCATATTTCACACAAGACAACAACCCTTTGATTCACATTGCTATGTGACTGGATCATATAGCACTTTTTATCTTTACAATCTGGTTGGACCAGTATGCAATATGTAGCACTTAACCTCATGTATCAAATTCACACTGTCCCATAGTTTGTAAGTTTGCGAGCGGGGCCTACTTGTCTCTTTGCCTGTCTGTGTGTATTACCCAGAATTGTTTTATTACTGTGTTTTTGCCCCAATTGTAAAGCACTACAGAATTTGCTGGTGCTAAATAAATAAATGTTGATGATGATAAGAATGCATTTATGATAAAGTTGTTATTGTGAGGTAAGAATTTTTCATATACATAGTAGCTCCACATAGTACTTCCTTTTGACGGAAGTTGCAATCCACCTCTTTTTAGCATTAGTTTGCAGGAAAAAAAAATCAGGAAAAAATTAACAGAAAATAATTGTTTGTACTTGGAAAATAAAACCACCCATATTGTCTGAAGTTATTGACTAAATAGCAAATAAATGTGTAGGGGTTCTATATTCTAATAGGTTGGACTATAATACTTTAAATGGTCATTTATATATTTATACTCTTTCACCCCTTCCTTTTACCTACCCCCCCATTTGCCCTCACTTATACTGTTAGATTAATGTATTGGGAATGGGAAACTTTAAATAAAAATATAATTCCATCTAACTCATATGATTTGTGTTCTACACACAAAGATTTCAAATTGAGAAAGTATATTCCTCATTAGGATCCAATATATATGGGCTAAATGTAAGACCCAATATGTAAGTCCCTCTGCTATTTCTATTTTCATGTATGCTAAGTGTGACATACCCCAAGAAATAACACTCGGGGGGGTAAGATTTCTTGTAATTTAAATGTTATCAATATTAAAAAAGAGAAAAGCAAAAGGCAGCACACAAGTAGTTTTCCATTCATAGAACTGTGATGTATTAAAGTATAATGTTCCATGCAGAGAGAAAGAGAGATGGATACAAACATTTCACAGTGTGTGTCCTTACCTCAGTGCACTGTATTAATGTATTTTACCTTCATGCTTAATATCTGGAAAAAAAAATGCAATTTTGGGTTTGAGTGGCTAGAGCCATGTGGTTGCTATGATGCCGGTCAGTAAGGTAGAGCCTAGCAATGTCTGTCCATCCACTCTGGAGGGCCCTGCTCTAGGTTTCTGAGCAAGCATGGGTCAGCCAGTAGAGCCCTATTTGGGCTTTCCATTCCACTGTGATAATTCTTAGGAATAAGAATAATTATCACAGTGGAGCTGGGATGTGAGCAGTAAGCAGATATGCAGTATCTCCCCCACCACACACACACACACACACACACACACACACAAACACACACCCCGCCCTACTATTTGGTCCAGCGATTGTTAGTTACACCCCCGATAGCAGCTTTAAGAAAAGATTGGTAACTGTATATTAGTAATGGGGAAGGGATCTTGATTGGCTTAAGAATACTGTGAGTTTCTTGATGTTAGACTTGGAGTGATTATAATCACCAACAAAGAAGACAGCAAAGCAGTAACATTCACACGTAGCCCTTCCACATTTTTATAAAAGGTGTCCACAGTTAGGGTGGTGGTTGCTAGGGGTTGTTAGGTTAATGACTATCCATCTTAGGATGGAAAGTGGTTTTCAGTTCATCGTAACAATTAGTATTTAATTCCTATGGGAAATGGTGAAGCAGTAAGTGGCTTAGGCTTTAATATTGTATAAGACCTTTCCAGCTTTAGGCTTCTTTAATTTTGCACTATTTTTATGTTTTCATTATTTACTTGGGCAATTGCAGTAATAAAGTGATGTTGGCCACACCACTACAATACTCTGATGCTTATTAGTATTTAAAGTTTTAAGAAGAGGCTGAGAGTGAACTATGGTTGAGCCCAAATAGACTGCTGATCTTGATGAACCTCTTATTGGGATCTATGAGATGTCGATCCAGAATGATAAAAAAAATTCTGTCAAATAATGATTGTGATGTAATCAACTCTGTGGTCATCATCTGACTATACTAATTATTCCCAACAGGATGCGATCATTCAGATGCAAAACCAGATAGCTGGATCTTTCTGAGTTGCCAAATTTGACATGGATCCAGAGCACCTAAGATAAACATATTTTACTTTACCCTTGTCATGTTTCCTAGATACAGTTACAGCGTTATGGAACTACTTTAAAAGATAGTAATAAGTCAGCAGGTGACTGTACATGATATGAACTGTTAATAAGGCAAATCCCTCAGCTAACTAGCATAGAATCAGTTTTCTCATCTTTGCTCCTAATGGAGGATTACCAATGCAATAAAAAGGCTATAAGAACCTTACTAATATGCAATTCAGTGTGTAATTAGTAGAAATTTAATGAGATTTGCTATGACCCAGAAACACATTTGGATACATAAATGAGTCACATGTATTTATTTTTGATGTGTAATGTGTACTTTGCACAATTGAACATGTTCATTCTAAGTATTCACTGTACAAACATAAACATGACCCCAGAGCACTGTAAATGGCAGCAGCCGAGTGCTCTGCAGCCCGATTGTTACAGAGTGACCATTTACTACTTTCACTTCAAAAGGCTGTGATAGAAAATGGCACAACACAGTCTGAAATATCACGGTGTTGATAAGAGTTCTTCTATTACAGTATAATGACTATCTACCTTCTATTTGACAATCCATTACAAAACTTGATTTTTTTTTTGCAGCATCCAATTGACAGTGATACCTCCTATAAAATTCCAGTGTTCTCCTGCAGACACAGTCATGACTTCCAGCCAAGTTAAAAAAAACAAACAAACTGACAAAGGGGCATATATAAGAAGGAGTGTTAGCAAAGTTACACACACTTACCGTAACTCCGATGCAAGTTGGACTCTCCCGCATATTTCTGATCGTTGCATCGCAGCAGATATTGTGGATATCTGCTGCTTTGCACTTTGTTTTGTTTGTGGGAGCAGTCACCACTCAATAGTATGGTGACTGCTTCCTCTCGCAATCTAACAAGTTCCGAAAAATAGAAATTTTTCGGTAATTTGTTATGCTGAAGCTGGCGAACATCATCAGAAATGAAGCATACACTTCATCTTTTATTTATATTCAGCTCTGCTCCGAAGAGCAGAGCTGGACAGCGCATGTGTGGGGAGGGATCATGTGATCCCACCCTGTGCGCAGCCTCAAGATTTTCGTACTGCACATGCGCAGTTGCAGTAAGAAAAGGAACGAAGCAGACAAGGAGGAGATCCAGAGACAGCGCATTACGAAGATTTTTTTTTTTATCACAGAAACACCAGTTTATCGGAACTGCTGGTTCTGTGTTGCGTTCTTCATAAATTTGAGAAATAGTTCAATCCTTATCAATGCGATAAAGATTGAAAACAATGTTTCACGTTTTGAGAACATTGATAAATGTGGCCCAAAAAGAGAAGGACCTGCACACAGATGAATTTATGTAGGGTGTCTATATGGGATATGGACAAAAGCTGGGTTGAGAAATCATGTGTAGTACATACTTGCCTACTCTCCCGAGATTTACAGACTTACGGAAGAGTAGGCAAAGCTCCCGCATTTGCTGAAATTCACGGCAGTGAATGGAGGGGGTGGGGCTTAATAGCGTCATTAAGCTCCGCACCCTCCATTCCATGCTGTGAATTTCAGATTTTTATAGTGGGGGCGGGGCTATGGTGACGTGATAATGTCACCACGCCCCTCCTCCTACCCCATGTCACATATGACTTCTCCCCCGGATCTTACAGGCTGGCATGTATGGTGTAGTAATCACGGGCCCAATATTTTTTACTCCCACAAGTTGAAATGGAAATGTCAACAAACCATTGTTTTATCTCCTAAAATGCAGTTCCCTTTATCAATTGCTACGACATTCAAGCCAGTATAAAATCGGTAGCACACATATCCTGTAAGTGGAAAGTTTTATTTACTCCGTGGGCACAATGTATGCTGTCTTTCTGTATACTGTGACTATAAATTTCGCTGTATTTATCACATGGACCTCAATATAGTCGGATGATCAAAAGTCAGTCTGAATTTTCTACACGATTCTGTGCAGATTGTTTTAGTAAAGTACTGAGGAATAGTAGTTTTTCATATGACCATAGCTTGTCAGAACATACCGATGGCGTAGATACTCTTTTATTTTGCTATCACATATCGTGTAACCTATCACGCCAAAACAATCTGAATTTATGTTAATTTGGTTAATTTGCACATTGCTTAAAGCTAATATGTGACTGGTTGCAATGGGTATGTGCTATTATTAAATAAGCTTCTTACAATTTCCCTTTTGTCTGAGAGTTATTTAATAAATATACAGTATGACCAGTTGACAAGTTTCAGATCTGGAGTCAGATAAACTGCAGATAGCAAAAGTAAACAAAAATAATTAGACTAAGGGTTCTATTTATCAAAGAGATGTAGGTCCTAAATCCTGCAAAAATGTGAGTTTTCTCAGGATTTAGGGCTTCTCCATATTTACCAATGCTCCCAGGTGGTGCAGGCTATCGGTGAAGCTTATTTACCGAGGACAGAAGTGGTACAAGTACTGTCGCTGGAAAATATGCTTTATTATTAAAATAAAGCAATTTTCTTTTATTAAACAAAATAAAGTTCATTTAATTTGTACTGTATTAATTTTTTTTAGATTAACTAGAGCTTGAAGCCAAAGTCCACAGAGGTTTTCAGGTCTGGCCTGGCAAGTAGTAAGACTCATCTTACCGCTGTCAGCCAGTACCGCCAGGGAGCTGAGTATCAGTGACATTTTTTTCTTACATTGCCCGAAGAAAGATTTTCGATTGTTGCACTAAGCAGAGATTGAAAATCTGTTTAACATAAGGATCTTAATGAATAGACCCCAAGATATAAATTGGATAGAGTGATATAAATTAAATAAAGAAAAATGTTTCAAAACATAAATAGGAAACTACAGATGTGAAATATTTACACATGAATTATTATTTAATAAAGCTGCCATCTCACCTACAGAAAAGATTCCAAAGCCCCTGTTACATGCCGCTGTTTTTTGGGGATACTTAGTTCCTCTTAAACTGTGGCTGAAAACTGGTGGCGCTGGTGTTTGGTTTGAGCGGGATGACCAATTCCCTGCTACATGTAGAGGATGTTGGGCTCTGGCTAAGGGGAGGGGAACATTAATAAAATGATTTACATAGGTGGTAGTGCAGCTTTACTAAGTTTAATTTACTTATCTGCACAAAGAGTTCAACTCTCTACACTATGTGGAACATTACATTCTGTTTTGATTGCAGTTGGTACTTAATAAAACAATGATTTGTCAATGATGTATGTACAGATTACTTTATCATTACAGTTATAGCAAATACTTTATTGGATATCTATTGTCCACTATATAAGTGACAAGACAGCTATATATATATATATATATATATATATATATATATATATATATCAGCAGCAACCACTGCAAAAAAAGATCATTGATTTCTATTACACCTGTCAAACAGTATTCTTAGAGCCACGTGCAACAATGTTGAAACTTTTAGATACCGAAGGACCTAAATTCAATATAATATATTTAGCATATTGAATTACCCAGAAACAAGAAGGAAGCCAGGATTAGTCAAAAGGAAGTTTAGGTAATTATCTTTCACTCAAGACCATCAGAGGAACAAAGACGGTAAGCAGGAATAACAATTACTTTGTTGTTTCTGTGAGTGTTTTGTACACTCTATACAGATGCTTTTGAGAACTCAAGTTTTACTCCAGTTTGTAGATATGTGTTCAGTTTTTACTTTTTTTTTACATTTTCCCTACTTATATGCCTTTTAAATTAAACCCAGATCAACTGGGCTGTAATAAAACGTGTGCCTTTGGTAAATCACCCCTATATTCATAGCTGTTGGGATAACTTCCTCTGATACAACCTCTCCAACACATCTCTGCAGACTGTCGAGGGACTGATAACTGAAATTAAAATATTAAAATGAAATATGTAACATTTTCTATTTGAAAGCTTTAGCGTGGTGTCACAGTGGTGCTGTTCACATCACATATAAAGAGCAGCATCTAAGATGTTCCTAATTAAAATAATTCATTACTATGTGTAAAACAGAGATAATGTCACATCAGGGCTTTAATTGCGCAAGTGCAGAATATTGGACAAATGTCTGATGCGCTCAACTAACGCTTGTATTTGAGAAGATCCTATCGTTAAAAGATTTTAAAAGCCAGGTGCACTTCAAGCTGTGATAAAGTCCCTATAAAATAAGGTATAGCTGCTTCTAAGCTGAAAAAGCGCCAGCTTGAAAAGCGTGTGACACCCCCGTTACTACATCGTATCTGGGGTACCATGTAACATTTATACAACTTTCAGTTGCTTTCCATTTGTATTGTAACTATATGTCAGCACCTATACAATGTCATAAAGTAAACAAAGAAATGAAATGGGGTTTTATTCAATTGCAGGAAAGCTATTTCACAATTAACACAGATGCTTGTTGTCAACAACAAGACACCTAAATATATTGTGGAGCCAAACACCCAGACAGACTGGGGCTTTGAACTTCAGATGCATAAATCTGAATCTTGGGTGATTATCTCCAGTCAAGTGAAGAAGTTGAAGGCCATTCTGGATGTTTGTCTGGCTTACTGTTTCAATTCAATATCTACTATCAAAAAGATAATAACATGTTTTATCTTCCTAATGCAAATGAGTTTCCTAATTTTAATATCCTCCACAGGTTTGGCCAAACAGCAAGTCAGCCTGTTTAACATTACATAAATACACTGCTAATACATGCCAGTGTCTGATCATCTTGTACAATCTGTTAAGGAGGCAAACTACTCATTTATAACATCTGTGGAGACTTGGGAATGAACCTTAAGCACAGTGTGATTCACTTTCTATTTAAGCTGAGGTAAATATATTACAATGGTGTACTTTTTTTATAAGAATCCTAAATAAAATTCACAGGCACTATGGAGAAGCAGTTCTTGTGAACATTTCCACATATAATTATAATCCACGTAACAATGTTTTGTGATTTTAAACATACGTTTTGCAAGAAAGTTTTTTTTGCCATAGTGTTTCATAGTGTGCATTTCACTAATTGCATAAGTCTGCAGCAGACGTGTCAAACTCGCGGCCCAAATGCATATTTTTTGCTGCCCCACATTACTATGGAAAAACAAGTGGAATGCGGCCCACGTTTTATTTTTTCGGTTAATGACTTAAGAACATACTTGCCAAATCTCCCTGAATGTCAGGGAGACTCCCTGAAATAGGGGTGATCTCCCTCACTCCCTGAAGAATCTAGCATTCTCCCTGATGCTGAGCCAGTACAAGACGTGGCTGGCTCCGCCATCTGTGGCATGATGACACAGTTCAGAAATTGTGTTCTATGTCCATGTATTGATGCCTATGGAGGTGGCCATTTTCATGGAGACCAAGATTTAATCAAAGACTAACAGGTAAGACAACATGACTTCAGTAATGGAGACAGAAATGTAAAAGACACTTCAGTCTCTAGAGATTCATTAGCTGATTTTCTGTAACGCATAGTTGCCTACTCTCCCAGAATGTCCGGGAGTCTCCCGCATTTCTGGGAGACCTCCCGGGAGAGCAGAGCAACCTCCGGCTTTCGCCCCCGCAATAGATAAGTAGCGGGGGTGGGGCTTAATGACACAAATATTGCATAATCTTAGTCCCGCCCCCTGCTGTAATTGGCCATTTTTTTTTAGGAGGTGATGCATCAAGCCCCGCCCCCGTACGCCCACCTCCCCAGGGATCTCCCTGAAATCAACGAGGAAAAGATGGCAAGTATGCTTAAGAATTCACTGAATACGACAGAACAGTTTGCGTGTGAGTTCAGTCAACCTTCCCTCTCAGTGTCACGTGACACGTGTGTGCCGATTCCGCTCTTCTCTCCCTCCACCCATGCTATATGTTGTCTTATGCAGTCAGAACAGTTTGCTTTCTTGTGTTTAAAACATTATCATTATGTGTTTGGTAAGTTGGTGTCCAAGTACAATTATCTGACAGTTTGTCGATTGTTTATCATATGGATCACCCGATTGTGCCGACGATTGTTATTTATTTCATTTTAGTTTTCTTGTAGCCCACACAAACTTATAGCTTGATTATTTGGCCTTATTGGGGTTTTGAGTTTGACAACCCTGGTCTACAGCTATAGAAGAAATGTACTATAAAGCTTTGTACATGAATGGACATTTTTTTTTGTGGAGAATTTGGCAAAGATTAATCATAAAATTGGCAAAGATTTGTAAGACTGCCCACTGGTGGATACTTTTGTTATTTACCTGACTGAATCATGAATAATGCACTTTATTAGCACACTAAAATTGCAAGTACGATTTCAATTGTATTCCTTTTTTTAACAAATGAAAATGTATACTTTATGATAGTTGGATAGCTGGCTAGGTTTAAGTCAACTTTGCCCTTGCTTCAGGTGATAACAGCATAGACCACAAGAGGACTATGATTGAATTGACCACTAATAAGGTGCTGTCCAATCATTATATAATTAACTGAATTAAAAACTGAAAGTAAACCCAATGACCATTAATGGAACCCACAGTGTTGTACAAAAGTCAATAATTAAAAATAAAGCAGTAAACAGACAGTACTGTATTTACAAATAGCAATTAAAAAATAAATCCATATTTATTATAACAGATTAAGATGCAGGACTGCCCAATCGTAATATTTAAGCTGAGGTTGTAGTGTTTCGAGGAGTTAGACTGATGGCAGAGACCTTTTCACAGAGGCTTATGGATGTCATTCCAATTAGCTCTAGGGCTGCAAGGAATACTTAAAGAATCATTTTTCATCTCTTGATCTGTACACTATATGCAAAGAGGAAATACAATATTCAGGCTGCCCAACTCAGTTATATTGTCCTGTATCAGAAACATGAACAGGAATGAAACAACAAAGATGATACTGTACTTGGAAATGTATCTGTTAGTGTTATTTTCTGAAAATAAGTAAATAAAGGAAAATAGTCACCAGATAAGCAAACACTATACATTATTATTATTATTATTATTATTATTATTATTATACTATATTTTGGCGTACAGTGTGTATTATATCAGACCATCTGATTATTGACTATGTGTGGTGACTATGTGTATTGACTTAAAGACTTAAAATCTAGTTTTAGTTCTTAAGCTGAGTACACACCTATACAATTAGTCTGCAGATCACACAATTCATGACCATTTGGTTAGATATTGCAAGAGTTTGTCCTCTCCCATGATCATGTTTTATCATACCAAAGCACATCGCATCTGTTGGTTTGGTTTTATAACCTTCCTAAAAATCACAATCAATGATGAAACTATGTCTTTTCAGCAGATGGTTATGAAAGATGAAGATCACAGATCTGAAGGTAAATTGTGTAGGTGTGTACGCATGAATAGGCGTGATCATCCGGACTTTCAATTGTTGGTGAATTTGCTACAGAAATTACATCTGAAGCATGATTGCATAGGTGTGTACTCAGCTTTACTTGGAACTTTACATGTCCTTAATGATAATAATACACTAAACTAAAAATCACTTGTCTGCATGACCAGATTTAGCACTAGACACCATAGGCTTGTGGCTAGAGCCAGCTCTTTCTTTGTATTGTATGTCAAACATTTTTTTCTTTTACCAGCAAATAAATTGAGAGAGAGGGAAATCCATTTGTAAGGTTATCTGGAGTGGGATGAATAGGGCAGGGTGGTGTACTATATTTTTCTCTGTAATACTGATAATGCTACACAATAGCCAGTGTAAAAGTGAGACTAGTGGATGAGGAAGGGCCTACAGTACAAAATGTTGTGTTCCTACTGGATCCAGTTATGTAAGTCAGGCCCTGTCTGTAAATGTACTCATAAGTAATTGTAAGATCGAGATCAGAGCTTACTGAATTTTATTCGGCCCCTTTTCTCAGCTATTGCTGCAAGAATCAGTTGTAACTAACGAACAGTACAGACAAGTAAGTAGTTTTTGGTTTAGTATGCTTCTATGATCCTACTATTATTGGGCAGCACGGCTTAGTGATTAGCACTTCTGCCCAACAGCACTGAGGTCATGAGTTCAATTCCTGACTATGGCCTTATCTGTGTGGAGCTTGTATGTTCTCCCCGTGTTTGCGTGGGTTTCCTCCGGGTGCTCCGGTTTCCTCCCACATTCCAAAAACATATTAGTAGGTTAATTGGCTACCATTAAAATTGACCCTAGTCTCTGTGTGTTTATGTTAGGGAATTGAGATTGTAAGCTCCTATGGGGCAGGGACTGATGTGAGTGAGTTCTCTGTACAGTGCTGCAGAATTAGTAGCGCTATATAAATAACTGATGATGATGATTATATGGATATCAATTTATTTGTATATACAGGTGCTAGCCTTTAATGACATCACCAAACACTACAGATCCAGTAGGTGCTTATAATTGGTTGAGTTTTAATGTCATCACATCATCATTGTAACTTACATTACAAGAGCAATGTAAATTATTTCAGAAACTAGAAATCACCTCAGATTTCTGTGATCTGTATTAAAGAAGTTGGCCTGCAGCCTGGTGCTTTTCAAATGGTCAAAGAACCTTGGTTACGTCTAGTATCCATATAAATTAAAGATACATGTATTAGTAATTTGTGAAATTCAAATGTTCTTTTCTTCATATACTCATATGTGAAAGATGTCAAGCTGGAATCAAATACACTATTATACAAAAAGATAATACACATTTTTAATAGTACTCACATAGATATTTACAGTATAGATTCATTATGTGGTTGTATATTGTGTATAGGATTTCATATGTGCTTAGCCTTTATGTACCAAGAAGCTGATGTATCTTTTGAAAATAACAATGTTATGTGTATGTATGTGTTTAACATGCATTGGTTTAATCCAGGGATTTCTCTTGATAAATGAATCTGTTATAGATTAAGAAATGTTTACACCCAAGAGTTCTGTTTTCACTTGCAGCAATAAATTACATTTCACAATGTCAACACATCACGTTATGAAGCATTGATTAAATCCTTTATAAGGATACAAATTGTACTTCTTATTATGTGTGGCAAAATGATCACATGTGAGTTCTGCTAGACACAAAGTAAATAGTTGGAAGAATGCTAAGCAATTTAAAGTGTCTAACAAAAGATGTATAATAATATACATAAAAAGCCAATTGTTATGCTATTGAATGAAACTCCATCTATTAAAAGTCAGTATTTTATACTTTACTAAAAGTACATGACAAATCTATTATATCATATTATATCATATGTATTACACATAGTGGTAATACATATGATATAAAAATACAAGACATAAAAAGATCAAATATAAAATTCCATTAGCAACTTTTCTGATAATCCCAACAACACCCAAATACAAACCACTGTTCAAATTACCAATAAAATAACAACAATTTCTATCAATTTAGGTAAATATTGACAATAAAGCTCTAAGATTGAACATGTGTGATTCAGAATAGAGATAATGCCTATTTGTTTAAGGCAGATTCAGAAGGGCACATTTTATGTGTGCTTGTTCTCTTGCAATTCTAAAGGATGGCATGATTATTCTACACGCAAGGACCTTCAACATACATAGGGATCACTGATTATGAGACAAAATAACAAAGCACCCTTAGCATGCTTCTTTATATCTGTGGTCAGATAGGAGTTTATAGCATAGAGATCAATGTTCTTTAAGGTCCTCATGTAGAGTTGGACACAAGTCCAACTGATCAGTGCAAAAATTACTTTTAGCCAAGGATTTGTCACAGTTCGCACTCAGACTTAAACAGATCTGCATCTTCCACCTCTCAGCGCTTATAATGGTGGAACAGGGAAGTTAGTGGGTGAGCCTAGCAATGTAAAGGCGTGTTCACGCTCTTTACATGTTATGCTGAGTTGAAAGCAGCGCCAATAGATCACTAGGAGACGTATCTACTGCGGGTGCTTTCTCCTGGTGCAAAAGACCTTCATGTATTAAAAAAAAAAGAAAAATAATTAAATAAAAAAAAAGGTGTGCACTCCCTCCCTGACAGCTTAACCAACCCTAGTGCTGTTTGGGGTGAGAAACACCATTTTATTTGATTTTTTTACATTAATTTTTCATTTATCTGCTTTACATGGCTGCTGTGACTGATACACTTAAGAGTGTCATACACACTGGCCCATAAGGCAAATAAAGAGGTGTGTTTGCGCAATTTGCATAGTATGCAGAGTCATAGTATTCGGATCTAAAGATCTGTGCGACGTGGAAAACTGTGTAAATTACAAAATGCGAGTTACACTTATAATTTCAGTGTAAATTGCATTCAGCTCTACATCAGGCCCTAAGAATTCTGAATTTCCTTGAGTGGATTCGAAGGTGTGCTCTATTTACCTGTACCTAATCTTAAAGTATTAGTCAGAAACAAACATAGCATAAAAATACAAGGAATTCAAAGCTGTCTGTACAACTGTAGACTTTTATTTAACAATACCATTATGTCTAATCATCCATTCTGCAATAATATATGCATATATTATACTGACAGGAGTGCAAATGCCTTTATTCAGGTATACAAGATGTATCAAAGTGGTAAAGTTTTATATCTTGCATCCATGCAATACAGCGATGATTGTACAATGAGACATTTGAGGACATTTTATATATAATGTCACTGTTACAACATTGTATGACCATTAAAAGAAATTGTATATTTTCCTGGCAAGATTCAAGAAGACTTAGATTTAATGGTCAATTATGTAATCAAAACAGACCTTAATGTTGTGCAACTTGCAGTACTTTTAGGACTCCTTTAATTCAATTTACATTCTATTTAACTGATGCAATTCTTCCAATTGTGACAGTTATTTCTTTAAATGAGTTTAAATGAGTTTTTCACATCTCATATTTTAAAACACTGCTACCAATTTCCCCCAAATTTCGGGTGCTGAAGTACAACTGAACCTTAGATTCACTTGCCCACCTTACACATACTGACAGTTTACATTTTTGCATGTATGTGGTGACTTCCAACATTCAAAATATACCAAATATAGTTATAATATGGAAAACACAGCCCATCAAGAATACCTCTGCCATGAAACTTTCTTTTCTTGCACATGTATAGCAGTCTGGAATTCATTTTTCAACAAGTGGATGAATACACTCATGTATAGTACCCTAAACACAGATGTGCATTCTGCTGACAAAAACAATAACAGCTGGTATAGCCAAGGAAATTTGGCCAAAAGTGTAATGCAAAACACATTCAATGTCAAACAAATACAACCACAACAATCTAAGGTTGTAGCAGCTCTGGGATATTTCTTGGGGTTAGGTACTGTATATTATATACTTTAGGAAAAATGCATTTCAGAGGAAATGTTTAATCAACAGTGCACAACAAAATGCCTCATGGATTATAATAGTGTCATAAACAAAGCATAAACAAATGGTTTGTGTTATTGTTGCATATAAAGTCAGAGTTGTCAACCTAAAAAGCCTGTTTCAATCACCCATCCACATACTGTATCAATTGATCTCCCAGCAAGATAACCTTGAACAATGATTTCAGACTCTTTAGTTCACCAACATCATTACCGTTGACTACAAGTCTACTTTGTACAGTATGTATGCAAATGATTAAACACATAAAACAAACGTGAAAAGTTTGATTGCTGAGGCATGACATTTTAGGATCTGCATCTACACAAGTCTTGCTAATAAAACAGACAAGAACCGGTTAAAAGCAAACAAAGCAATACTTTTCACCAGACCGGCCCTTCTGAATGCAAACACTTCATCCGCAATCATTGATCTAATCAGCTACTACCAGGAAAAAAAAAAGAAACACGTCTAATGCAAAATATATATACTTCTCTGCTTAAATCACTGCAGGTGTCTGAGTCTCATACATAAAACAAGCCTTTGCCAGCGAACAGAATAAAATGACTTTTGCACAGACAATAGCAGGACAAGCCTTTAATACAGAACGTCAGCAGGGAGGATTTTATTTTCTCATTAACCCCTCCAGCAAGAATGAGCTCTCACTGTTCCAGTAATGGTAGCATACAGATCTTAATGATAAATAAACACAGTACATTAAATGCATGTGAATCAAATCCCATGTAAGCAGCATTCTGTCCTCCCAAACAATGCTCTGGAAACTCCACCACTCCCAAATGTACAGATCACAGTAAAAAAAAAAAATGCACAAGAAGAAAATTGGATGTGGATGTGAGCCCCGACAGTTAACCAGTTAATCACATACAGGTATGAATCCACCCTATCCCTTCTTCACAGACACTTCATTTCCATATTCACAGCTACACTATGGAGATTAACCCTTTCTTGCTTAAGGGATTTGAGTGGGACAAGCTGTCAGACGTGGCTATCACTACATCATCATCCCAAACCTTGCAGCGAAAGGATTAAAATGCAATCTGCAGTGACAAGGGTCCAACCTCCTCCTTCCCCCTCACCCTCCTCTCGCCTCCACCACTACACTCCAAAACATTAGGACCTTAAATGAACCCCCATACACATACACACACACCCTTCCGCCTTACCTCCAGCGCCTCAAAAGTCACAAAGCTGTTCATTGCAAATCCATCAATGATGTCTTCTTCAGCCGAAGAGGACTCTTTCCTCTTTCTCCTGGGGGGCTTTGGTCTGGACAAGGAAGATACAGTCGGGTTCCCATTGTCTTCTTTCTCAGATCCAGAAGAGAAAAACAAGGAACCGGTCCTGGAAACACCTAATCCTCCTTTGGACCCCATCTCCCTATCCCTTTGGGATTTGGATCTCCTCTTCTTGCGAAATCCATTGCACCGTGGGCCATCCATTGCACCCACACCAGCAGCAGAAGCACAGGCAGCAAGCAGCAGCACAAGCAGCAGCAGAGACACCAGCAACCACCCCTCTCCCTCTCCCCTTCCCCACCTCCTCCCCTCCTGATACAAAATAAATAATAAAATAAAAACCCACCACGGTCTGCAAAAAAAAAAAAAAAAAGAAGAACAAAATCAGAAAGAAAAAGAAAAAAAACAAGATTTAATCATGAAGAATTGAGAAGCACATTGCTCCTTTCCCTGTGTTGGCTGGAGATAAACACACACCAAAACCCCCTGAAATGTGCAGATAATGTTGAGTGTGATTTCACCACACATACAAAAAGAGAAATATAATGAAAGAAATTCCTATAAGGCTGCCAGGGAAAGTAATGGCTGATCACAGGTCGCCTTTGTACAAAAAAAAAAAGCAAAAAAAAATCACCAAGCAGGCAATAAATCTGAATAGGAGAATGCTTTGATCAAGACTGGAGGTTAAATCCCCCTCCCTAAAAAATCATGGATGTTTCCACCTGATTTATTTCCAGCAAACATTTAACTCTTTGTTACTGTTGGTGTTTCTTCTTTTTTTCCCCCCACAACTCCATCCCGTACCCCCTGGCTCATTTCCTCTTCAGTGAGGAACTTCCAATATAGATGCCCCCCTCCCTTCTCCTCTTCTTCCTCCTGCTCGGTTTTCGTGTTCTTCCCTCCTCAGTGACAGATGCATCCAGACTAGGCAGACAGAGGAGGGGCAGGAGACTGGGTGGGAGAGAAGAAGTGCAGGAATAAGAGAAAGCAGGAACACTGTCTTCTATATGCACAATGCAAAAGGGCTGAAAGTGACAGCGGTGGGTGCACGTAGCGTTCGGGATGCGCTCTCTAGACTGGAAACAGTCTCCTTCTGAGCCTACTTCTTTTGCTCCACGGGAGGTCAGGGCGATGCTCTGTCTCTTCTCTGCTCAGGCATATCTCTCCCAGGCCGGATCACTTGTGTGTGTAGAAGAGAGGAGGGGGGGCAGCCTGCACAGCCCTTCCTCCATCTCTACACACTCTGGTAAGCGTCTTCCATAACTTTTATGCATTCTAACACCTGCAACATTACAATTGTTTTCAACGTTATCCCTTTATTGTCCCCCATAGACGTATATACATACATCATCAGTGGGAGATAAGTTACAGACATGTGCATAGAGAGGGCGGAGCGTGTGCTGTGTCTGTCTGAGTTGAGTGACAGTTTTCCTGTTGGCTTATTTTACACACTAGAGTCAGGCATCAGGTACCTGTCACCTGAGGCATCAGCTGAAATGGTCGCCTTCTCCTATACAAACTGCCATAAACATTTGTATATGAGTCGGATTCCCACACAGACATTTAAGTTTGGCACTAATTTAGGCTTTTGAATAAAAAAATATCGAATTAAGAATGTACATTAAGTATCATTTTCATTCCAACTTGGTGCTTAAGACTGATGCCTCAGTATGCCTCATTATGGGCACATTAATACCTGTCCCTATAGTACATAAAAGTTTGTATTTCCAGCCATCTAGTCTGTGGACTGCAATGCATGTACTTACTGCAAACATTTTAAACTAATTAATGTCTTTGCTTTAACTCTGAATTATTTGGTAAATTTATTTGTTAAATATATAAAACAATACTGTATATGCATTCAGTACTGACATGAATATAAGCTATAAAATATGTGCCAGAAACAGCATTTTCCATAACTTTGTTTCATTTTTTTCGGGCCAGACAGAGTTGGACTTGAGTACAATTCTAAATCAGGCTCTTAATGCTTCATTGTATGTAATGTAGCTTGTTATTACTTGCATGAAAACCCACATATTCCGCTTGACACTTCACACTTGATGTAGAAATGGAAAAAATGAATTGAACAACATTTTCAATAAAAAAAAAGTCAGATAAACATTCCTTGCTTTTAACATGTTTCATTTTGTTTGGATTGTGAATCCACATAGACATGGGGGTAAATGTATCATACCCCGGTTTCTTCAACTCCCGCGAGTTCGGCGAGATGACAGCTAAAATTTAAAGCGGCGCTGCCTTGTAAAGGCAAGTTTCCCTTTACAAGGCAACGCCGCTTTCAATTTTAGCTGTCATCTCGCCGAACTCGCGGGAGTTGAAGAAACCGGGGTATGATACATTTACCCCATGGAGTACTATATCTTTTCTGTCTGTCTGTGTGTGTGTTTGTATGTTAGGGAATTTAGATTGTAAGCTCCAATGGGGCAGGGACTGATGTGAGTGAGTTCTCTGTACAGCGCTGTGAAATTAGTGGCGCTATATAAATAACTGATGATGATAAGTTCTGTTTAGTGTTATGTATTTGTATTTCCCAAATTGCATGTCTTTGCAAATTATTTGTTACTTCATAAATATTAAATAAAATGAATAACAATAATAGTGCCATATTCTAAACCATATCTAAAAATTCCAAGCAACTTTGTGCCACTCAGAATTCTAGTAGTGTACAAACGACAGGTGCACATACAATAATAAATCTTTAGTGCTTACATAAAATAATATCAAAGTTTATAACAGAACATAACACATTCCTAAAGCATGTGATCATACACAATACTCAGCACAATACTAACTGAAATAATAATAACAAAAGTTATAATAATAACAAAAGTTATGCATTAAATAAAAATAATAATAGATAAGGTGTTGTGAGCAATGGCTAAAGAACTAGATGTCACCATGTGACTCATGTATGACTCTGTATGCAGATGTGCCCCGACTGCAGAATGATGATGGTTGTGTGCACTGTAGAATATAGCCTCCATCTGTGTGGTTCAGGACATCTAGGAATTGGAAATCTGATCGTTATGCCACTGGAGCTATGTGAAGATTTTACGCAGTGGCACGATTGTTAGTATTGCTGCCTAACTGCACTAAGGTCATGGATTTCAATTCCAACCAGAGCTCTATCTTAGTGGAGTTTGTAGGTTCTCGCTGTATTTGCGTGTGATGCCTCTGGGTGTTCTGGGTTCTTCCACAGCCCAGAAACATACTGGATAGGCAGGGGAGTACTGGCAAATTTTAGCCCGTGGGGCAGCCATTAGGAACATTTTAAAGTAAAAAAAAAATGCGGGTGGCCCAGTGACCCAGCTCAAGGTGGTCCAGTATGGGACCGGCTCAGGGGGATGATGCACCCCTGTCCCCCAGCCCAGCCTGCCCCTGGTAGGTTAATTGGTTAATTGGCTTCTAACAAAATGGACCCTAGTATGTGTGTGGTAGGAAATTTAGAATATAAGATCCAATAATGCAGGACTGAAGTCAATGATTACTGATGTGTTCTGTTAAGAGCTGCACTATATGAATTAATAATGGTAATATTAATGTAACTGTTATGGACTGTACTAGTTGTAATTTTAATATGTTATGTTTAATATATATGTTTTCATTTATTTAGTGCATCCAATTTTTTGCAACACTAGTTTATACATGATTGTTAGGACGCAGTTTCCCTTCTATATTTCACCTGTATCCATACTAGGTTAAGGGAGTATTTTCATATGGGAGTTCAGAGATATGTTAACATATGATGCAGCTGGGAGGTCGCCTTCCCTGTCAAAGCACAATGTGTGTAATGTGTATATGTCAGTTTTTAACCACTGAGAGGTACATAGGAGTTCTTCGAACTGCACATGCGCAATTGATCTATGAAGAGGAGCGAAGAACACCAGGAGGAGATCCGTGGACATCGCGTTCCGAAGAGGGGGGTAAGTATGTTTTTTTTTATCACAGAAACAGCAGTTTATCTGAACTGATCTGTTTTTCAGAAATTTGAGAAATAGTTCAATCCTTATCCATGCGATAAGGATTGATAACTATTTTTCATTTTTGCCGAACATTGATAAATGTGCCCCTTAGTATGCAAATAGAAATGTTGAGATGATAAATGAACACTGGGAATAATTTAGTCTGTGTTCCATGTCTATCAATTACTTTTTTGGGGGGAAGACCTGGTGTGACTATTTAGCTAAATAATAAGATAGAAGCATTATGGCTTGTACACACAGACATGAGTACAATACCTAGGCCGCTGATATATTTAGTAATAACTTGCAGTGCCAGTTGGGTTCATTAGCATAAAGAATGTCATTTTATCTTGTGCCTATTTTCCATATAGTGTTCAATGTGAATTCTCAGCTTGTTACTATCAGTACCACAATCTCTGCTCGCAATAAGAGAAAAATATTTTGGTCCATTTTGCAAAAGGTGAAGGGGGCACAAGGAACTGGATATTTTAGATTAATTCGGTTGCAATTGAGTGTTAGTGGGTGTCAGTTTTCTCCTTTGCCCCAGGTGCTAAAATTTCACAGTCAAACGCAAATACACGGATCAAGTTTAAGGTGGAGTGTGAATGAGCTTGTGCAGGTATGTGTGAGAAAACGTATGCAAAAACACCATTTGGGTGTTGGGAAGGTATTTATTACTAACATTAGTAGTATAAGTAGTTGTATACATTTTTATTTATATATAACACAAATAAATTTTGCATATCAGTGTTGTACAATCGTCGCATTAATAAACTCTTTTGCTATCTCTTAAAAGTTTGTTTGGTGCATAAACTCTGTAATTTTACAATATTTATTGTGGTGTTTTTAACTGCGTAAGCCAGGCCTGTCCAACCTGCGGCCCTCCAGGTGTTGTGAAACTACAAGCCCCAGCATGCTTTGCCAGTAGACAACCTGTTGATAGCTGGAAGGGCATGCTGGGACTTGTAGTTTCACAACATCTGGAGGGCCGCAGGTTGGACAGGCCTGGTGTAAGCTGTTTCTTAGATAATTTGTACTCAAAACACAGCTTTTGTATACAATTTTCCTCTGATAGCAAGTGTGCATTGATTTGTGTAAATCTTGTGTGTTCTTCTTTAGTCATTTGCAATGTTTGGAAGTTATTGTAAAATCTAACATTTTTGTTCCAAGTTATGGTTTACATACCCAGTCTCTGAATGTACACCACAAAAGTAAACTGCAGTTAGCTGTCAATATCTGGCTCAATCACAGGAACTACAGTGTCTGATAACCCATAAGCTTTTTTTGAGACCCGCCACTATTGTTTTGGGTACAGATATGTCTTCACACCTCCCCTTTGCTCTCAATCATTTAATATATTATATATTATGCATATCCAGTACAGGTGCAGGTAGAAGAACTAGGGAGTGTAAATGTAGTGATTCCTTCAAATGCCTCTATATACTACTGTAAAACAATATGACCCCAGAAAGCCAATAATATGCACCCACATAGCCAAACTATCGACCATATAGCCAATAGCAATGACGGAACTACCAATAATGCGGCAGGTGTGGTGCACTGGGGCCCATGGAGATATAGAATATAGGTCAGTGCTCTCAATCTAATTATAATCCGATGCAGCTCCTATCGACAATCACCATAAATGAATACAACAAAGAAGTACAAAATAGAGTGCAAAAATTCTAAGGTGGTAATTGCAAGGGTTAAAAATAAAACTGAATTACCGTGTGTAATGCTGAAGGTATAAGATAATGTTTAAGCCTTTTGAAAAATGTTAGCTGTGGAGCTCTGTGGGAGCTGGACGGGATGAAGACAGTATACAAGTCCAGTAACAATCTAACCCTACAACAACTAACCTAACTAATCTTACCCTAATTCATGTTGTGTGCTGGGCTTGCTGGGCAATCTTGTTCCACATCTCTCGAACTCCAGAACGCTGCTTCTGTCAAGAGCTGAACTCTTTGCGGTCGCCTGGAGATAGTAGGGCCGCTACATGGCAGATGCAAAGGGTCAGAATTAGCGAGATGTGGGCCCTGGTCCCCTCCTCCCGCTTCCCTGCATTGGGGCAAACAGCTCTCTAGTTTTGACCAATAGGTACATATAGTTTAAACCCCCATATGTAGGAAGGGCATTCGAATTTTGAAAATGAATGTCTACTACATTTGAGTCCTACTTTTAATAGGAAATAAAAAAGTTTTAATGCTACTACTAACACAACTGATTAATAAACATATACTAGGATTTGATGGTGTGTGTAGTGTAGAGAAATATAGAGAATTAAAAATAAATAAAACAAGTATTGTAGTAATAGAAGGATGGCCAACATGCATATTAAAGATATTCCCTTGACCAGGCAAATTTGATGCAATAATAACTACTTTATCTTTATATAATACTTCAATGTAGTTATTTCTAATGGTAGAGAAGGAAGTTGAAGACTTATTATGTATGTGTAGAGAAAAATATATCTCTTTCCTCTGTTCTTGTAGTCCCCTGGCATTAGCTAAATAAGAATATAGCACAGTGACATCACCAGTTTCCTGTCATAGGATACATGCACTATAGGTGTTTTATGGTATTTTGTATTGCTATGGTCACTCATAGGGGGCGACACATGCCTGGGGGCCAATCATGTCAGGGGGCCGTGGTTGTTATGTTACCTGTAATCTTTTGGGGCCTTGAAGAATTCAAACATGCTGTTAGCAGTCAATCACGCTGCTCCCTAAGTCTCAAAGTCACGAGTCATGATACTGCTCCTGTTGCATGCAGGCATTGTGACTGCCACTGTCATTTCCAAAGTGAAAAGATAACTGTACTACCTCACCACTGACATAGAGTTCTGTCACTTAATGTAGTTCCTATAAATATTGATTTTACAGTACAGTAAAAGTTACAGTATGATCTCCAGTCTCCAGCAGACCTTCTGACCTGCAGTAACTGGGCATAGTTCAAAGCTTAACACCCATCTGTTAGAAAACCACCACAGTAAAATAGGTGTAGCGGTTTACTATAGAAGTTCTCTCTATGCTCACAATAATTTAAAAGTGACTGGGAGGGTAAATGCCCAGGGGGTGTATTTTTCATCTGCAATCAGAGAACCTGGTGTGCAGAATCAAGGGAACTCTGGTGCTTTTATATTAACAACCATACCTCTTTGATCCAAATCTGCATGTAGCTCATAGAATCATAGTGTACATGCCACTAAAACTTGATGTTTTGGACGTAAATAAACTCATCTCTCAAGGATAGGTGGGCCCAGAATAAAAATTTGTCAGGAGAACTACAATTCTCATGGGCGGTCCTGGTTGTGGTTTGGAGAGTTCATTCTGTTCCTTTTGGTTCCTGACATAATTTTAGTTTAATTACTTGATTGTTCTAACCCATATAATACTTTCACTGTTTTCAGTCTCTTGACCCAAGTGGCGGGGATCATCATTCAATTTGGCCACACACATAAGTAGCTAAATCGACTACGATTCAGCCATTTGTCTTGACTATTGAACAGCATTAAATAGTCATAACCAGTGCTATAAACATAATCCCATGACCAGGGCAGGATTAAACCGAGGTCTAACTGGGCTACAGCCCAGGGGCCTTGGGCATCCAGGGGGCCCTTGAAAGTGCTCAGCAGCAGTATTGATAGGTGCTGGGGCGCCTCCGGCCCGATCAATGCTGCTGAGCCTGTCACTGTAGCCCTTCCCCGGCACTCAGTAATCTCCTTACTGAGAAGATTTCGTGAGAGTGAAACTATGAGTCTCACTCTCACGAGAACTACTCAGTAAGGAGCTTATAGCGCACCGCGGAAGAACTACAGTGACAGGAGAACAGAAAGAGGTAAGCCCATGGGGGGAGGGTGGCAGGCGGCTCACAAGAGGGGCTTCAAGGGAGTGGCTCACAGGGGGGGGCCTCACGGGGGAATGGAGATCCATTCCCTTAATCCGGCCCTGCCCATCACCAGTACTCACAAGGTCATTATTCTGAATTTATATTTTGCCTCATAAAATGTATTCATCCTCTTCTCCACTGCTTCACATTATTAATTTACTCTTTTGTTTTCCTGTGTTTTTATTGTCTCAAATGTATTTTCTACAATTTGTCATTCTCATTCCTTGTTTACCTCTCTGTTTTAAAAACAAAAGTGAACTCTGATCTTCTCTCACTATGTATTTTCCTGTCAAGTTTGGTTGTTCTTTCGGGATATTTCTCACTACCTTGGTGTCCTACATTAAAGACCATTTCAACAAAGGACATATTCTGAGATGTTTCATTTAGTCTGGATTTTACCTGACAGTGATTATTTAAAAGCTGTATAAAAAAATCAACAAGGCTAAATTACTTGACTTAACACATTCTTCTAGTGTGACACACGACCTTCTAGTATTTGAAGTGTCTCTTAGCAAAGTTCAGGATAAGAATGTTCTAGAACAAGGGGTCAAGCTCTGAAGCTGGAGGAAGGCAGGGTTAATGGAGGCACAAGGATGTACTTTATACAATGATGGTTAGGTCACTGAATAGAGTATTCCAACAGAAGCTGTCAAAGTAAGTAGTAATTATTAACAATTATTTGTATTCCTTCTGTATACCTCACTATATAGTAGGGGCTTTTACACATGGGCATAAAAAAAAAAGCTTAATAAAAGCATATGCAAAAACTTGCACGTCATCTTTGCTCTTAACCAGGCATTTAAAGTGTGTTTTAAAAAAGCTATCGTGTAGCATAGTGTAGTATATACTTAATGTGCGATCCTATAGAACAGCATCATCTGTTTGTTTTTAACTGCACGTAACTCCGCTCTGCATACTCCCGAAGTCAACAATGAACGAATCTCAAGATACGTGTGGTGATGACTACGGGTGTAGATTTACTCTGCTCTACTAGAACAGACACTGCAGGATATGTACAATACATATGTGGAATATATATAATCTCAAAAGAACGTTTAGAAAAAATATATATTCAATTAGTGTTGCATGTTATTTTTTAGAGTGTACTTATTGTCTACCTTTACATAACAGACATATTTACAGTTGCTCTTGATTGCAAACACATATTGTAGCATGCATAAGTGACTGATATATCTAGGACTCAGGACTTAGACTAAACCTCTAGCTGGTGCAAGAGATATGGCAGAAAACCAGCATACTTCTGTGTGCTCCCGAGTTTGACTTAGACGTGGCTGCACAGGAACGCCCTCACTGTACATTACTTACGTGCATCCGCTCATTGCCCTCCCCGCTCCCTTCCCGAAATCATAGGCTGTAGAAGCTGTCATTTGTGCTGGAAGATGTCCTGGGCATGGCTGCGCTCTGTTGCGTATTGTCCGGTTCTAAGCATGCGCCGAGTGATTTTGCAGACGATACGCACAAAATCGGCAGATACGTTCCCTAATGACTCAAGCTCTATGGGCAGCACGGTGGCTAAGTGGTTAGCACCTCTGCCTCACAGCACTGGGGTCATGAGTTCAATTCCCGACTATGGCCTTATCTGTGTGGAGTTTGTACGCTCTCCCCCTGTTTGCGTGGGTTTCCTCCGGGTGCTCCGGTTTCCTCCCACACTCCAAAAACATACTAGTAGGTTAATTGACTGCTATCAAAATTGACCCTAGTCTCTCTTTGTGTGTATGTATGTTAGGGGATTTAGACTGTAAGCTCCAATGGGGCAGGGACTGATGTGAATGAGTTCTCTGTACAGCACTGCGGAATCAGTAGCGCTATATAAATAAATGGTGATGATGATGATGATGATATGTGTGCAGGGTCTAAAAGAGACAAAATGAACATTACAAGATAACATACAATGACACAAAGGATAAGACAAACCTGATCGCTAGCCCTTATATCTATATGTTAATAATGTTAAATCAATCTAAAATATGTTGAATGCTGGGTGTTTATGGAATGATATATTGAGAAAGAATAAAAGGATCAATATGATCTTATTTCATAAAGGAATTCATAACAAAATAAAGGTTAGACCTAGTGGCGGTCACATATCTGAATGAACATCCACAAATAAAGAATTATTGACACATTATTTCACCTTTCTGCTTAGAGTAAAATTTATTCAGGAATAATACAAATTGTAAATAAAGTGTATACAGAGTTCAACATAATTTTCATATAATATACTTTAAAGTTCCCCACAAAGTTATGTTGACCGACATTGAATGCATGATAGCATAAATAGATGTAGCCATAAAAACAAAACTAAAAAAGTAAATAATAGTAAATGTAAGATATTAATCATGCAATAATAAGAAAGTCATTAAAATGTGTATGTAAAAGGTTATACAATGTACCGATCTTTCATTGTTGTGATACAATAAACTATGAGACTTATTTTAATAAAATAATTTAGAAAGTGATTTTACAGCCGATTTTGTATTTGTTTTCTTTGCTTTTGTCTTTGTACTGTAGATGAACCAGATAATTCTCTACTTTGTACAGAATTGTTGAACAGGGAAGATAGTTTAAAGCTGTCCTTAATTGAATCCTATTACCATAATTGATCAGATAAGAGTATAATCTACCAGAATTCTCATACATTTTACTTTCTGCAGTGCAAAGGAGCACATTTGCCACTGTGAAATGCAATAGGCTTTCACTTATGTCCTCCTGTGAGCCACAAACCGATCATTATTAATAATTTACTTCTTACATCATTAATAGGCAGACCATTATGTTATCTTTAAAGGCAGACACTTCTAAACCTTTAAATCTCTAAACTTCAGTTCTAGCTGAGCATGCAAACGTGTTTAGTCCTGTAGAATCACACCTGTTCGGTCATTTACAGTAGATATATTAGTATTAATGTGCTCAGCATATGCTAATAACATTGAATACACAGTTCATGCTTACAGACTGTGGTGAACACACTATATATGGTACTGCCAACATAGCTCATTCACCCTGGCACCAGTGTGATTCAGAAAATGTCTATCCTGTAAATAAATAGAGCCCGATAGGGCATTAGTTAGCAAATATGATATTTAGCGTCTGATATTTTTTTTTAAAATTACTGAAGAGTGGAAGGATAGTATATATATCCATAGTTCACATATGGTAGAGTTAGCCTCTAACCCAACATTTTATTCTGCTATATCATTGCAGTTGGTAGATCTGTATGAATTAATTTGAAAGTTTTTACTATAAGAATCTCCTGTCTTAGGGATTCTCGATACATAGCAGTGCAGCTGCTTACAGCAAGGGGTCCAGCTATGCATTTGCTATTACACATAAGAATGCTGGCAATCCCACCAGTGCTGCAGCTTCTCTTTATACTATCTGTATTCTTGTGTACATGGGTTCATATACACAAGTTCATATGGGCTGAACCTGCCGATAACCAAGAGAAATAACCTTTTGCACAAATATTATTTTCATAACTCACATTATCTAACATAATAAATTGGTAAGAACCTTGGTCCTCTGCCATGATGACTTATGGTTGGCGATGAGAGGCTTAGGTCTCTGGACAATTTCTTTTTCTGCCATGCTCCCCAAACGCCTTAACTCATGTCATAAAGCTTTATAGAATGCAGTCGTCACTGTAGACCAGCCTAGTTACTGATTAAAATTGCTGGTATAATTACTAATCATTTTGCTGCACTTATGTAGCCACAACTCTGTACTGATTTTTTTAAATTATTATTCATTGACAATCTCTATATGCTATTCTTCATTATATATCTTCTTGATCCATTTCCTGTTATCAACTATTTACTTCTGTTTACTCTTCACTTGCGCTGCCCTCTACTGGGCGTGTCTAAATTTGTCATTGCTTTCTTATCTCCATTTGCACTGCTAACAGCATACTACTGTGCGCTTACTTTAACGGTCCTAATGTCTCTTAAATATGTAGTTTCTGTCTATTTTATACATTCTCCTAATATTTCTAATTGTTTGTAGATCCCTAGGCTGTAACTGGCATCTGGTTAACCAACAGTGGTCAAGCTGTTTGTGCTCACAATAGTCTGTGTAATTGCATTAATTTCTGTATGATGAATGGAGGGATTGAGATCTTTGGTTGAAGCTTTATTTATTTTTTTGTGATCAGAATTGGGATTTAGGGGTACTTATTACACATATTGCACAATAAACAGAAGGGGGCACCAAGCATAGATATTACTTTCCCATGAAGACAAATATTACAGTAACCATATCCGAGAACTGTCTAAGGAAACTCGCCCTTAGACAGAGTTTATTTTTTATGAAGCCTTTAAGCGGTAATATTATAATATCACACTAAAACGAAAGATCAATATTTTATTGAACTGTGCTTCTAAAATAATAATTTGTAAGGTGTTTGAATTAAAAAGGAACAATGGCACAAAAGTGATTTAAGAAGGTTTTAAAGTTTAACTTTTAAATATGAAAAAAACACAAACACAGAATATCCAAAAGCTGTAATTAGTAATGAAACATAGAATATGTGACATCAAGAGAAGAAAGGCAGAGAGAAATGTAAAATAAAAGACTCTGGGGCCTATTTATGAGCCTCCAAAGAGGTAATCCTCCAAAAACCATATTTTCAAGTATTATGCCCATTCATTATTAGAGGTTATCTGATATCTGCTGTGGTCCCAGCATCTTTGATCGCATTCCCCAAACATGTTTATGGAGACTGCAAAAATGCCCTATTTATCAAGCTCCGAAATTCAGACAGTTAATGCCATCTGAAGATAGCGTTATCTGTTCTATCCTATGGGAGAGCATTGCAGGAGAGGGATCTTCGTGGATCCCTCCACGGCAGACTTTGTGTCCCACCCCTCCTTCCTGTCGCAAAGTGTACAAAGTTCATAAGAACCTCTAGGCAAAGTGATCATGACTGCGATCACTTTACTATTCACCAATAATTTCAAACAATTGTACAATTTTAATAAATTGGCATGATAAATCATTTCTTATCATTGCGATGTGAAATGAATTAACGTGAAGAAAATATGATGGGTCATATATAGACCCCTTTGTGTTAAATTGATCTGATGATTTCCAGTTTTATATGGGCATATCTGTCAGGGGGTCACAAAGTATTAATTGCATTTAGGGCAGTACAGTGGCTAAGTGGTTAGCACTTCTGCCTCACAGCACTGGGGTCATGAGTTCAATTCCTAGCCATGGCCATATCTGTGTGGAGTTTGTATGTTCTCCCCGTGTTTGCGTGGGTTTCCTCCGGGTGCTCCGGTTTCCTTCCACACTCCAGATAGGTTAATTGGCTGCTATCAAAAAAATAAATTGACCCTAGTCTCTCTCTGTCTGTGTGTGTGTGTGTGTGTGTGTGTGTGTGTGTGTGTGTGTGTGTGTTAGGGAATTTAAACTGTAAGCTCCAATGAGGCAGGGACTGATGTGAGTGAGTTCTCTGTACAGCGCTGCGGAATCAGTGGCGCTATATAAATAAATGGTGATGATGATATGTATGGGGGTTCAAATTCCATGGCACTCTTAATCCACCTCTGCATGGAGACTACATTTCTAAATCTGCTACTATTTAGCTCTATCAAATAACTTCCAAGGATATCCCAAGTATATTTTAAATTATTAATATCTAGATAGATAGATAGATAGATAGATAGATAGATAGATAGATGGATAGAGAGATAGATAGATAGAGAGATAGATAAACAGACAACTTGACACTGCATGGTTAAATAGCTGCACAATGTTTTGAAAGCTCAGTCAAACACTGAAGTCAATAATAGTTACAGCTTACATTATGGTTTCTTTATTACAACAAAATATGGAACATAGCCATTCACAACATTCATAAAACATTTTATGAGTTTTGTCAAATTTACTGTGCTGGAAAGAACATAAGCAGCATTTAGTCAGTGATAAAATCACATGAGCAGATTACAAGGGACATGTGTAGACTGGATAGAGCTCATGGACTGCAGCAGATGAAGATTACATTAAAAGAATTAAAGCAATGCACATTCTAAACCATTTTGATGCCAAATTAAAGTATGGATGAGCTTTTAAAAAGATCAATTGCCTTTCTATATTGTCTGTCTCAAGTGTTTTTATGATACATAGCCTGGAGAAACCTATGTACATGTAAAATATTTGGTAATATATCACGGCCATTTGTAGGTATTGCTCCTCCGTTTCACAACATTAAAGTATTCATTGATTTCCTTTTTCTGAAATCCCCTTTAGTCATTTTAGCTCAAACACAAATATTTAAATCCCTGTAACTACAAAGACCTACTTTTAATCAAATGGATTCAATAGTAAACTAATATAAACAGTTCTATGATAATAGAAGTGTATCAACTTTGGGAATTTCTGCTATGAAATGGGCTCAAGTCACTTAATAAATAATTATCTATTAAACTTCACTTTAAGTGGTCAAATTTTAAAAACTTTTTCTGGGTTTTCAAGATTGCTTAACTCACCTCAAAATCACCCCTACATATTAAATATTCCTAAATTCTTCCAATGTATATTATTCTTAAATAGCATATTCAGAGTGATTCTGGCTATGATTATTCCACCAGAGAGCATGAATGTTGGTTCCTTGTGTGAAGCTAATTATTTTTTGGGGCTTGTCCATCATAGGTGCACAAATAACAGTGCAATTAAAATATAAACATGTGGTATATGAAGGGAGGACAGTACTGATGTCATGAGTATTTAAACCATAAATTAGACCCCAAAGAGCATTATATGATAGCAGACAGGACTTTGAAATTAAATTTTTACATTTGCCAGTATGCATATTACCCATCTTTGACCAGAATTCTGCAATGGTGGTGTCATGAGTTCAATTCCCGACCATGGCCTTATCTGTGTGGAGTTTGTATGTTCTCCCCGTGTTTGTGTGGGTTTCCTCCGGGTGCTCCGGTTTCCTCCCACACTCCAAAAACATACTAGTAGGTTAATTGGCTGCTATCAAAATTGACCCTAGTCTCTCTCTCTCTCTCTCTCTCTCTCTCTCTCTCTCTCTCTCTCTCTCTGTCTGTCGTCTGTGTGTGTATGTTAGGGAATTTAGACTGTAAGCTCCAATCGGGCAGGGACTGATGTGAATGAGTTCTCTGTACAGCGCTGCGGAATCAGTGGCGCTATATAAATAAATGGTGATGATGATGGTGATGAAATGGTGGCTCATAGCATATGCAAAGAGACATCTCCCAAAAGTGGAAAGTGGGCACATATCTATGTATGCACACTGTAGTACAAAAGGTGAAAATGTTTATGCCCAGCAAAACAGCAGATTCATAGGAGAGACCCTTTATGCTTACCTCCCAGCAGTTCCAATTATAGGGGACTGTCTCACCGTACCAGCAGTCAAAACTGAAAAGGGACAGTGAGCACCCCATTCTAGGATGTGTCCTGACAGTGGAAACACTTTGCTCTTCAGTATAAAGTTTGTAGCTCACTAAGATATTTTGTGCACATAGTAAAATACCTATTTTGCAAATATTGAGACTGGTAGGCAATTGTAAGCCATTATGCCAACCAAACATCCCAATCTGTACTTATTGACCCATCTGTCAGAGCAAACACTTGCCCGTTAAAAAAAACCCCATGTAATCTTGCCCAAGGAAGCCAGGCACATCAGTGTCTTAGAAAAACGGCTTTAACTCTGTAACACTGCTCCATCCGGTTGTAAATGACCCCCATGACTAGGTAGTAGTTATTTTTTTTCAGTATGCAGGAGAAAGCATCTTAGATTTATAGTGGAGAATTATCTAAATTGGGCTGACTTTCTAAATTATTTTACTTCAACTCAGACTCATGTCATCTTAGATTTCACATTTATATTCACATGCTCTAAACATTAAAATATGTTTTATCATTTCTTTTGTTTAAACAGTGTATGATTTTCACTCTCAGTAAACTGATTTGCACAACAAATTTAAACAACCTCTCATCTTTCAGGAACCTAAGACTGCCAGATCCATTCTTCTCCAATAAAATTATGGTCTTCTTAAACCTTACTGGTTATATCTATTTCTTCACCAACCACAATGAATGCACTAACATGCCGCTCCCCATAATTGACTCATTTCACCTCCGTTCAACCTGCACAAAAGTATAATACTGCAGAAGGCGTCAAAAGGCTTTTAGAACTTGGTTTCTATTGCCTGACTGCACAGGATCTGGTTTTTTTTTTTGCTCTCAACATCTCTGTTCCTTTGGCTGTTCTTACCATTTAAAATGTAATATGTTACACACTTTATCCTTCTCTGTCTCTTCCATTTACTATAATTAGATAATACTTTTAGTACTTTTATCTTAATACTAGTTTAAGGAATGTGAACATTATCTGTTTCTCCCTAATTCATTCACTGGAGGCCTTCTTGTTCCTTCTCATTATTTTTACATGCAGACAATTGATTTTCTGCCAGCAATTGAAAGTACTCAGACTTATGCTTAAAATGTCTGCTACAAGATATATATATATATATATATATATATATATAAATATATATATATATATATATGCAGCAAGTGGATTTTGTATATCTGGATTTGGTCCTGTGTGTCTTAATTCCACAGTGAATATTTTAAAGCAGAGACGGACACTTACTTGATATCTTCAATTTCGTCAGTTAAAATCTTACAGCAGCTCACAACTATATTACTGTACAACAGGAGGCAGATATTCTTTATTAATGAACAAAAGCATAATCTCTCCATTATAAATAGATATAGAGATAATAATGTACAGTAAATGGCCTCATTTGACACCAGCTATTAGCTATGACATGTTGGAAACATAGCTTAAAGGCTAACACTACCTTTATTCCATTTTCTAGCAGTAGATTCCATTTTTACAGTAATATGTATAGCGGGTAAGGCTGCAAAGCTGAAGATTTCATATAACTTTCAATGCAATGTGGCTGTTTTTAGTTAGCTCACTAAATGGACCAGTATAGTGTTTTGTAGATCAGTGGAGAAATAGTTGTGGAGCTGTCCAATATGTATGATGCCAATTGGTTCCTTAGCATAGTGCTGTCCCATACTGCTCCTACTCAATCTGTCTGTCTCTGCCACCATCTGAGTCATGTCATTGTTGTCAGGCCTGACACACTGCTGCCAGCAGTAGATGGATATTAGGTTCAGGGTTGCACCTCCACTCTTATTTTCATTTTGTTTCTGTGTGTGTGTTTTATGTACCTTAAATATTTTGTAGTTTGCATTGGGAGGGTGTTTAAAAAAGACTAAGTATTATAATATTCTGGATTAAGTTGGTGGAAGGGGTAAAGACACATTCAGCCAATCAGATGTGGCAGCCAACTGTCATCATTATCAGTTCATATATTACACCAGGGGTAGAGCATCCTTCCTTACAGGCGTATCTGTGTCTGCATCCGCCCTTTGAACGTAAGGAGCTGAAAGCAGGTGTAAGTGCAAGATGCCATCTACATTGCATATGGTCGCAAACATAAGTTGGGCTTTTTGAGCATGCACAGTAGTAAAATGTGTATTATAGGCAAAAAAATCACACTTTGTGTCCAACACTACATGACCCCTTAAATGTTCATCCTCATAATCCGTTTGAGAATTTGCTATCACATCACAGTACTACTCATCTTCAAACTGCTGCGAGTAGTCACTGGCACTTAACTGTAATTTAAGATGTACTCTTTTTATCAGGTACATATTGTCCTCCACAAACATGTGACTAAACAAAGACAGCTCTGTATAATGATTTATCAAAGTAGATGATAAAAATTAACTTGCAAGTTTTGTTATCATCTGATTTGCCAATATGGCCTAGTCCATTTTCATGTTTTTGAGTCTTTTCTACAAAATCAGTGGCCTAGTGGTTAGCACTTCTGCCTCACAGCACTGGGGTCATGAGTTCGATTCCCGACCATGGCCTTATCTGTGTGGAGTTTGTATGTTCTCCCTGTGTTTGCGTGGGTTTCCTCCGGGTGCTCTGGTTTCCTCCCACACTCCAAAAACGTACTGGTAGGTTAATTGGCTGCTATCAAAATCGACCCTAGTCTTTCTCT
Source organism: Mixophyes fleayi (assembly GCF_038048845.1). Classification (NCBI taxonomy): domain Eukaryota; kingdom Metazoa; phylum Chordata; class Amphibia; order Anura; family Limnodynastidae; genus Mixophyes; species Mixophyes fleayi. The sequence goes on along the minus strand of NC_134403.1, from coordinate 173,934,972 downwards.
CTCTGTCTGTCTCCCTCTCTGTCTGTCTGTGTCTGTGTGTGAGTGTGTGTCTATATTAGGGAATTTAGACTGTAAGCTCCAATGGGGCAGGTACTGATGTGAATGAGTTCTCTGTACAGCGCTGCGGAATCAGTGGCGCTATATAAATAAATGATGATGATGATGATGATGATGAAAATCACCGCTTTGGCTTAAGCAAGGTTTGTCACATTTCTTGGGGGGATACTTTTCTTTTCTTCTCTTTGTGCAAGTCATCATCCTTTTTAAAGTTGCTGGCAGTCAATACAATACAAATGATATTGAGGTTTCCCAATACAATAAGGACTTCCTTTATCATTGCCCCCTATAATCATCATCATCACCATTTATTTATATAGCGCCACTGATTCCGCAGCGCTGTACAATGAACTCATTCACATCTGTCCCGGCCCCATTGGAGCTTACAGTCTAAATTCCCTAACACACACACACACTAGGGTCAATTTGATAGTAGCCAATTAACCTACCAGTATGTTTTTGGAGTGTGGGAGGAAACCGGAGCACCCGGAGGAAACCCACGCAAACACGGGGAGAACATACAAACTCCACACAGATAAGGCCATGGACGGGAATTTAACTCATGACTCCAGTGCTGTGAGGCAGAAGTGCTAACCACTTAGCCACCGTAATCAGGCTTCCTCTAGCAAGGTGGCTAATGATCTACTCTTGGCTAAGTCATAGGGCCACTTCTCCCTGTTCTTGCATCTTGACCTCTCTGATGCTTTCAAGGAGCTGACGATCATCTCCTACTCCTTGGCGGCACCGCTCTTTCCTGGCTTTCCGCCTACCTCTCTGATCGTTCCTTCAGCGTCTCTTTCTCTGGTGACTTCTCCCCTCCTCTCCCTCTATATGTCAGAGTCCCCCAAGACTCTGATCTTGGCCCATTAATTTTCTCTCTTTACACCTCCTGCCTTTGTCAAGTTATCCGTTTCTGCCTCCAATATCATCTCTGTGCTAATGACATTCTATTATACCTTTCCTCTCCTGAACTTGCTCTCTCTCTCTCCTCTCCCATATGTCTGACTGCCTTTGTGCCATTTCCACTCGGTTAACTGGATGCTACCTCAAGCTCAACATAACTAGGTTTATCGTCTTTGCACTGCCCAGTTCACATCATCTCCTCCTGTCTTCCTTCAGGTTGATGGTGTCGTCTGCTCCCCTGTTGCCCTTGTGCACTGCCTGGGAGTCATCATTGACTCCACCCTCAACTTCACTTACTACATAAAGTTCCTCACCCAATCCTTTCATCTCCACCTTCACAGCATTCCAAGATTCGCCCCTTTGCTCTTCCTGGATGCAACCAAAACCATTATTCACAGTCTTGTCATCTCTGACATTGATTGTTGCAATCTCCTCCTCTCTGGCCTGCCTGTCATATGTCTGCCCCCTTTGCAATCTGACCAGAATGCGGCATCGCAACTAATCTTCTCTCACCATTCCTTTTCTACTGTCGAAGCCCTCCATTGGCTACTCAATCCCTCCAGAATACAATTCAAGCTACGTACCCTTTCCTATAAAGCCTTTTTAATGCCTCCTGTTCCTACATCTTTGAACTTTTCAATAAATACTTCTCTACTCGCCCAATCTATCAATGACCTTCACCTTTCCTCCACTTCTGTCACCACCTCACACTTCACCTGCGCTGCTCCTCTCCTGTCACTCACCGGACTGTGAGTGCTACTTCTCGTGTGTTTAGGAACCGTGGCCGTCCACCATCCTGAGGGTCTGCGCATGTGCAGCCCTTTCAAACCTTCAGTACATGTTCCTTTTAGTTAATTGGCTGATCAGGCAACACTCCCTATTTAAAGCACCTGAGGTCAATACCTCGTTGCCTGATCTTGGAGTCTCATTCCCCATGAGCCTCTGAAGGTGTTCCTGTGTTTCCTTGTGTGTTCAGCTCCTGCTGATTCCTGTTGTTCATTTGCAGTTTCCAGACCACTTCAACTCTCCTGTGTTTCATCGTTACTGCACGAGCTGATTCCTATCCGCTGCCTCCGTGCTTCTACAGTTTCCAGACCACTTCAACTCTCCCGTGTTTCATCGTTACTGCACCAGCTGATTCCTATCCGCTGCCTCCGTGCTTCTTCAGTTTCCAGACCACTTCAACTCTCCCGTGTTTCATCGTTACTGCACCAGCTGATTCCTATCCGCTGCCTCCGTGCTTCTACAGTTTCCAGGCCACTTCAACTCTCCCGTGTTTCATCATGACTGCACCAGCTGATTCCTATCCGCTGCCTCCGTGTATCTACAGTATCCTGCTCATCTCAACTCTCCCGTGTTTCATCGTGACTGCACCAGCTGATTCCTATCCGCTGCCTCCGTGTATCTGCAGTGCCCTGCTCATCGCAACCCCCCAGTGCTCCTCGTGTCTGCAGCCAGCTGATCCGCTCTCCGTGCTTCTACAGTGTCTCCGCTTGTGTCAACTCGCCTGTCTGCATTGGATCAACGCTCCGCTGCTTTCATCTCGGCTAGACCATCTCTACTCTTCAGTGTTCTCCAGGTGTCCAGTTCTATATACTACTGCTTCCTGAGTATTGTTTCCATCTCTGCTGGTCTACCTACCTGTGCGCTGCACCTACTTGGTTACCGCTTCCACCCTCCTGGGACTTCGTATCCTGCCGGCCTCCAGCCGTTCAGGTATCTCTGCACTCCTGTCTGACAGCCTGCTCTCCTGAACCACGGTATGCATACTTCTCATTGACTGTGCTGGTGTATTGCATATCTTGCTGGACTGAGTTGTTCTCCTCTGGAGTTTCCTATCCGCTGAGACTATTGCCATCATTTGACTGTGTTACCTTTAGCCTGGATAGTTCTTGTGACTTTGTATTATTGTGCAGTGCTGTTTAGTTATTACTATTTTGTGCATATCATCGTGGGATCAAGTTCAGTGTGCCCGTGTATACTCTGCATTGCATTTACCTCCCCGTGCTCCTCCTCACAGATATATTTCAGTGGTACAACTTGCTAGTGGCAGACCACTGTTCCCTGTTTCCTGAGTCACCAGTTTCCTGTATCCTTTCACTTAGCAGTGGTACAACTTGCTAACGCAGACCACTGACTTCCCGGATACCTTCACCTGGATTCCATTCCCTCACCTAGACAGCGGTACCACTTGCTATACGCAGACCTCTGACTCTCATCAACTCCTCGTTACTTCTGGATATTCCTCCTCACTATAGCAGTGGTACAACTTGCTATCCGCAGACCACTGACTACCCTCACGTTTCCTTGTCCATCCAGTTCCTCGTGTATAATTATCTATATATTACCAGTGCTGCTAGTCATAGACTTTCCACGAGCATTCTCTTACCATCTGCTGTCTCCTGTTCCGTTATCACCCCGCTACCAGAGTACCATAATACCACCTATACTGCTCTGGTAAGTCCATCATCTGGTGATACCTGGGTAAAGACTCCTAGTGCCCGTGACACCTCCATTGGAACTCCCTGCCCTGCTTTACCAGACCCATCACCCAACCTCCATTATTTGAAGTGCTCCATCAAAACTCACCTTTTCATACTTGCTTACCATGCTACATCCTAAGTCAATTGCATCCTCATTCTCCACTTGTTCCTCCCACTCCTTTTCCATAACCTGTATTGTCTCTATTTGCTACCCTTCCCCATCTTAAACAACTATCTACTTTTGCTTCACCTACCTCTTCCATTTGCTTCCCTACACCCTTATTGTCCCTGTTTGCTTCCTTGCCCCTCTTGAATGTTAATTTGTTCTAGTTGTCTTCTACTGTAGTTGCTTAGTCTACTGTCTCTTTTTGTATTGATTTTACCAATTCTATTGTATCTCTTACTTATTTGTATATTGTTTTGTTTATATTTTGATGATTGTATGGTGCTCCTGTTGCTGATGAATTAGAGGGAAAAAGAATGTCACAAGTTACAATAATAAGTGATAGCATTCGCAGAATATGGGTCAAAAGGACTGTAAGCTTTAAGACTGTAAGTCTATAGGCATGTGTTGATCTCTGCTAATTGGAATTTTTACTTAACATGACTTGTGATATGAATCTCCTAGGACTGTAAGATATTCTCAGAATTTTCAGCCAATCTAGACCGATTTGAAAATCAGTTTGTAAACCTCTGAAAATGTGTCTCAATTATAGAAACAATCAGAAAAAATCCACTCATCCCTTTAGTTAACATGTTTTGCAGACTGGCAGCCCATGAAGATATGTGTGCAACCATCTATCTTTATCTCCACTCACTTCATTTTTGACTCTCTGCAATTGAGCTTCCATCCCCAACACTCCACTTAGATCGCACTCACAAAAACAATACAATTTTTACGGCATTTCTTAGGGCACTTTTGCATACTCATCCACTTAGACTTCTCTGCTGCTTTCGACACATTGATCACCTTCTTCTCCTGCATACCCTTCACTCCATTGGTTTACTTCCTACCAATTGAACCACTCTGTTGGTGTCTCTACCTCTGGTACATTCCTCCCTGCACTGTTAGCATTCACAAGGCACTGTCCTTAGGCCTCTCCTTTTCTCACTATACACCTCTTCTCTAGGGGAACTAATTAGCTCATTCAGCCCAGAGTACCACCCCTATGTGTATTAATGGTACCAGAAGTTCAACATGTTCAAAACAGACCCTATCATTTGCTCACCTCCCAGAGTCACCACCTCCCCTTAAATATCTCTCACTGACAATAACACCACAATTTCTTCAGTCTCTAGTTCTCACTGCCAGGGTGTCACATTTCACTCCACCATCTACTTTATTCCTCACATCCAGTCGCTTTACCAGTCCTGTCACTTCCACCATGGAAATATTATGAAAATACACCTTTTATTGACCAAAAATGCTACCAAAACTATTATCATCTCTCTCATTATCTTCCGCCTTGACTACTTCAACCTCCTCATATCTAGCATTCACCTCACCTATCTATTCCCGCTTCATTCTATCTTAAATGATGCAACAATCCACGTCATCTCCCATTCTAACTGATCCACATCTGCTGCAACACTTTGGAAGTCCCTACACTGATCCATTGTGTCCTCCAGAATCCAATTCAAATTACTCACCCTTACATAGAAAGCTTTCAAAAATGCCACCCCTTCATACATCTCAAATCTCTGCTCAAAATATTCTTCTCTCACCCTATTAGGTCCACCTAGGTCCTTATTTCTGGTAACCACCACTCTTTATTGTCTACAGCCCTTCTCCCATGCCACTACCCACTTGTGGAATTCCCTACCTTTAGACTTTTACACAGACTTCAAATCTTTAAATGCTCTCTGAAAATACATCTTTTTTATTATGGTTTACCCTACTCCCACCTTTACTTCTCACACTTCTGAAAGCTCACAACTGTCTCAATCTCCTCTCTAAGTCATACATGCTCCTCTTGTTTCAGGTGTGACCTCTTTGAATTAGAATATAAGCTTCCTCATGAGCAGGGCACTCCCTACCCTTTGTTTTCATGTCTGCAATTATTTTGACTACCTTGTATGTCCCTGTTTTATATATGTCCTGTTTTCTGCACTATCAAAAGGGTACAGAGCACTGTAGAGCCTTATACTTAATAATACTAATAACAATAACAATAATACTACTGGAGCTACTGATTTTCATTTGTGAAGTAGATAGATAGATAACTGAGGACAGAGATATTACCACCAAATGCACCTAAATGCATGTTTGGATTTTACATGTGGAAATTGCAGAGTGTGCAGGGTTCAAACAATATTTAGTTTGAAGATAGTGCATTTATTGAGAATTCCCTGTTTATCATTGAGGGCTGCAGTGCAATTTTCTCACCACAAAATAATTTATTTTATATTTTTTATGTTATTGGCGGTGGTGGAAACAAGCTTTTTTGTTTGTACTTTCAGAAGGAAGAATTTTGCACCTTTTAGTTGCACTTTATAAGTTAGAACATATTTCTAAGTACATTTTTACCAGTGCACTAAAAACATTTAAATAACAAAAACGAATACTTGCATTTTTAGCGTGACCCACAAACCCAAAAAAGTCAGGCAGAACACTTTCACAGAGCAGTTGAAAAACCCAAAATGAATGTCTGCTGCGGCAATGCTGCATTGAATTCAGGGAGGAGGATAAATAGGCACATTTCTGCAAATATTTAGAATTTTGTAATCTTTTGAAGTTTATAAATTACCTTTATAAGCCTAGTATGCCACAGACGTTCAATAGATCTATCTATCTATCTATCTATCTATCTATCTATCTATCTATCTATCTATGTGAATTCTAGATGTGACTTCTAATATCTTATAATATCTTATATTTCACAGTATGGGGCACATTATGGGGTGTATTTACTAAACTGCGGGTTTGAAGAAGTGGAGTTGTTGTCTATAGCAACCGATCAGGTTCTAGCTCTCATTTTGTAGAGTGCAATAAATAAATGAAAACTAGAATCTGATTGATTGCTATAGGTAACATATGCACTTTTACAAACCCACAGTTTAGTAACTATATCCCTATGTCATATATCTATCCATCCATCTAATATATAAATGCTTAGTGGTGTCTGTCTGTCTGTGTGTGTGTGGAAAAAAAAAACAAGTTGCAGCGCCACCTGCTGGGCAGAGTTATACACTGACCTACTAAATTCTTAGTGTGTGTGGGGAAAAAAATTCAAAAAGGGCTGAAATTTGGTAGGGCTCAAACTCATTTTCGTGAGGTAATTTTACCTCATGAACACACATGTGTAGAGGCGTGCGTTAGTGTGTGTGTGTGGAAAAAACTATTATCTCAGAAAGGGCTCATCCAATTGACCTGAAATTTGGTATACTGACATAATTTGACAAAAAAATTAGAATAGTCAAGTCAGTTAACTTCCATCATCCCCCCTTCCCCCCGTGGGAGGGGTAGTAAAGGCTAAATTTACGAGTTGAGGGGTCAAACTCATTTTCGTGAGGTAATTTTACCTCATGAACACACATTAAAAAGGGCGCTTGCGTCGGGAAGTAACGCTCTTCCCCTGAGGAGGCCTGGGCTAGGCCCAAATGCATGACAAGAACCTTTTTAAGACCTTAAGTATCTTGATTTGACTAGAATGCATGAGTATCATGCACAGGTTAACTTGTATGATATATATTTATATTTAGAACTTGGAATGTAGACTGTCGTAATTGTTTCACTGAGAAATCATAATGTAGAGTGTCATTTCTATAGCATTTTATCTCGAAAGGGTGCCTGTATTTAAATCCATCCATCCAACATCTTTTACTTTATTACCCTGCACATCCATTTTTTACTGTACTGAAAATGAATATTAATTTTCTAACTACGTTATGAGGTGGCTGGGGAAATTAATACTAAGGACTTCAGAATAAGTTAATGTTCAGTCACAAGAGATAAACAGACTTATCTAATAAAGCTATAACATTTGGTTGCTAGCCTGAATAAATTAATATTTCATCATCTGCAAATAGAAGACATGCATTTTTTCATAGTAGTAAATAATGAAAATCAGAACTATGTTAACAAGCAAACCAGGGTGAGTTCCATCCCTAAGTGATTAAATCTGATTAACACTTGATACAAAATAATATTAAAGGGCTGATTAATAACTTTCTGCTGATAGAAGGTTTCAAAATATGCATAAGGAGATCTGCAGATGGAGTTCAGTTTATTGCTGCGAGCTGAGCACCATAGAACAGAATGTTTTCATTAGCAAAAATTATCCATTGCAACATTTACTGCAATAATCTTTACCCATCTGTTCTATCTACATTAAAATATACTGTATACTAACTCCTGCAAGAATTGTAACTGGTGCTTAATTGCACAACATTGTTGCTGGAACCATGTAGTAAAGACAAATTCTGGTTTCAGTGAACTATTTGCTTTGATTCCCATCTTGATCTTCTAACAAACGGTTTTAAATGAACACTGTTTTGCACTGAACACTGAAATGAAGTAGGTGCGCTGCTGCTTGAAAGCATACCCAAATGTGACCAGCACATACAGTAAACCTGGGTGCACACTAAGGGCCTGATTCATCAAGGCACGTATCTGCTGATTTTGAAAGTATTGTGTGCAAAATCACCCTGCGCATGCCCAGAACCGGCAGAAACGTCTGTGAAACACCTACGTTCTGTGCGATGGCGAGCACAAAGAACACTTACTACAGCATAGAAATTCAGGGAGTGAACTTGGCGAGGAACTGGTGTAGTCAATGTACAGTAGGGGCGTGCCAAACTCTAGTGCACGCAGCCACAGCTGTAGCAAGCTCTAAGGCAGTGGAAGTAACCTAGTTATTCTACCATATCTCTTGCTACAGTTCTGGGGCTAGTCTAAGTTGAGCCTGCGGGTCTGGCAGCATTACAGTCGCTGGCTCTATACAGCTAAGGGTTTTCCCATGACACCCTGGGAAAATCCCTTAGCATATAACTAGACCTCGCGTCTGTTCAAATTTCATTCTGTGGCGGGTGATCTTTCATGGAAGGCCAGTGTTTAGCGTTGCACTGTTTCTGGGTTTATTTTCTTGCCAAGCAGGATCCTGTTGATTATTTTGGCTACAAGAAGGAAGACAACAAGATTATTTTCAGTTATAAAAACAAGTGATTTCTCCCTTAATTAGCGCTTCCTAAGAAATGCAGCCACAGTATGACAATTAGAGTGCCGCCTCACTCAAAGACAATAAAAAACAAAATATATGTTGTCAACCACAGGCGCAATGACCGTATCAAATAGAGATAATTCATTCAAATATAGTCCAGAATTATTATCAAGTATCTATTTGCAAACAAGGAAAAAAAATAGAGGTGTAGTCTATGATCTTTGCATACTTGATGATCCTTGAGAGGGATAGTAAAAAGTCTCTTTCTCAATATAGACAAATTCTCCCAATTCGTCAGCAACAAAGTTGTTTCATATGTCATAAAAGAGAGAAGAGAAATACAATATAATTAATTGGTATTGATAGGGTTAAACCACCAAGCAAATGCTACAAAACCTCGTTTGTTTTAAAGTGGATATAGAATGTTATAATTACCACCACGTGCGGTCTATGATTGGCAAGGGAAAACAAGACTCTAATAAAACCATGCTTACATGAAAATTTCCAATCTGTAGCGATCTTTTAGACACAATTCCGATGTTTTAGGCCAACATTTGGTACATGTAAAAGACACATGAAAAAACTTTTTGGGTGATACCTTCTAAAAGATTTTTAACCCTTTATTAAAAAATACATAAAAAGACACTCTATTTTTGTTCATGACATCCAAACGAATCCTTAATATAGAAGCAAGTATACTCCTACCAGAGCCTCATAGAAAGTTCAGCGTGAAAACAGATGGAACAGCCCAGGATTTTCTCACTGAAGAAATCGATTTGGGTACTGCGGTGTCCCTTGCTTCCAATGCCAGTAATAACCGACGCGTTTCGACCCGCCCACTGGAGTCTATATCAAGGTATGTATGATCCCGGCAGTCTTAGTCCATTTAAGTATCGTCCAACTAATCATATGTAAAATGCTATTGGTCCATAACAATGATACAAGTATTCTACAAAATCAAAACAAAACAAGATGTAATAAATCTATATATCAACCCAGTTATATTGTAATGGATTTCCTTGTTTCAGGCACTGTAAATCTTAATAGTTCATCTCCAATGTATAATTAACCCATAATCATAATAAGTACAGATGTCCATTCTCAAACATTACAATATGGGATACCGTTCTATGAATTCTATAAGAAGTGTCTATTAGTCCGTCTTTATGAATATACAAATCAGGAGTATCGTACCTAGAAAGTAACATTCTATGATCTGCCACAGTTGCTATAAAGGGCTGATTATTTTCAACTACATTTGGAATATTTTTTGGGATTTAGTTTTTTGGATTACTCCAGGACCTGTGGAATATTATGGGTTTGGTTATGGTTTCAAGCAATCTGGAATAAAGGCTTACAAGATTGAATCCATTACAGATGAAGACTTCAGATGATAAGTATATGGGGATTTATTAGTTTTAATAAATATAGGTGGCTTAAACAAGGTGTCTGGTTTATTTTAGGGGTTTTATTATTTTTATTAAACTAAAGTGGTTTTAAAGAGGTGTGTGGTTTATTCACATCTTGGCTGTCAAGGCATGCTGGCACTGGTGGTTCTCCAAGTGGGGTGTGGGAAGAGTGCTAGTGCTTTCAGAACCAGGTTTGGTGTCCTGAGAGGAGGGAGGGGCGCACATTTTTTTTGCGTATCCCACTCCTTGGGGAACTCAACCCCATGCTGAACAGCCTGGGGTTGGTTTGTCATTCTGGCAGGGGAACCCCCTGCTGCATGTCCCCCTGCTATAGTGCCACCATCGCAGGCTAATTTGTCTTGTGCTGGTTTTGTAAAATCATGGGACCCAACAATTTTTTCCCCCAATTTTTGAGGCAGCCAGCACTAGTCTGGCAACACTAGGGTAAATATCATTAGAGGGGGGGGACCTCACGCATTTTTTAAAATATTTTTTATTTATTTACACAAAATCGTCGGGTCAGGCAGATCTAATGCCGCCCAATCCGCCGGCTATGCAGGCGCTGATAGGTACATACATACCTGCAGCATCCTGTGTAGTAGAGAACAGTAGCCCTGCACCCAAATTCAACAGGGCACGGATCTTGAGATCCGTGCCTTGATGAATTCGGGAGTATGCTAATTCTATATACATGCACATAATACTGAGCGCGGGTTGTGCTCAGAATATGTGGCTTGATGAATCAGGCCCTATAGGGTTTTCATTCGATTATTGTGCTAATCACATGATAATCGAATGTTAGGTCTGATATTGCATTAGTGTGTACGTCCCCACGATGTTGGTTTATCGTACCAAAGCACATCATATCGTTTGATTTGATTCTATAACCAGATTAAAAATCACTATAAACGATGGAACAATGTTGGGCAAATTCTGAAGTGTGTATGCACTCACAACCAGCAGTGTAGCCAGATCTCTGTAGAGTTTACAGAATCACAATCTTTTTAGCAGATGGTTGTGAGAGATGAAGAGCACAGATAGTGTATACACATGAATGGGCATGCTGATCAGAACTTTCAGTGGTTGATAAAATCGCTACCGATATCGTATCGGGAGAAATTTTCTGTAGTGTGTACCCAGCTTTAATTGATTAAAAACCACAATCCTGATGAATTCCAGCAGAAAGCAGATGGCTCCCTGCTATCAGTACTACTTGGCTGTGCACAAATCATAGCGACTTTCTCTCCTCTGGGCACAATTGATTGTTGTTGCTTTAACTATTACATCTCATCTCTCTGGGGACTTCCCAAACTTCGCAGACATATGAATCTAAATCTGCCACCTACCCTTAGAATCTTATTGAAAATATTGGACTCATGTATATATTTATGCCATGTTTGGAACACTCACCTGGACTCTCTGAGCCCTGCTCCTGCATAAGCAGCAAAAGTATAGCTCATCTTACCGATGGAGGACACTTCGCATTGATGGATGTGAAACAACAAAAATACCCTTTGCTGAGTCTTAGGCTTTTTGAACACTCCCAGATTAGGCACATTGCCCATTTGCTCCCTCTCCAGGATTCTTTTCTCCTGCCTTTCCTCTTTGAAACAAAATACAATCTCCTCTAAGGTGATGATTGATCTCCACAATCGACAAATTGTTACTGGACTCAAAGTTGGACCTCTACCACAGACATGTTTCTGCTCTCATGGGAGGATTGCTGGCAAGTAATCTGTGAAAGAATATTTCATATCTTGATATCCACTTTTATTAAGGAAACAGCGTACAAATAATTTTATTGGTGTTACTATGCCCCCGATAAACTGAATAAAATGTTTTCTACATCCAACCCAGCCTGGTGAAGGAATTGTGGCTATAGGGAAAGTTTCTATTATATATGGTGAACATGCCCTAAGACATATTTTAGGATAAGATCCACAGATTCCTCGATGCAACCTTTAATTCCTAAACAGCTGTGGATCTTTCTTCTCTCCTATCGCCCCAAAACCCATCAAAGTCTCTGTAAAATGAACATCTCACATGTTGGCTACAGCCAAGTCAGCTGTTGCATCCTATTGGAAACAGGCAGAACCACCTCTAACCGGTCAAAAACCATCTGGCATTCTGCATGCATGGAAAAAATTGCTTACTACCTCTACGACGGGTCAGATCTTTTTACTCAATTCTGGGCCTCTTGGTATTTTAGAGAAAGAAAAATCTGTCCCTCCCATACTTTGTACAACAACTACTTTAAATAGCCCCACAACAATATGTTCCAAAGTAAGTAATTGCCTCCTGACAGGATTTATAAGGTTTAGTGTGTGGTTTCCACAGCTGGAGAAAATAAGAAAATACAGTATGAGTCCAGTCCAGTTTCCTAACTATAAACAACAATATCCCCTTGCGAATTTGCAAGTCACTGATCCAGGCAAATCTCAAGGACAAGTGACATTTTCATATGTCTGTGCTGATAGATGCATCATGCACAGAAAGAGCAATAAGTGTATGCGCCGCTGAGCGTGGTGCCAAGTTAACCAATTAACATGTTTAGGCGCTAGGATTGAACTTTTAATACATGGAAATTGCCAAATTAGCAAAGGGATAAATATAAAACAAAAAAAGTTGTAACACAAAAACAATAAGTGAGGAAATTCTGAGGCTTCCTTGCCAGTGGGAGGACCGGTGAAATATCTCCCCAGCCTTCCCTTGTGTTCGGACCTGCTTGCATCCAACTCTACGTCAGGCCCAATGTAGGTAGACTCAGAAATAACAATTAGTTCCCAGTGTATCTGATTCATAAATTGTAAATATTAAAAGACCACCCCCAACCCCCCCACCCCCAGAAATCCATGTGTTACTGGATTTAAGTTAATAAGGAGCAGCATTTTGTAGAAGTAGAGCAAACAGAATGTTTTAAAAAATGTTAAATTAACTCCATAGTCTATCAAATTTAACATAATTTTTTCTCCAGATAAGCACCACAATGTGCAAAAGGCAAAGTCCAAATGGGGAAGTGAAATGGTCATTGCTGTGACCTACCTTTTTTGACACACTGGGGAAGACCAGCAAACCAGGAGAAATGTAACCAGACAATTTTAGTACAAAATTAAATTGTACACTGTGGCACAAACTGTTTATTGAGCGAAAAAGCATGTGAAGGGTGCTAAATGTGTTATGCTAATGTATTTTCAGGTAGTAAATCACCCAAGTTCATCAGTTTTTATTCATTAAACTATATATTTGCCAAAGTACACACATATTAAATAGATTTTATGAGTGCCTTATAATATAACAATTCTAAATATAATACATTAGTTTAGTAACATGCCTTCCCCTAAATACCCAGACAGCTAAGCAATGTCTATGTAACAAGAAATTTGAACTTGTATACAATAGACTATGCTTTATCTAGTGTGATACTTAATTATGTTTATTTTTTTTAATCCAAGTTTCCATAGTGTACATTAATTCTATACTAACTGAGAAAGAAAGTGACAAAACTAATCATCATATCTTTGCCTTTTTCTTGGACTAGAGTCTTTAACCTATTATTCAAATTATATTTTTTATAGTTCTGTTTGAAGGTAGTGTCTTATTGCAACTTTATATTGCATGACAAATTGTCATTATCTATCTATCTATCTATCTATCTATCTATCTATCTATCTATCCATCCCATACTTGCCCACTCTCCTGGAATGTCTGGGATATCCCCAAATTCTGTGTAGGTCTCCCAGACGAGTAGGCTATTCTCCCGCATCCCACCACTTCCTAGTGCAGTGGACAGGATGAGATCCACCATGAAGCAATTCGCTGAATTGCATCATTTTGGCCTGTCCCCAAGATCAAATGTAGCAATCGTGTCATGGGGCAGGGCCAAAATGACCGATTCACGGCGCCCTGCACCATCTGGACTTGTTCATTGCATCCCCTCTGTGATTTCCCAGAGACGAGGAAGTAAAAGTAGGGAAGTATGATCTATCCTCTCTCACTGTCTTTTGAATAAAATACGTATCATCTGAGAGCCATAATAAGCATTCAGGATCATATGGTTTGCGTTCTTAATACTCTTTGTGAATTTAACCGCCCCCATTAACCTAAAAAATCTGTCTGTTTTTGTGACTCTCTGATCAACCATCACAACAAGCAATTTGTGACAATTAATCTTGTGTATCGAACTCCTATTTTGCAATCAGGGCCCTTTTACGGCATTATAAGTCTAGGTAATTTTTCCCCCAATTTTAATGCACTGAGGAACACGCTGCTGCTATTTAAATAAATGCTAATGATAATAATAATAATAATAATAATAATAATAATAATAATAATAATAATAATAATAATAATAATCCAAAAGCATACTAGTAGGTTTATTGGCTGCTATTAAATTGACCTTAGTCTCTCTCAGTCTGTGATTGTGTGTCTGTATGTTAGGGAATTTAGACTGTAAGCTCCAATGGGGCAGGGACTGATGTGAGTGAGTTCTCTGTACATGGCTGCAGAATTAGTGGCGCTATATAAATAGCTGATGATGATTAAAATAATAATAATAATAATAATAATAATAATAATAATAATAATAATACTACACTGTGTAGTTTGAGAATCATTTTGTATGGATGTATTCAAAGGCTGGCTCAAAACTGATCTTCATTTGGGGACAATGCATGACATCCCAATTTTTGTATTATTTATAATTGTTATTATTATTATCACTACTAAAAATCAGCAGTTTAGTAGCAACACAGCAATGATAAAGCTCTAGTTAACATATTTAAATAAAAACAATTATTTATACAAAATATGCGCTATATTTTGACATGTTTTATGTTTTATTTTTGCTTATCTACTCACAAGTAGTATAGTTCTTATTTGTCGTACCCTCTATCCTTGGTATATAAGTTTGACTTGTACTGCTCTTTAAAAAAAATATCAGTAAAACTTAAGAAAAAAAATAAAGAACCCAAGAAGATGGGGATGTTATATGGGATGTCCCATATAACATCCCCATCTAACATTTTCTTATCATTTTCTTTATGTCTCTAATACTGTATGAAGATCTATCATACCTACAGAGCCAAAGATCTTAGGTACATCAACAGTCCAAGTAGTTGACACCATACATTTAAATAATTTATATTTGTTACAAGTCCAATGTCTACGTCATATGACTATTTTGACTAACATTTTATATATATGTATAGTGACTGTATTTTATTTTTTTCTTAACTGTGTAAGCACATTTTAGCTTCATGCCTATTCTATCTGACTGAAATCTTTTACATTGTCAGAGTTAAGAGGATTGTAGAATCATACTGTATATTACACAAGCCATGTCTCAGCCTTGGTTGAAGTAACTGTTACAGATTTAATGCCCACAGCTGGACTTTTTACTGTTGCTTCATTCGCGAGCTGGAAGATTTGATTTCCTCAGACTCTTGAGACTGGTAAAAATCCATCTACATATACTGCCAGCAGACAATACAGCATGACCTCAGCTTGCACTTCCTATATATTAATTGTATAAGTCAGTGTACCAAATATTGCTATGTGAGTTATAACAAAGTAATTCCATGTAATATCTGGTCTAATGTACTAATGTATCTGTTTACTAACTTCTGAAATTAAAGACAAAGGGGCACATTTATCAATCTTATCATAAAGTGAAAAATAGTTTTCAATCCTTATTGCATTGATGAGGATTGAACTATTTCTCACATTTATGAAAAACGCATCACAGAAACAGTAGTTCCGATAAAATGCTGTTTCTGTGATAAAAAAAAATCACTTCTTCGGAACGCGGTGTCTACGGATCTCCAACTGGTCATCTTCATTTTCTTTACACTGGAATTGCGCATGTGCAGTTCGAAGAGCTGCACATGCGCACAGACATCTTCGTTCTGTCTCTGCAGAGAGCGAGCGGTGAGTGACAGGGAGTGATCATATGATCCCTCCACACATGCGCTGTCCAGCTCTGCTCTTCGGAGCAGAGCTGACAGCACTGAAATCTTTCAAAAATGATAATGTACGCCAGCTTTGGCGTACATTATCATGACAAGTTACCAGAAAATACTTTTTTTCGGAACTTGTTAGATTGCGGTTGGGAGCAGTCACCATACTGTAGAATGGTGACTGCTCCCAAAAATGAAAAGGAATGCAAAGCAGCAGATATCCACGATATCTGCTGCGATGCACCATTCTTAAATATGCGGGACACACAGAGGGACTTTAATTTCACAGTAAGTGCATGATAGTGCACTATCATTATTTGTTAAATATGCCCCATTGAGAGACATTTATAGAAACAGGAGCCGTGAAAAAGCATTGCTATGGAGTAGGAGTGTATAAACCATATCAGGATACATATTTATCATCTAAAACAGTGGGCTGGTATACAGTTTTATGCCATACCACCACTTCTTTTACTGATTTAATTGTAAAACTATTGTGTTCCATTCACTTGCATTCTCCATGTCGCCACTTATAAATTTCCTCTACAACCACTGACCTAAAATGTGTCTTTTTTTTCTCCCAATTCTGACATCAGTTGCATTTTTTAGATTATGGGGATAAAAGTAGTGAAGTTAAATTAGATTATTGTGACACCTTTTTTTAATGCATGTAAAGGGTACCTGATACCATAATATAAAATACAAAACTATGTATGTATGGTCAAAAGAAACTAAATTTACTTTCTAATTAAATGTAACACCTTTTATGGCAGCAGATTTTCATTTTATTTTTGCCATAATTGCCTACTTTTATTTCTTCTCGTCCGGGAAATCCCAGAGGGAAAGTGAAGAACAAGTCCGGAGGGGGGCGAGGCAACGCAAATCACGCCATAGCGGCCCCCATCCTGCACCCCTTCACTAAGAAGTGGACGGGCTGCTGGAGAATCGCCTGCTCTCAGAATTCAGAAGTCTACTGGACACTCGGGAGGGAGATTTTAACCATAATTATTTTATAGTGATTGAGTCTCATAGTACTTTTTCTGAAGTTGAGTGTCAGCTGAAATGTGTCCTATTTTCTGAATTGAGATCTTTCATTATTTCAGAGCAGAATAGGCTTACACTTGCGCTACTTTGCATAGTAAAGGAAGTTGAAAAGAGCTGGGAAATACGCAGGCACATTCTTGCATGTACAAGGCTTCAAATATAGGTGAGCTACAGTTATCAGTAATATGCTCACTAAGGGAAAAGGGAGACCAGGGAATCAAAAATTATTATCACACATGGCATATTAACAAAAAAAAAAAAAAGAACATTTGCATCTTTATGAAACAATGTTGCACTGCAGGGTGAGCAAATTTGAAAAACCTAGACCATACTTGCCAACTCTCCCGGAATGTCCGGGAGACTCCCGCATTTTGCGAGAGTCTCCCGGACTCCCGGGCGAGTGTGGCAATCTCCCGAATTCTGCCCACTTAGATCCCAAACGCCGCGATTCCCGGTGAATCGCGGAGTTTGACCCCGCCCCCCGCTGTCAAATGACGCGGTTGCGTCATGCCGTCACAGGGGGCGGGGCCAAAATGACGCGATTTTGCCCATCCTCACGCCCCCCTCCGATTGGCTGGCTCCCGGAAGGGAGCTGAAGAAAGTCGGCAAGTATGACCTAGACAGATTTATAGTTGGGAGGATGTGTCTTAGCTAAACTGTAGATTGCAGTTTAAAAATAAATCTGTCTAATATTTGTGTGCTGCATGCAAAAGCAGCCATCCCTGGAAGCAAAAAATATATAAATGCATTGGCACCCTTTCTATTGCAATATGGATTGTTCAGCAGCAAATCCGCAGTTATTTTTTGCTTTGCTACTAAATATAAATGAGGCCCATACTGTCATCTTAGATAAAGATGTTGCAATGGAGTTCACTTTAACCTTTACATAAGCAGACACAGAGCCTGATGTTGAATACAATTTACACTTATATCATCAGTGTAAATTGCATCCTGTAATTTACATAGGATTTCTAGTCGCACAAATCTTTAAATCCGTGTCACTCATAATACTATGCAAATTGCACAAACACACTTACTTCTTAATCGGCCTTAACAAAGAATGGCGTGCCCTCCCCCCACAAACAGCACCAGGGTTGGTTTAGCTGTTAGTGAAGTGGGTGGCCATTTGCTTTCAAACATAATTTTTTCTCTTCTTTTTTTTAACACAACAATATCTGATGGTTATCATCAGCACAGAACTTGCATCACAACAGATAAGTTTCTGATACAGATTACAACGCCAGGCTTGCCCACTACCTCCCCAGTTCTGCCAATCTAAGCATAGAGAGGTCCATCTCAGTCTGAGTGCAAACTGTGATGGATCCATAGGTGCATTTTGCACATACGAGTTGGATTTGCGTCCAACCAGGGGCGGATCTAGAAAGATTTTCTACCCCGGGCGATTTAGGGGGGAAGGGGCAATTTAGGCCCCGCCCCTTTCTGACTTTTAAGGCTGCCGGCGGCTGCACAGTATGTGCAGGTCCGCTCGGTAGTGACAATGTGCTGCCTGGCTGCTCTGATTGTGTTTAAAACACAATCAGAGCAGCCGGGCAGCACATAGTCAATGCCGAGCGGACCTGCACATAATGTGCAGCCGCCGGCAGCAAGCCCCTGTTAGGGGGGGCGATTGCCCCAATCGCCCTCCCCCCTGGATCCGCCACTGCATCCAACTCTATGTGAGGCTCATAGTTCAAACTTTCATAAGTAAACCGCATTTCATAATTTTTCTATGTGTTAGTTAAGCTTCATTTTTTACCACCTTTTCATAGCCTAATAAATATTTTGTGGGGCAGATAAGGCTTTCTTTTGGTAGTATAGTGAAATAAATCACTTCTTTTATACGAGATAAAGCAGGCAAAATTAGAGAAAAAAAACTTTTTCTTGATTCTTCCCATAATTGCTTGTACCCAATTAGTGCAACCTGAAAAAAATAACCCAAATTTAATTTCAGTGAGAATTAATATATTTTTAATTGCAGCAAGAGCTCTGTTAGCCAAGAATAATGCCCAACTCCACAACATGTTAAATGTTTTTATGTAAAGACTGTGAGATTTAAATCAGGGTCTGAGTAAGTAGTTTAATAGCAATATTATTGTTATCGCCTCATTATAATTAACCACTTTGTCACATTATGTGGCATCAAATCATTATTTTGTACAACAGTAGATTATATCTTTCTTCTTAGATTACGTTATCCCTTCTTCATACATCCAGTAAATAAAACTGTATATACAATGTCCATTTGGTTATTTGTGACATAGTCCCTTTGTATTATTATCTAATTAGCTTGCAACTAAGCAACAGTGTTTTCCCACTAAAGAGAAATAACAGAAAAACAATAAAAGAGGTGTAAATGAATGATGGAAAAATATGCCAAAGAACACAATGCAGGCTGTGCTCCCTTACATCACAGCTGTCTGTCTCAGGTTGTTTTCACAGTGCATATGTATCAGTCAATAAGTGAGTGGCAGACAAGGATGCTACAGTGAAGTAAGCATGCTAAAATACTTTATCCATTTAATTACAAACTTTTTTCTAGTTATCGACCACTGTAGTTATTTTATTTTGCTGCGTAAACAAACATAACATTTATATGTGTGTTAGCGCACAAAATATTTACATTTTTTTACTCATTTATCTAGATACCAATATGTGTACTTTATTACAGCAAGATAGAAGCTGCAAAATAGCATCTGCAAATTGAATTTTTTATCGTTAGGGTATCCACAACAGGATGAGATGATGAAGTGTTCTGAATCTGTAATTTACTTTACATTATCTATATTGGACCTCATTTAGAGTTGAATGCAAAGTCCGTGTAAGAAGTGTAGAAGTGGGAGTGTGCCGCAGCTTGGTAGGGTATTACGTGATGCAAGCAAACCCCAGTTGCATCCCACTCTTAATACCCTACCGAGCTGTAAGCAGTTCCTGCAGCTAGCTAACGCTTGCGCCACCTAATTCCTGCCGCACAGCTTTAGCCCTGTTTTGACGTGTGTTGCGTCTGCGCCTCACTGCGACTAGGATGCATTTACATGGTCACGCCTTAACAATTCCGCATTCCTCCCATTCTCTCGTAGTGAGTCGCAAGCTGTCGCAAGTGTTAATTGCGTCCAAGATGCAGGCGGATTTGGTGCTTTCTGCACATGCATGGTAGTGTTTTTGGTTAGCTGCGCCTAAATCGGACTTTGCGTCTGACTCTAAATGAGGTCCATTAAGCGCAAAGTACATTGAGCAAATTGTTGGAGGCACCTAAGTTGCAATTAGTTAAAGAAGGCTCTTAATAGTCAAACTAGCCATGTAGCTCACATAGTGAGGTGCTGTAATCTTTTATAGATGCCATTGGTGTTTACTTTCTGATACATATTTAATAATGTGACAAAATAGGGATGCAAGAAGAGGTGAATACCTGGTCTTTAAAACAATATACCACCACAAGAACTTTTGCATTAATCAAACAATTCCACACATATGTTTAATACAATGGTAAAAATTTAATTACTGAGCAAAGCATAGGTAGCCGTACAGTATGTCAGAAATATTTTGTCCATATTTTTTAATTATAATTTTGCTAATTTATTTGCTAAATCAGCAAATAAAAAAACCTGTAATTACACATAATCTGTAAGTATGTTACATTTTTACCTTAAACTCCTTCCTTGATATGATGATTTTTAGAATGAGTAAGATTGTGCATTTATGGTAAAGGGAAAACATTAATCTTCTATAGACAGAGCCGGATTAACAATAGGGCTAAAAGGGCTACAGCCCAGGGGCCTCGGGCAGCTGGGGGCCCCACCAGCATTCATCGGGTCGGGGGTGTCCCCGCCCCTGGCTCCGACTGTCACCTGTTCAAGGAGAATGGCAGGCAGCTAACAACAAATGTTATGCTGCTAGATGCCTGCTGTCACTATAGTACTTATGCAGCGCGCAGTAATCTCCTTACTGAAGGGATCTCGTGAGAGTGAGACTATGATTCATAGTCTCTCTCTCACGAGATCTCCTCAGTAAGGAGATTATAGCGAATCACTACAGGGAGTGAAACAACGGAAGAAGGTAAGCTCATGGGGGGGAGGGGGCTCATGGGGGGAGGCCTCACAGTACTCTTAGCCCGCGGGCCTCCCTTCCCTTAATCCGGCCCTGTCTATAGAACGATATAAACAACTGACCACTGACTTGAAACTTACAAGGAAAATAATGTTTATTCCTGTCTATAACATAGTTCACTTACACTGTAAAATTTCTTGAATATTTTTTTTTTTCTCTTTCCATAGATATTCCAATACAAAAAGCTAGAATCGCAACATGCTCAAGCTAACACATTGAATATGTATATTAAATGCATGCAAATAAAATACATTAAGTGCATGCATAAAATAAATGCTAAGTAAGTACTTTACAGCCATGTGAAACAAGAAGATGTAGTTTAACAATAATACTAGATGAAAATATCAAAACTGTTTAAAATGTTTATTGAACCTGTTTGAATCAATTCTAACATTTCTAACGTTCTCTTTATATAAACTAAAGGTTGGATTGAGGTTAAATGGCTACATTGTATAGTATTTGTAGTGTTGTTCCATGCAAATAAAGTATTGTTCACTCTTATAACTCTTTTAATAAACAAGTTTAAAATACTATAAAATGTAGCAATTCCATCTTGAACAGGCAGAAAAGGCAATATATTATAGTTTATTTTAATACATTTTAACTGTGAGCGGATTACTTAGGTAAAATATATATGAGCCACAACTCTCCCAGGGGATTTGCTTGCAGCCGGAAGCTGTACAGCGGGACCTGCTGGAGCGCTGCGATGTGTCTGCATATGCGCCTGGAGTGTTTATCGGCAGTCTGCTTTCCAAAGATTAGCAGGTAATAAAAAACAATGTAAAAAAAGTAAATGAGATGTCAATGAAGTATCCTACGCGTTTCACCCCGCTGGGGGCTTCCTCAGGGAGAGTTGTGGCTCATATATATTTTACCTAAGTAATCCGCTCCAGCCAGCATCTTCAGACTAGAGAAAGGATCGCTGACGCTATTCAAGGCGCATGCGCGAACTACTTACACCGTTCAAGTGTGTCCAGAGGAACAGTCTACGGATGTGGGAGATTTCTACACCTGGAGAATAGTCACAAGCAGAAGCACTAGGACGAGTATATCTGGGGAGGAAGGTAAGTGCACTACCCACCCTTCCCAGTCTGCATTGAGGATTTTTTGCCGTGTTATTGTTATTTTGTTTTTTGCCGTTATTTTTGCTGTATTGCTGTTTTTAATCCAACCTAACAGTGCTTGGATATTCAAATATTTTGTTTTGGTTTGATGCCCAATACAGAACATACTTTATTTATACATCTACTGATCTGTGTTACACATTACTCCACTCTTCTTCGCGCTGGGGAAATACGTATGTTTGGCATTCCACACAGTGAGACTTCTGTTAAGTTGAACGCATTTCTGGCGTATAATACACATTTATATTAAACTTTTGGGCAAGCGAACAAAGCGCTATTTCCGAAAATAGTGGTGTGTGTGCATGCACAGATGTAAAAAAATTTATTTTACGCCAGAAATGCAATTTGCATTTGACTTAACATGGGCCCCAATATATCTAAATTCCTACTTCATTGAATGAATATAGCTGGGATGAAGACAGTCTGTTCATTCTGCCATGTGATGTCGTTAGGGTAGGACTGGGAACACATCAGGCCAAATTCCACTGGTGAAATAAACAACATTTTGCATCCAAATGCCAAACGAGGTGGATTTTTCATGGAACAGTTTTAAAAAGTTCAGTCATCTGCTATTCCTAGTTGCTTTCACTGCGCTCCACAGTCCAAATATGTAACAACTAAAAAGCAGGAACAAGATGCCAGTTATAAATGTTCACATTGCAGTGTCTAATGCCAATGGCAGATAATTGGCCTGAATGCATATAAGTGCCCGGGTTGAGGAAAGATAAAATTAAGTTCTGTGTCCTGCAAGAGTTAATAATGCAAGGTTTGTTGTGTACAGTACATTTTGTCAGAATTTTGGGAATGGCCTTAGCTAGGGTGGTTTTATAAAGATTGACATAGGCTTTTAACTTTCTCTTTCACTGAAAATGATCCATGCCACCTGGTCCTTTCTTATTGATTTCCATGTTGCATTGTTGTTTGATCACTCTTCCTCAAAAGGGAGGTTCATATTTGGTGTCACGGTTGACAAGGCTGGACTTTGGATCCCTAGGCTCTGCTGGGCATGGCTAGGCCCACTCATGGGCGCGGAGTCTAACAGGAAGATGGTTTTCACCAGCAACCCCTGCAAGGAAGTATGGTCTTATCGGCACCAAACCTGCAAGTCACGGTCCCGTGAGTGAGTGGACAGCAGAGTGGTGTGGAGGAGCCAGGAGATGCTAGAAGGCAGACACTGGTACCAGAAGGTAAGTGGTAGAGACACTGGAACCATAGTAATACAATGGCGGCCACAGAGGTGGATTCAGCGGTGGTAACTCGGGACAACAACAGAGAATTCACAGGAACAGTAGAAGCTTGAGAGGCAGTAGAGAGAGAATCGATGCTGACACAATGTAGTACTCAGGAGGTGGTAACCGAGATACTTGGAACAGTGGTAGTTCAACACAGGCCACGAGCTGAGAGCAGACTGAAGTAGAGGTGGTAACTGGGGACAACAGCTGAGGAGTTACAGGAACAGTAGCAGCTCTGAGAGGTAGCGATGAGAGAATCGATGCTGACACAATGTAGTACTCAGGAGGTGGTAACCGAGATACTTGGAACAGTGGTAGTTCAACACAGGCCACGAGCTGAGAGCAGACTGAAGTAGAGGTGGTAACTGGGGACAACAGCTGAGGAGTTACAGGAACAGTAGCAGCTCTGAGAGGTAGCGGTGAGAGAACCGAAGCTGACACAATGTAGTACTCAGGAGATGGTAATAGAGATACTTGGAACAGCGGTAGTTTAACACAGGCCACGAGCTGAGAGCTGACTGTCAGGAACAAATGCAAACCACAGGGAAGACAGGAACCAAACCCACAGGCTGCAGGAAGTGAACTTGAAGAACAGGCATCAGATAGGTGAATCGAGGAGGTTTAAATAGTGCTCCATAATCACATAGCCAATGAGGGAAGAGAGAAGGTCTCGAAGGGGAACAGACTCTGCACCTGCGCAGATTTAACTGCAGAGTAATGTATGGTGTGAGCCTGATGCCAGGTTATGCCGGTCTCATGGTCTGCGAGAGGCAGGTAATGAGACAGGTGCCCGAATGCGGGACCGGAGCGTGACATTTGGTAACACTATCTTTTGGGGAGTTATGGGTCACCACTTGTGCAGGTGGTGGTGTTTGGTCCCAGCTACTGAGCCAAAAGAGAGAGAGTGGGGCTCCGCTGCCTAGATGTATCAGAGTACATTTTGTTTGGTTGCCACAATTTGGTGGAAGAATGGCTGGTAGCTGATTGGTTGTGCTTTTATTCATCACTACTTTAATTAATTTATTTTCAATAAAGTTTGTGACCTTTTTGCTCCCTCAAACAGTTCTCACTTGTCTTTATTTATTAGATATGATAACACTTGCAAAGGGTGTTTATCTATGAGTCAATACAGGATCAACCCCTAGGTGACTTAATTACAATTTAGGAAAACATGACAGAATATTTTATTTTTCAGCAAGCATGCATAATATCATAGGAAATATATAGTAAACAGGCTGGGCCAACATTATATTACTTTTAAGCAAGGGATTCTAAGAGTCATTGATGTTACTGGCATGCATATATTCAGCATATTTCTAAAGAAATGTTTTGCTTTTTAAATGTTGAAATCAGTTTATGTGGCAGAATTAGTTAGGAATATATTTGCACACTGCGATTCAGTTAGTACTACTGTTAGTCAAATTGCTGAGCTATTTGGACAGGTGGCTTGATCACGCAAATTCCATATTTACAGTAAATTTGTGTAATTATTACCCATGTGCCCTTTTATGACAGGTGTTTTTAAGTACAGGTTCCACTATATTTTTCTTATTAGGCAAATGTGGAGCTTCGCATGCATAATTTAAGCAAACACTTTTTGCTCCAGATGCAATGAACACTCTCTGAATGTTGATTCACTGGATACCTAAAGTGGCAAATATTATTTCCTAGGCTGTGAAAACAGCTGTTAGATGTTAGTGTTATAGGTTCTGTTTCAGTAATGCAGGCTGCTGCTCAAAAAAGTGTATAAAAACCAGTTTATCTAAGTCATGACAGTGGTACACACACACACACACACACACACACACACACCTGTGAGAGTCTTCTTTAACTCTTCAGTTACTATAGTCAAACTTATATGCACTAATGTGTAGAGTGAAGGTGAGCAAACCCTTAGAAGACATCAGTTAGACAACTTCTGTTGAATATACACATGGGTAAGTATTGTGCTCAGTCGTCTCATTTCTCCATAGAAACACAGATGTCTGTTGTCCTTCCAGACACATTATTGTAATGTGTCTGTAGTCCTACCAAAACATTATTGTAATTTTTTTTCTTTATCCACCTTTATGGTGGGAAATGTGGGTGGGAGTGGTGGTGAGGTAATTGGGTTTAAAACGGGGGGCTGGAGCTTAGATTCAGGGCAGTGCAATAGTACTTTCCTGGCTACACTTTGTTAAATGTCCTAGAGGTGACATGAGGATGTTGGTAATCAGTGGGCAGTTAGAAGCTAGTGGCACCATCATGTTACTTTATGTGATGTTGAAGAGCAGAATCACGTCAACATGGGTGCAGGAGAGGAGATAGAAAAGGATAGACAAGCCATAAGGTGAAGGCAGTATGCTCAGAGCTGAGATAAATCCCCGCTGGGGGCATCCATGGCATCTTGCTGTTCCCATCCATGGCATATTGCTGGACACAACTATGGCATCTTGCTGGGCTCATTAATGACATTATGTTGGGTTTAGTAGCATATTACATCTTGTTGAGCTTATTATTTGGCATATTACATAATGTTGGGCTTACTATTTGGCATGGTATAATATATTGGGCTTAATAATAATAATAATAATAATAATAATAATAATAATAATAATAATAATAATAATACTATTTGTCCTAGATCTTTGTATTATGATCAAAAAACAGTTGTGGGCATTGAACTGTATATAGTGGCTATTGTGATTGTATGCATATACCATTGATGATAAATTTGTATTATGGTACAAAAAAATAGTCACTGAAAGGGGCAGACTCAATGCTTGATATTGTTCTTTTCAAAAACTACATGTATTCATTAAGGAACTATATTGTTTTCCTAAATAACTTGCTTGAAATTAAATATTATTTATAAAACAACAAAACACCTATTTAATATTCTCAGGCAAATTGAGTTACTAGTAATTTTTTGTTGTCACAACTTGGTGTTATATGATAATGTTCCATGTCAGTTCTAATTGCATCATGGTAATAGCATTTTGCTAAAATTGTACAAAGAGATTTTTATAGAACGATTTGGTGTATTATGATTGTAGTGCAGGAAGACACAGGCAGGTAAAAGGAAGAACCAATGCTTATTCAATTATTACAGATATATTTTATTTTTGATTACAACTACAATTGATTTGCAGTGACGGCACAACACCCTATCAATCTCAACCTCTTGCTTCCAGTAGAAATATATTACATTTGTTATTAATAAATATGTACTTATAAGGACACTGAAAATATTAACTGTAGAATAGTAATGGTCATGAAAATAAGCCCTAGTCATATAAAAGATATAAAATCGAAACATTACATGTAGTAAGAAGCATGACAAGAGTTTCAAACATATTGTGTGGCTTATTCCATCTTTCACTTTATCTGCGCTCTTTATAAATATAAGCATGAAAAATGTGATATCCACTCATTACTTCATCAGTGATTTCCTTTTCCACCTACTGCCCTTTGGCACTTGGCCTATTTTCTCTTCTCATACAATATCATATTCATTTGAGTTCTGACTTTATACTGTCTACTGATTCACTGCCTCATGCTGTTCTACAACCAAGTCTTTGGTTTAGAGTCTACAGTATGCTAAGCTGTCCCTGTACACTCTTTTGTGTGTTAGAGGCAACCTTCTTTTCCTTCGCTTTTCATCTTTATTCCTGTCTGTTACCCTTCGCTCATTTCTTGTCTGCTTTCTCCTATTCTTTTTCTCTATTTGGCGCTCTCCATGTCTTTTCCAATCCTTTTCTGTTTTGGAGTGAATGTTTCATGCACCAGTAATCTTGCTCTATCATGCCATTGCCTTTTAATATCCAACTCCGAGCAACATCCAGACAATGCAGACTTTCAGTTTCAAAGAGTTACTTTGCAGTGCTGAAGAATAGAAAAAATTCTATGGTGGATGGGTGAAGAACATTTACAGTCTGAAACATAGTAGCCATAAGCAGATTTTAAGTTCAGCCATCATAGTTCTTCGAAAAAGCAGTATAAATCATTGCTATCAGCTAAAGCAAAAATAAATCCTTAAGTTGACAGAATTGCCTAAAAAGCAAACAATATTATTGTTATTGCAATGTTCTACAGTCCAGGGAAATATATTTATGTGCTCCGAATTAAAGAAAAAAATGTAGTCACTTAGTATTTCTTAAACGCCTGGTGTTGTCAATGTGGCATAACTAAGTGGGTGAAATTTGCTTAGTACAGGAGTTTATGAAGTTTATCTTGTGAGGACAAAGTTAATCAGAAGGCATTCCTGGGTGGGCACGCACAGCATTGTATCGCACATTGACAGGGTTATTCTTCTAACACTATACATTTAAGTACGCATTTTTGATTCCAGGAGCAGTGTTCTGTGTTGTAATTCTAATATTTCTATAATATAGTGATTATTTCACATTGAGGATACAAGTGACTTAATTGACAGATTCTAATATTTGATTGTAATGTGATTATATAAAACTACATACACAGATCAACAACAACATTAAAACTGCCTGTATAATATTTTGTAGGTCCTCCTCATGCCGTCAAAACAGCTCTTACCCATCAAGGCATGGACTCCAAAAGACCTCTGAAGGTGTTCTGTGGTGTCTGGCACCAAGATGTTAGCAGCAGATCCTGTAAGGAGTCAAACCGCGTGGGCAAACAAAGTACAAAAGGATTAGACAAAAGCAAAGTCAGAAAGCCAGGGGTCAAACTAGAAAATCTTATCAAGCCAAAGGAGAATTCAAGAGCAGGGTCAGGTAAAGACCAGTTAGTAGCCAGGAGGTCAGGCAGAATGCAGGTAAAAAAGGTGGATCATAGGATGACCTTGATACTCTGGCACCCTAATGGTGCCAGAGCCTCCCTTTAAATAGTGTGTAATAGCCCCTGATAGGTGGTCAAGAAACAGCTGACCGCTGACAGGAGGAGAAGAGTGACCCGTTGCCTAGCAATGGAGACACAAGTGATCTGCGCTTGTGCCCACTGACGCCAGGCCTGGCTCTTGCCGTTACTAGGCAATGGGACGAGATTGCGCAGTAGAGGAAGGGGTCTGTTCCTGGCACCTAATGGGTAGGCGTGGATGGCGCCTGACAGGTATCAATTGGGAGTAATTTCTTTATGAAAGAGAACAAATAGACTGAGAATGATAATAAGTCATTGGAAATCATTATCTCAAATCAAACTGCCCATGTCACGACAAGACTTACCTGAACCTCCATGATGATTTTCCAAACAGATACATATAAGACATCGTAGTGAAAATGGAGGAATTACAATTATAAGGATTAACCCATACCATAAGTGAGGTGAATAAACATAAGAGACTGCTTTGTAAATACTGTATATCAAATGAACCCATTTAGTAAGCTAGAGGGGAATGCAAAGGACTTCAAGGCAAAGCCTGCTCTCACAGGATTAATTACTTAACTCAAAGTGTAAAATGTGGGTCGAGAAATACTGGCCTGTGTTTATTCTGTGGCTTTGCAGAACCAAGGTCTACAATATAACATTGAATCCTTTAGGGTTAAGTTAACAGCTTCTGAAACCTCATGTGGTGAGCTATTCATGGTACTGGAGTGGTTTTTGGCACCTGAACAGACTTTACGGAATTGACCTAGCAGAGGTCTTACACAAAGAGATATGGGCTTTGTGACCACATGATGGCTTGCTATATTTTATATAGGGAAATATAATTCTATTTCCAAAATACCACTTACAAGTAATATAATTAGTTATCACCACATATTCATAAATAGTATATATATTATATATATAATATATAATTATTTTTTATTTATAGGGCGCCACTAGGTGTCCGTAGCGCCATAGAGGGACAAACGAAATTACAATGCAAGGTGAGACACCACATTACAGTAAACAATAAGCACAGTAACTCAGTAAGCTCAAAGCACAGCTAGAGGGGAGGGGAGAGGGGAAGGTCCGCATACGACGGAGCCCAAGAGGGAGGGCACAGATGACAGGGAGACCCCCAGAGGGGAGAGGAGGGAGCGAGAGGGGACAGGGGGAAGAGGGTCCTCGAGGAGGAGGGCTAGGTAGCTGAAGAGCAGAGTTAAAAGTGGTGAAGACAGGAGGAGAGATGACCCTTCTCAAAGGAGCGTACAATCTAAGGGGTGGGGTAGACAGACCAAGAGACACAGGGGAGAGAGGGAGAGAAGGAGGAACGGAGGATAAGGATAAGGGAAGGGGAATGAAGGGGAAGAGACAGAAGAAAAGGTAGGAAGTTAAGCGGGAGACTGGAAGGCTTTAAGAAAAAGGTGGGGTTTTAGGGCCCATTTGAAACTGGACAGATTAGGGGAAGTTCTGATGGAGGGAGGGAGCTTGTTCCAGTGGAGGGGGGCAGCGCGGGCGAAGTCTTGGATACGCACGTGGGTGGAGGTGATCAGGGGGGAAGATAGGCGACGGTCATTGGCAGATCGGAGAGGGTGGGATGAAGCATGAATAGAGAGGAGGGTGGTGATATAGGGTGCAGTGGAGTTGTCGAGGGCCTTGTAAGTAAGAGTGAGGAGCTTGAACAGGATTCTGTAGGGTAAGGGGAGCCAGTGAAGGGATTGGTAGAGGGGGGAGAAAGGAAGATAAGCCTAGCGGCTGCGTTAAGTACAGATCGAAGGGGAGCGAGATGAGAGTGGCGGAGGCCAGTAAGGAGGAGGTTGCAGTAGTCCAAGCGGGAGATGATCAGAGAGTGAATAAGACATTTGGTGGCATCCTGGGAGAGGAAGGGCTGGATGCGAGCAATGTTACGCAGCTGGAAGTGGCAGGATTTAGCAAGAGAGAAAATGTGGGGGCCAAAGGAGATATATATATATATATATATATATATATATATATATATCTGTGTGTGTATATATATATATATATATATATATATATATATAGATAGATAGATAGATAGATAGATAGATAGATAGATAGATATAGATATATATATAGATGGATAGATATCTCTCTCCATACATATGCCCTCTGTCCTTGCAAAAATAGAACCTTAATCACGGTGTTCATGAGAAGTATATTTTGCCAGTGCTTTGTTAAACAGCTCCTCTACTGCAGTAGCTGAGAAAGAAGGAAATGGAACACATTAGACTCACAATCAGAATTTTTTTTATCATTTATTATTCAGTACAGTAGTACAGACACCATTCATAATTTTGCTCAATGTGGGTTGGTTGGTGGCCATTGACTTTTTTGCTCTCTTTGATTTCTTACAGAAAGCCATAGGAATGCACTTTGCAAACATGTACATAGGGTAAAGATGCGTCATATTTTTTGTGAAATGCAATATAAATGCTTTCTCTGATATTTTGTTATAGTCAAAAAGTGTAATTTTTTTAGTCATTTGACATGCATATAGAATTAAGTCATCTGTGTTTGAACAGGTTATATCAATACATTTTTGTAAAATTGTAACAACGTGTACATATTTATATATGGAGATCTATTCATCACTTTCCCCATGTCCTGCTCCCTGTGTCTCTTCGTCATTAATTAATTTTAAAAAGACTATATAGGGGCACATTTTGTTACCTTTTTCCACAGGAGGTAGAATTTCAAGAGGTCCCTGAAAGAGGAATTTTGGGAACACCACAGTCATACAAAGGGGACCGGTTTTGGGCCCATGGCCTATTTGTATCTGTTGCCTGTTGAGCGGATAGTGTTGCTCTGCTTTCACATCCTGGAGGTCCAGTGGGGCAGATGAATAGATACTGACAAAGGACCCTGGCAGAGTGCTGCCAAGAAACCTTAGGTAATGAGCAATCTGATCTAATATGTGATCCAGAAGAAGACAAGTCATTTAATATCATGTAATATGTACCTCATGTTAAATGTATGATTTAACCATTACATTGTATTCCTTAACATTACATAATTGCTTTGTTTTCAGTGTCTAAGCCAATGCAGTTACATATTAGGTTTGCTAATTTCTTGAGAAAATAATATTATTAATCAACTTATTGGGCC
Source organism: Mixophyes fleayi (assembly GCF_038048845.1). Classification (NCBI taxonomy): domain Eukaryota; kingdom Metazoa; phylum Chordata; class Amphibia; order Anura; family Limnodynastidae; genus Mixophyes; species Mixophyes fleayi. The sequence goes on along the minus strand of NC_134403.1, from coordinate 173,903,553 downwards.
TGATCCATTAAGGATCTTAACTGAAGAAACTTCTTATTTCAGTCTCCTGGACAAAACCATGTTACAATGCAAGGGGTGAAAATTAGTATTCTGTTTTGCACATAAGTTAAATACTGACTGTTTTTTCATGTAGCACACAAATACTTGATAGCTTATTTGTACACTGAAATGTAAAGTTGATATTTGTGTGCTACATGAAAAAATAGGCAGTATTTAACTTATGTGCAAAACAGAATACTAATTTTCACCCCTTGCATTGTAACATGGTTTTGTCCAGGAGACTGAAATAAGAAGTTTCTTCAGTTAAGATGCTTAATCAGGCCCCTTATTATTATAATTATTATTATTGTTATTATCATCTTCCTCTTTGCCTTAGTTATGCTTCTAAGTCAAATATTTGTGTTAACCTGCAGCCAATTAAATTGTATTATTATTATTTTTATTATTAATATTATTATTTTATACATTTATCTTAATTATGCTACCATGTCATATGTATTAAGCTGTAGGCAGATTAATTATATTAACTACATTAAATATTACTCACTATGGCAAGGCAAACATTTTTGATTTTTCTTTTCAATCTTAGAGGCGGAACTGCCACCCACCGTGGGAAAATGGGTAGAGAAGAAGCACCATGAGGAGATAGGGGAGCCCACAGATCAAGTCCTGGAGGTGGAGTTGTAAGGGGCACTAACCTCTTCTCCTCCAGCTGGTCCACAAGACTCACCATCTGTGAGTGTTCTGGAGAGATTGGAGAGTAGTAACATCAGAATAGAAGGCTTTATGTCTGACATAGCTCTCAATATCTGGGAGATCAAGGGTTAGTAGGAGTGATTCATAACAGCTGTAATGGAGGTTCACCAATCCCTGCAGCCATTCTGAATCGCCTAGTCCCCAGGTACTCGCCCTTCAACTGTCCCCAGGCAGCCTGAGCCAGAGGAGGCAGAATAATAACTATATGTTCTTCCCCTGGAAGTCCCCAGTACTTGGGTGATTTGGGGAAAATGTTTAAGAAAAACAAAATACAAGTTTTTTACTAAATAAAAAAAGGTTTAAGATTAAAAAAGTAAGTTTACTGCATTTTGTGCATTTGTAAATTATTTATATTTAGGGAATACATTAAAGCAAACTGGTTCGTGACTTTACTCAAGATGTTCCTTACATGTGGGGCTCTGGAGAAATTTATGCTGCATAGTTAAATGTTTTTAGAAAGCATGAAAAACATAATCTTGTAAACAAGTAACGTGTCATATATAATTGCAACATGATAGCCACAGTTGCATTCAGCATGCATCCATCATTGATATTAATATTCATTTATATGAACAAATTAAGCAAACAATATGTGTTGTTTTTTTTACTAGATATGACTTTGCAAATGACACAAGTAAAGTATTCTTGAAGCACATAATCCCTAAAGGACACATATTCCTGGAACTGTGCTGGGTCCTGGGCATGATCGCCTGCCTCCTGGCCAGCAACCTCAATCTCATCATTCAATGGCACACCACTACTAAAAGTCATGTTATGAAATATGACACATAGAGCAATAAAGTTGTGCACAACCAGACTGTTCAAAGAAAAGGAAAAGGCCTTTAAGAAGTCTGTTCGACGGCAGTCTAAGTGGATGCATAAGTTGTTTGCAAAGGACGGAAAGAGTATTATTATTATTATTATTCATTTTTATTTATAAGGCGCCACAAGGTGTCCATAGCGCCGTACAGGGACAAACAAATTACAATACAATGGGAGACAGCACAGTACAGTAAACAGTAAGCACAGTAACTCAATAAGCTCAATACACAGCTAGAGAAGGCGGGGAAGGGGGGGGAAGGATCCGCAAACGACGGGGCCCAAGAAGGAGGGTGCGGAAGACAGGGAGACCCCCAGGGAGGAGGAGGGAGCGAGAGTGGGCGTGGGGTGGAGGACTCTTGAGGAGGAGGGCTAAGTAGCTGGAGAGCAGAGTTAGAAGTGGTGGAAACAGGAGGAGAGATGGCCCTGCTCAGAGGAACGTACAATCTAAGGGATTAAGTAAGATTACTAAAAGTAAGTGCTGTTTCCTAAAAGGGCAGAAAAAAAAAGTTAATAAACATAACTTATCTATGTATTTGTTATGAAATCAATTACATAGAAAAAAAATCACAGAAAAGTGTAGATATGGAAATAGTAAATTAAGTGCATACTTTTGATAACAAATCATGATCATCATCATCATCATCATCTATTTATATAGTGGGAATGGGAGTATATTAGGAGAGTGTGTGAGAGACGCAGATCTTGTGAAGTTTTGAAGAGATTTAGGTTTTTGGAGTTTTGTTGAAGGCCTTCTATCTGAGTAGAAGTATTTTATATTGGATTCGGTAAAAAACAGTCAATGTGACACAGTGGCTCAGCAGAGGAAGAACAATTTGCAAGGAAAAGGAAAATCAATCTAGCCGCTACATGCAAAATAAATTTTACGGGTGAGATTCTGAAAAGACCACTAAGAAGGGAATTGTAATAGTCAATGCAAGAGATGATGAGTGCATGAATTAAAATTTGTGCAGTATATTGTGTGAGTTAATGTATGTGCGTATTCTGGAAATGTTTTTTAATTGTATGCAACATGATTTACATATAAAGTCAATGTGGGGAAAAAAGGATAGTTCTGAGTCAACGATCACACCTAGGCAGCAAGCTTGCAGGGTGGGAATTATAGTCTTGTTGTTAACAGTAATAGAAATGTCAGGTAAGTAACTTCTGTTGGGGGGTAGAAATATTATTAGCTTTGTTTTTTAAAGATTGAGTCTGAGTTGGCGAGAGGACATCCAAGATGAAATGGAAGAAAGACAGTCAGTAACGTAGGACAACACGGAGGGTGAGAGAACAGGAGAAGATAGATAACTTCGGGTATCATCCGCATAGAAATTATGCTGAATTCCAAAGGAGCTTATTAGTTTTCCAAGAGAAGTACTATGACTGGATGGGATTACTTCACCACCCGGTCTGTTGAGGGAAGAAGGATGAAAAGATGTTCTTCCTGCACAGTTTACCTGTGTTTCTTTTTCACCATAGTAACTGACTGTTACTGACCGCTCCTAGTAGTGTCACCTGGCCACCAGACACTCACCGATTGTGAATGACAACTGCGCAATAGTTGTAGGAGAATCTTGCTGCCACCACTAGACTCCATTGCAGTGCCTAGAACCGCTTACTTCTGTGGTAGCAGGCAAAGCTGCTACAGCGCCTCTTTGTTGTGGGTTGACTGGTACTTCCTGACCGCTTACTATATATCAGGACTGCTGGGTAGCGAGCAGAGTGTTGACACAGAAATGCTCGGTTCAACACAGGACAGCCGGGGAATGGATTGGAGCATAAGCTCTTTTCTGTTGGTCACAGAACACAGCAGGCAGAATCTTCAAGCAGTGATGTTTATTTGCTCAAGCGGTCCTTACAAGGACCATTACACACTAGTGATCATTCAGAAGTACAGATGGTATAATAAATGACATGGTCAAACAGAGCTTCTTATATACTGTGCAGAACTTCTGACACCCTTAGGTGATTCATACATGAACAACGTTTTACTTCTAATCAAACAGTGCGTTATTGTTTGCATCACAATAAACAGCATGCAGTCTTGTCATGATGACACCAGTAAGCAACAGCGAGTTGCCAACATCTCCTGGTGACCCTAATGTTAACTATCACAGAAACCAGCTCTCGAGCCACCGGTCAGTTTTTCTAGCATCGTAATCATACCTTACAACTGGAAAGACAGGCTTAAATACACAAAGCTCCTCCCTTTGGTCTAATTACCCTGTTAGACCATATTCTCCACCTGTGTGTATTAAACCTAGGGTTCTTGGTCCTTAAGAGCTTAACACTGTGTGCAGCTTTCCCCTGCAGATTCCCTGGACCTCACCTGTCCCTATGCAGAAGAGGTGTGGCAAATAGGCCTCTTGCCACAACTGTTTCTTACACCCATGTTGGCAGGGGGTAAACCAGCCCCCTTTCCTATCCGGCACCACAAAGTTTGAGATATTACATTCAATGATTAGCATCAGGATGTAATTTTCTCTAAACTTGGATTTAAATGCAATTTAAACTTGACAAAAGTTACATCGATCTGTGATTTTCTAAATTATTTGCTGTGAAGTTTCCTATCTCTCTAAGGACCCCCTCTTGTGCATTCAGGCTAAAAGGGTCTTGGTCACTCACAAATGAAAAGCTTAATTAGCATTGTATTTCCTTTATTCCTTTCTTACAAAAACACATTTCCTCCAACATATGCCTACTGCATCAGAAATCAACACATTTCTAATACTAAAATCAGTACATTTGCAATAATATACATCAGTGCACTGAGCCGCTAATTTAAATACATTTCTACAATAAGTTATTTATAAGTGATCCATCCACAAGTGGTATAGGTAGAGCACAGCAGAGGATCTATTACTGAGCCTTGATCATTTATGCCATATGTCTGATTGCCTCATGAAAAATGCATCATAGACATGTGAAGCTACCCAGTTTATCTGACACAGTTATACCCACTTTTTGCTATCTAGCCACCCATGGGTGCCTTATTATGCCAGGGAAACATACACAGGGCAGTCTTAGATAGTGGGATCCTCTGAGAGTGGCTGTCTATCAAAAGGGGCTGTTACAGGGCTGTCCCTTCTCATCCCAACACATCCCTTGTTCACCTCCTGCGATGACACCTAGGTATCTGTATAGTGACAATGGGGACATAATCAGGTTAATTAATGAGCAAAGCCAAGATGATTAAATTACATTTCCAGTATTAACCCCTTACAAGCATTTTCAGCCAGAACTAGCTTTCTGCTGATTGGGACTTCATGTAGAGAAAGGAGGGGGAGAATGAATGCAGCTACAGCCCCTCACCTGTAACATTGAACCTTACCTCACCCGATCCTTATCTCTAACCCACCTGGCTTCAATTTAAGAACAATGTACTACAGTATCATTGCAATGTCAACAATACTTTTTTATAACGAGTAACACATATTGAAAAAGTCTCCTATATAGGCATGGCTACAATGTCCCCTTATCTACATGTAATGAGACACTGCACTTGCACTCTGGTGAGTTGGAGAACACTAACAGGGATATAAAAAGTACATGTTGTTATACGCCACGTTTTGTGAGAATGGAGGGTCAAGCTGGTTAAGGAAATAGCAAACTCGTTTTATCACCAGGCATTTCCTGGAAAGTTTGTTACCATGCTCAAGATTTGGAATGATGCATCATATATAGCCTGCACATTTATGGAATAGCAATTATTTCTATTTTGAAAATTTAATTAATTTCTTCCTAATGTTATCAGGGCTACAACAGTTCCATCCCCTATGACTGGCACAAAACCAGCTATTTGTTATAACTGCCGTTTTATGGGCAGAAGGGATTCCTCATCCAATGGCAAATTAAGGAAATGCATGCTGCGTGCAAGGAATGCCCGCAGTACCCACTTGAGTACCCGACTGAAAGCAGTCTAGAACTTTCCTGCGACACCACTCACGGTGCTCTGGAAAGACCCAGATGCAGAGGAATATAACACGCCCAACAATTTAGTCAGCGATGATATTGTTGTGCAGATGCCTATTATAGACCCTTGGTTACTCTGCACAATGGACAGAGTATCCTTGATTACATGAGGTGGGAGCCAAATTCTTTCAAGCCAAGTGATCAATTAAGTCCAGGTGGTTATGCATTGAAAAAAAATAATAAACATTATAGCTTATTGCAGCACCATCCAACCTGTTTTTCTCCTTACACTCATTTTAATTATGTTTTATTTAGCTTTCTTTCTTGTTATGCATGTTATCAATAAAAGTTATGTTTTGTTGAGTTTTATGTTTTAATTTAGGTGTTAATTCTTTCTGAGTCTTCAGTGTTACTAAGAGTAGTACATTCTCTCGTGTCTTCATGTATTTATATAATTTTGTTATTTTCCATGAAAAAGGTTCATGAAAATACAGATGGTTTGTGAAGAACGGAAGATGAAGTTCCTGCAAGTCGAGTTACCAAATAATCTGACCCTACATTATACAGGTGGAAGGAATACCTTGAGACAGATGGTTGTGTAAATGGGTTGGGTACAGTTGAACGATGCTTGTAATCCTGACAAGGAGGAGGTCTTCAAATAAAAGCCGAATGTAGCAAAACCCGTTTTAACGCAGGTTAAGTGTTTAAACACTTAACCTGCATAGTCCCGGCATTGCCTCTTTAAATTAACATTGACACATGTCGTGATGACGTCAAACTCTACTGACGGACACCTCTCCATTTGGAATATCTTGCAGTCAGCCTGGTGGTCCCAACGGAGATCTGCCCCGTCGTTTTTAAGGTAAGTCTGCTTAAATTACATTTGGCTTTTATTTGTAGACCTCCTCATTGTCAGATTTGCGGTAATCGTAAAAACTAATAGATTAGTTAAAATAGATTAGAGTGTAGTTGTATAAGTATTAAGGGCACGAGAAAGACTGGAAATTAGCTAGTTAATGTATCTTATAAAAGGTATGGAAGAATACTTGCTAGTGACAATTGCAAAAGCGGAATAAATGTTAATCCATATTACTCTTAGTGTAACTGCAAATCAAACAGATTATTAATTATGAGCTTTCCCAAAAAATCAAAATAATAAACAAAGAAAGTAAATATCAAAAAAATTCATGTATCCCCCAAAAATCCAAATAGTGGTCTCCAATTTTTTAAACAGATCAATGAGTTATGTGTCACGAGCTGCCATGCTAGCCGCAGTGGCTTGGGTATATCAGACCTCAGCTGTACCCAGGAATAAGAGGAATTAAGTCCATTTGGATATTTTCAGTATCAAAGAGGAGTATATATCTGCTCTCCCTTTTCAATAGTTCCTGCGTTAGGTATCCACCTCTAATTACCAAATTCACTTTCTTCATACCAAATGCTCTCAAACCTGAGGTATTACCATTAATGTTATTCATGAAATGCCTTGCTACTGATGTGAGAGTTCTCATTGTAGAAAAAAAATCAGATTTTGCATTTTTAATATTGCCCTTCGAGTACTCTTTTTTAAGTGGCTTACTAGTGTTACTTACATAGTTCTTCCCTCAGGGACATGTAAGGTAGTATATATTTCCAAATGTGTCACATGTAATGTAGTATTTCATCTTCTTTTTCCCACCATATCTGTCATGAAATTCAGTTATCATAGACATATATTGGCATACATATATATTACATCCTCCACATTTCTATGATCCTTTCTTCAGGTATGGACTTTTTTCATTTCGAAGTAAAAGGGCTATGGACTAGAATGTCCATAGCCTTTTGGATCTTTTTTAGGTCTGAATCTGTCGGCAAAATATGTATCTTATTCTGTAGAATCTCTCTGATATTGTACAATTGTCTTCAATAAGTGCCCACAAATGATATGTTTACTATCCTCCTTTTTTTTTTGAGAGCATACGGGAGCTCACTTCTTTTTTTTTTTTTTTTTTTTTTAAGAAATCTTTATTAAACAGTCAGAAAACAGAACATAATACCATTCGAAAATAGTGATACATAAAATTGAAGTGTGCAAGGACAAAAATTTCCCTAAAAGGGAATTAACAGTATTCAAAGACTGTGTATGTATAAAAGTATTGAGACCAGGGGTTTTCATTATTATACAAAAAGATCAAAGTAAGAGAAAGATGTGAGGGGAAAACAGAAGAAGGGAGTGATCAGTAGAGAGAGAAGAGAGAGGAAACAAAAAAGAAGAGTAAAATAAAGAAGAAGGAAGAGAAAAGGGGGAAAGCAGGTGGTGTGGCAGAGAACCACGAAAAGATAAGAAAATGGAATGGGAGGGTGGAAAGAGGGAGAATCTGGTGAGTGGTTTAAGTGAAGGGAGAACGGTATTGATGAAAGGACAACCCGGGATCCCATACCTTGTTGAAGGTTTTAGAGGTATTGTTAATGATAATAGTCATGAATTCCATACGATGGACTTGCCAAATCCTGGTAAGGACGGTGGGCAGTGATGGGGGCTGATGTGTTTCCAGTTAGAGGCGATTTGGCAAGTGGGAGCAGATATAATGTGGCGGGCCAGTTTCTTTCAGCGTTTAGTAGCTGAGGGGAATCTAAGGGGCAGGACGAAAAATTTTGGTTCAAGTGGGACATTGATCTAGATAATGGATTCTATCAGTGTTTTGACTTCCTGTCAAAAAGGAGATAATGTAGGACAATCCCGCCATATGTGAATAAACGAGCCTACACCAGAGCATAAACGCCAACATTTGTCAGAGGAGTAGCATTTTATGGAGGCAAGTAGGGACATAATACCAGCGAAACAAGAGTTTATATACATTTTCTTTTATCCGAACACAAATTGAACTGGAAGTGGCGTTTTTCCGAATTTCTATACAGTCGTCATCAACTAGGGGATCTTCCAGGTCATTTTACCAAGCTATTTTGTGAGGGTCGCGGGAATAGTAAGTTGGGGAGGTTAATTCGGAGTAGATGGTCGAGATCAGACCAGGCAGTGATGCTCGGCGCAGGCATAAAGCCTTAATAGTGGCAAGGGGGCAAGAGGTAAGGCGGGATTTGACTGCAGAATGGAAATTGCGGACTTGTAAATATTGATAAAAGTATTGTGAGGGCAGCCCAAATGCTGTTTGGATGTCAGCGAATAGGGGGAATAAGGAACCACGCCTGATATCATTCAGGTAGCAGGCACCTTGGGAGTACCATGAAGAGAATACTGTGGGTTGTAAGCCTGGAGGGAACTCTGAAGAGTTTAAGAGAGGGATAACTGGAGAGGGATGTGAGTAGAGACCAAGTTGTCTGGAAGATGCATCCCAGATAGCCAAGGAGTGAGAAACCGTAGGATGGGTCAGGGCTTTTTTAGGACGACATGTCTTTGGAAGCCAGAGGAGGGAAGCAGGGGAAAGTAGCCCCAAACCCTCAGCTTCTAAAAGTACTCAAACCCTAGAGGATGTGGGACTGTCCTTTTTTAAACTCAGCAGTCATATAAACTTTTCTGATGTCCCTGCTACTATATCGCTTCCCTCTGAGGCAAATCATTAGTTCACCAGCTCTTTTTCAAAATCCTGTTGATTAGAGCAATTTCTTTTTATCCTCAGGCATTCTCCCTTTGGTAATGCGATCAAATGAGAGCTAGAACTGTGCAATAGACTGTTTGTCGCAGTTTCTTTTCGAAAAAGGTCATTTGTTATTTTACCTTCTCTTGTTCTAATCGTAAGATCTAAAAAGTTAACTTGTTCTTGACTAATTTAATAAGTTTATCCTAGATTATAGGTATTCTTATTAAGAGTCTTCATGAATTCATCTAGGAGACGGATAGGACGTGCCCAAAGAATAGTATATCATTGATAAATCTTATCCTACATGCAATGAATTTTGTATATTTTAAATTGATGTCAGTTTTCCACCACTCCAGGTAGAGGTTAGCATATTTAGGGGCACACTTAGTTCCCATTGCTGTACCTTTCACCTAGAGGTAGAATTGATTGTGATATACAAATTAATGCTTTGTCAATATGTACTCCAGGGAATAAATGTATGAAGCATCGGTTTCTGCAAGTCGCCGGAAATCGGCGAAGTGGTGATGGATTTTAAAGACAAGTTTGTCTTCTCACATACAGTCTGTGCTGGAGAGTGGAACCTGTGGATAGTCCAGACATATACAGTATATGTAATTAAATTGGTAAAAGGTATCCTCCGCACTAGATCAAGAAAGCCAATGGTGTCTAAATAAATATTCAACATAATTCTTTCTCTCTCTAACAGTGATACTTTCTCTCTCTTCTTCATCTATGAATAACTACTTGGGGAGCACCCAATACCAAGAATTATGTTAAATATCTATTTAGACACCACTGGATTTTTTAAGGGTAACCACCTGGAACCATTGCACTGTATTTTTTAAGGGTTACATCATTCAGTCTGCTGTAACCAGTGTAGACAACATACATATATATATATATATATATATATATATATATATATATATATATATATTTATTTATATATATATATATATATATATATATATATATTTATATATATATATATATATATATATATATATATATATATATATATCTATATATATATATTTATATATATATATCTATATGTATATATATATATATATATATATATATATATATATATATATATATATATATATATATATACACATATATATCTATATATATATATATATATATATATATATACATACATATATATCTATATATATCTATATATATATCTATATCTATATATATATATATATATATATATATAGATATATATATATGCATATATATGTATACATATATTTATATCTATATCCATATATATATATATATATATATATATATATATATATATTGAGGACACACATACATGAGGAGGTTACATACACACATTTATAAAGCAGGCAAAGATGTCAGAGCAATCGGGACTTGATAATGTATTGTTTTATATTAAGGTGTCTTTTTATGACCTACCAAAAATTGCATGTACATTATCATCCCTTATCGCCACTTATATCCATTTTTCTCAGCAATAATAGACGAAGTACATAGCCATTTACTAAAAAAGTTATGCCGGGGCAGCGCATCTGATAAGAGGCACAGCGATGACTCCATTTAATTTGCAACCTCAGATTCTGACCCAGAGTCTTTACTGTGCATGTCCGACCTATGGTTGCATGTGTGCAGGTGTCAGTTCCATTAATCAATGCAGGGGAGAGCACGAAAGCTGCCGGAGAGAGATCCGAAGATCCCTTTGCTACAATGCTCTCCCCATAGTATTGAATGGCTAACGCCATCTTGACCTCGAGGTCAAGCTAAGAAAAACCTAATCTGTTCAGAGCTTGATAAATCTGCCCAAACCACTATCCCCGTTGAGGATTAAGGGGACTGTGGTATTCGGTGGTATTATATCTCTGATATGTCCTGCGTTAAGCTTTTGTAAAATTTTCAAGATGCTTAAAAATGCTTAAAAAATGAAGGCTTGATAAATAGGCTCTTATGTGCAAAAGGTTGTTATTAAAAATATATGTAACATTGTTGTATAAATAAAATATATAATTTGATACATACTGTATATACCTATACTGCGACTGAGTTTTCTATAGTATATACAGTCTTGATAAAGTAACTTTAGAACAAAAAATCTGAAGACTGTATGTTATTTTAGTAATTAAGAATTGGAGTAGGTGTGGCCTAAATAACAAGGGATGGTGTGGCTGAACATGTAGCTTTTTTAATATTAATATTATGTGCTTTACACTATCCCTTTTACAGGTATCTACATTTTAAGTCACTTTAAATGAAGCTTTCTAAATGTATAATCTACTCACCATATATCCCCTTCATGGAGTGTGGGACAAGTCTCTTCCTTTGTATGTCAGGTGTTGAGTGGGAATGACGGCAGCACTAAAGGGATTAAAGCAAAAATCACTGGCATTTACCTCTACATAATGTATAATATTTGTTTCCTGACCCTGAAGATGTGAAAAATGATACTTATTAATAGTAAAAGTTTAAAGCATATGAATGTGATATACATTCGGATGTCTGCCAATAATAGTTAATGGAGGCTCTCATAAAGTCCCCAAGTGACTGAAATTGCATCAGCTAGAATTAAAGCCAAAGGGGATATCACATCATCATGGAGTTATTCAGTGAGTGTTAAATGATAGAGCAGTAATTTAAATTCACAGACAGAGAATGGATAATGAGTTTCAGGAGAAGATTGGGACATTAGTTGAGCTGTGTTGCCATCATCATATTTTGGATCGGTTTTCTAATTAACTCTTATTGTTCAAATCACTCCCAAACCAATAAAGCAACTGGTTAACTTAGCTAACCAAAACATTCCAGATGGAATGTTTGGACCTTCTTGAATTTTCCACTGTAAACTCAGTGGGGGTCACTTATGAAGTATAAAACATCTACTGAGCAATGTAAAATCAGCTTTGGCCCCATTGTGTGCCTCAGTTTGTGCTAGTGAGCTTCGATTTCTGGCAAGGCAGATGGATTTGATAGTAGTTGTGTAGAGTGAAGGAATTCCATGCAAAAAATGGAGTAGGTGAATCCAGTTTGGCAAAGCAGTGTAGAAACATGATTTTCTTTTGTGGAGTACTGTAAGATTATTAAAATGAGATCAAGGCTGGAGACAACACATGTCAGGGACCATTTCCACTTTGCAATATGACTTGAATTCTAGGCACACATCTCAGTAATACAATAAAATGCTTCAAACACAAAAATGCCACATGCAATAAAAATAGTTCCTCCACACACATTCATGATTAATTTATGTCATAAATGACGTTAAACCAAGCAGTTTTATAGTGTATACAAATCAAAATATCCTCTCTGAATATCTATGTGCAATTCTATAAGCATCTCCTAAGAGAGGATAGCAGGCATGTACCTTGAGGAGCACTGGGAGGGGGTCATCCAGGCACATAGATGTAAAGGTGTAAAACCAAAGCAGTTTGCAGGGCATTCTCTGTGCGAAATTACTTCATAATTGGATGTTTTGATGTCAGAACACATTGTATCTAACATTCTCTGCAAGTGAAATTCTACACTAGACAACTACTTACATCCTCCTTATTGTTATGTAATTCCATTTGCTGACAGTTGTATTTATGTTAGTAGATATATCAAGTTTTAGCCCCATGTCAGACTAGCCCACCGGGGGTACTGGAGAAATCCCCGGTGGGCCTCATGGCCCGATGGCAAATCCCCCTACCAAATGTCAGTGCAAGGTACAGTTGTAATATTTACAAAAGCATACTCAAGTTACTTAGGTGCCATCCTGACTCTGCCAAGCTCCTCATCGACACCATTTTTCATGCATTCTTCATCTGGTTAGCATTCTTCATCTGGTTGGGTGTCAGGGGTCAGCCAGTGCTACAACATTTCCTGGTCTTCCCATGATCCTGCTTCTCTTCCTCCTTTATTGGAGAGTGCCTGAGATCCTCTCCACCTCCCCTCTGCACATGGAGCTGTGACTGAAGGCAAATAAGATAAGTTTACATAGACACAACTTCTTGTTACTTTTCAATGAGCTATTATTCTCTCCCATCTGTATCAGTCTATCTTACCTTCTTCATTCTCTGTGCCATTCTATCTGCCCTTACCCTGTGTGTGTGCCTGTATAAATTTGTCCCCAGTCTGTGCAAGCCTCTACCATACATCTGTCTGTTCGAGCGTATCTTCCAATTCACTGTATGTATCAGCCTCTCTGCCAATCCCTTGTGTGTACCAGTCTCTCTATTTCCGAATATTTGCTAGCATTTATGCCCTTCCGGTGTTTGTGCCACATTCTTTTCCGTTCCCATGTGTGTGCCAGTCTGTCCTCCCTTCTCATTTCTGTGCCAGCCTCTTCTCCCTTCCCTGCCAGACTCTGACCTTCATTTGTGTGTGCCCATTTAAATATGCCCACTGTCTTCCCCAACCTTTCTCCCCTACACTGTCTGTGCCAGCCTCCCTGCCCTATAACTGCCTGCGTCAGGTTCTCTGCCCTCCCTCTGCCTGTG